>NC_087202.1:71125380-71177880 GCF_015104395.2 Macrobrachium nipponense | reverse complement strand
AAAGTTTGAATTTCCAGTTCTGGATGACAGCATTTATTTCACTTTTCGCGCAAAGATTCTACAGGAAAGCATTCCTAAAAGAAATAATTGCAAACTACACGAGAACATAAAAGAAAGTATCACTTATTTTATCTCTTACCTTTGAAAAATTTTTCAGAAAAAAAAAAAGCATTTTCATTACAGTACAGTCCTTTTCATGAGTGTCTTCTGCTTTTCTTCTCGCCCCTTTCCAGAAAGCAAAAAAAAAAAAAAAAAATTAAATGTCTCAACCCATTTCTTACCTCGTTCTTAAATACATGGCAAAGTAATCTAAAGATTACGCAAAACACTTATTTTAATTACAATCCCAATACTCACCTTTTGTGCAATTGCTGGCTGTCATGAAATTCTTACATTTTTAGAACAAACACACACACGACACACACACACACACACACACACACACACACCACACATATATATATATATATATATATATATATATATATATATATATATATCATACATATACATACAGACACACAAACAATACATACACACACACACACACACACACACACACACACATATATATATATATATATATATATATATATATATATATATATATATATATATATATATATATATATATATATATATATATATATGTGTGTGTGTGTGTGTGTGTGTGTCTAAGGACGTATACGTATCAACCCATACCCCTGAGAGAGCAAACAAGACAGCCTAGACTGAATGTCATTAGATATACCATGTGTACATACATACATATATACATAAATAAAGATGGATTATTAACAAAGCGTCGAAGCCCTGACGCACACAGTGGCATGCGCGTCAGTCTTGCGCGCATTCTGTCGCCCTCTGAATTTGAAAAGCCAACCGTATCAGTACCTCTCCTACAGAATCTATTCTGCATCTCCAAGTTTTTCATCTGATCTTTCTTCCCAATGCATACGGATGATAAACTGCCGGTATATCATTACAATAAGATTAAATAAATAAATTAGCATTCAGAATGCATCCCCACAACATACTTCACTTCATTTTTGCTAATAGCTGACATCTATCAGATCTTTCAGGGAAGAGAACATTAATTCCAACAAAGAGGAACATAACACGTGCATTATCTTTCCGAGATTTACAAGAAGAGCTTCAGGATATAAAATGGATGTGGTAACAGAGATTTACAGAAATACCTCTAAGAATAAATTCGTTTGAAATTAATATACCGCAATAATATTTCATTTGGCTGAATATCTCATCTTAATTTTTTACTTTAGCAATTTAAATCTCTTCCTTTAGAGATGAGTATGTAACATGAGTATTATTGAATATTGTGCATTTGTTGTTCAAGTTTAAGGTGACGATTAAAAGTTAAAAACTAATCTCCCATAACAGTATTAGATACTATACTTTTGTTTTGACAAAGAACGCCCTTGGCTGTGTCTGCCGAAGCTCTCGTTCTTAAACAATATGATCGCCAGGCTCTGTTTCCAAGAATCTTCGAGGGTTCAAGAACAATTTTTTTCTAACTCAATGAACGGCGAGATTTTCAGTCTTCCAATTCCTAAGATTCTTTGAAGAGATCAGTAAATGGTTTAAATTTGGTAATGTACCGGAAAATCGCTAAACCATTCTGCTGGATAATACTGAATAAATCTGACAACATCCGATAACTCAAAATGTTATCCATGGTTCATAATTTCATTATGAAATATGATGATGGAATTACCGTTATCATGGATATTTATTGTTCACAGTCTTTCAGCTGACATGTACAGTGCATTAGCAGTGTGATTTGATATAAAAATAAAAATAAAATAGAAAAATCTTGGGATGAATTTTGATTGCAAGGAAAGAAACCAGCCAATCGTAGATTCACTTCACTAAAAGCAATTTCTTACGTTTCTGTGAAATCGAGGATTATCAGAATTATTTTGTATAAAAGAACGAGATATTCCTTTTATTAATAACTATATTAAACGAAGTTTACTCTATCTTGAATTACAAGAACATTGTAATTCAAGATAGAATAATCTACGAAGAGGGCTGTTTACATAACTGTATGAAGGGGCGGTACCTTGAGAAGACGAAGGCACTGAAATACGACCTGCATCTCCAGTTTGCCGTGTAATACCGTTGACCTTCTACAGCAAAATCTAAGTTCTACACACACACACACACACACACACACACATATATATATATATATATATATATATATATATTATATATATATATATATATATATATGGGGATACAATCCACAACGATGTAAAATCCTTCTGCATTTTTATAAAATATATATTTTCTTGTAACGCAAATTATAGCTTTCGACGATCAGCTGTGGTCTTGTTCACTAAAAATCGAATTTGCTGTACAAGAAATATATATTTTATAAAACTACAGAAGGATTTTACATCACTGTGGAATGTATCCCCATATTATATTAATATATATATATTATTATTATAATAAATATATATATATATATATATATATACATATGTATATGTATATATAGTAGCAATGCTGTATATATTCTGGACATCATGTAAGCTGTAAGCTGTAAGCCAAAATCAATTTTTTTATTAATCTAAAATCGTGTATACCCTGAAAGATTTTAATCAAGACTGGAAGCAAAACGATCAGAAGGAGCAGGGCAATTTTTTCAAACTGGTGAGAGTAATAAGAGTAATAGAGGGAAGTATGATATCAGACAAATATAGAATATTACATATAAATAAAGTTAACTGGATTTGACAAGTTCTACAAGTAAAGAAAGAGTGAACTTGAAACTAATCAGGCGCATTTCTCAGTTATACAGGGAACATGGTAATGCTGCCAAGGATCTACTTAAAACTACTTAAAAAAAAAAGAGAGAGAGAGAGAGAGAGAGTGAAGGGGACCGCAGAAAGCACTATAAAGCCGATGAATTAAGAGAGAGAGATCTCGAAAGAGAAAAAGAGAGATATCGTGCCGCCTATATATATATATATATATATATATATATATATATATATATATATCTGAGTGAAAATGCTGAATACGTGTACAGCGCGTCCGGTGCCAAGATTTTTTCGAGAATTCTGTCAAAACCAGAATCAGAGAGGTGGAAGGGTGTTAAGGTTTAGGGCGTATGAAAACGGGATGCTTGCTTAAGCCTCTTCTAGGAAAACTGCGATCAAGTAGGTTGGCAAATCCTCAAGCCTGGGCCGAAGGAAAAGGAGTGAGGGTAGAATTTAGGAATGGGACCAAGACTTGCGCTTAAATGTGTTTGTTATGCTGTTGATAAGAAAGAAAACTTGAAGAAAAGGAATAACTAAAACACACACACACACATAAATTATGAAGATAACTGAGCTTGGGAACTGATATTGAATGGTCATGCATTTACTTACTTGCTACATACATAAATATAAGGGCGTTAATAGTTTTAAAATGAGAGGTCGTGACATCTGCTACAAAAGCACATGTCATAGACCAGGTAATACTACCGTAATGTACATATACATTGATTGGTCATGAAGAGTAGGGAAAGGCTTTTAGTAATTAATAAAGCTAACGGTCTACCGAACGGCAGGAAAAAGAGAAGACGCGATAGCTGAAGGGAGATGGGCATAATGGCAGGATCAGGGTAATATAAAGCATTCGTGTAAGCAATAATGAAAATGATAGATAAAGATGAATGAAAACGAGAGAGCAATGACAAGTAAATGAAGAAATAGAGTAGGATTGAATAAACTGAGGGATGTTAAAAAGGAATCTATTGAGACTAAGTCAAGTTAATTCAAAGTTGATAGCAACTCTGACAAATTGGCCATGGAATTTTCGGGCTGTAATGAATTGATAGGATACAGACAACAGCACATTGATGATGAATTTATCGTTAATATACGAAAATTGTGCTTCATTTAAAAAAATAACTTCAAACTGGCGACAATTGCTTTTGATAGAAAATGTATGAGAGTGATCATCACAAAAAACAATTAACATGGAATAATCATAAATATTAAATTACGAGCTTGATGGCGCACGCCTGCTGCGATGGAACCCGGCGTTGCCCATCAAGCAACCTCTAACTACCTCGCCACCCACCTGGGGCGGACAAACAGGTTTGCAGGAGGAGGGTGGATGTGTCATGACTCCCGTACCCTCCTGATCCCCCACCTACCCCTTCCACATCCGGGGCGGACAAACAGGATTGCAGGAGGGGGGGGATGTGTCATGTCTTCCCTACCCTCCCAATCCCCTACCTACCCCGGCCCCCCTCGGACCGGAAAAGCAGGTTTGCAGGAGGAGGGTGGATGTGCCATGTCTCCCCTACTTTCCTGATCCCCTGCCTACCCCGCCCACACCCGGGGCGGACAAACAAGAAAGATCCCCTCTTGTTTTATTATTATAGATTGCTTATCGATGAGAGGATGGTGGTCTTGGAATGACCGTGGAAATCTAATAAAATCGCAATGAATGGCAACTATCTTTTATAAGCAAAGCGCTGAGTAGCGCCAGAAGAATGAAAGAGGAAGAAGAGATGAATCTCAGAAGATACGTGGAAATTCACCACAGAGAAATTCACGCAAGAAACGGGAAAGAGATTTACTGGAAGAGGTCCCAAGGGACACAGAACAATAAAGCAGAGCAGAAGGGGAGAAGTCGAAAATACAGAAGAGAGATAACAGGAGGCGAAGTGATATCGCAGGAGCCCAATTTGGATGACCTGCAGCTGAGACTAAAGAAAGATTTCCGAATGAAAGGGAATTGGACCGAGTGTGAGAGACCAAAGCACACTCACTGGAAGAATAGCTTTACCCATCTATCCGTCTATCTATCTATTTATTTATGTAAATATTTGCATGCAAAGGAGCAGCGTTACCAAAGAAGTTGCTACTACCGACGAAGACGTTGTATAAACCGACGGTTTGAAACCGATAGTACAATGAGCAAAAGAAAGAGGAACGATGACCAAGAATGCGAAACATCTGGATTTCGTATAAAGAGGAAGTATTATGAAATAACGATTTACTTGAGAAGACGCATAATTATGGGAATGAAAACCTTGAAGCTGAAAACAAAAGGCAACAGAAACGTAATATTCGGAGGGTCTCTTTTATTTCTTATTGCAATATTGATTTCAAAATTACCCCACTACTGGGGGTCTATACTGTGTTTTTCCATCTGTCCATCCGCCTGTGGTAGTCGCGTATGGTAACGCTGCGTACAGGGCTTTAAATAGTTTCGCTATGTGTAAGTTTTAAGTAAATAAAAGGATATCTTGGTGTATATTTGCAACTGAAAAGTGTTTTAATAATTTACTGTACGCGAATTACACCGTTAATATTCGAAATAGGATATTATTTAAAGCCCCGGACGCAGTGTTACCATGCGCTAACACCACAGGCGGATGGACAGATGGAAAAAAACAGAGTATAAGAAGTCGCCTCTTGAACAACCCTTGTAATTATTGCCGAGGCGCACATTTCACTGAATAACAAAATGATTGCAAGGTATGGTGGAATAAATATAAACAGAACCGAAGAACTCACCTTCTCGGTACAACCCAAAGAAGTGCACATCTCATTGGTGCTCCTAACGTATAGCTGATATTTTCATTCATATTGAAGAAAAGTAAAATACAATTTCTCCCTCTCTCTCTCTCTCTCTCTCTCTCTCGTAAGTAGCCATCTTGCTTGGTGAGTCGTACCCGCGTGAAGTCAGATTAATCAACAGATATCACAAGTTTAACATACGACTAGAATTTGAGAAATATCTAGAAGTGTTCGTGAACTATCGGTGATAAGATTAGTGTGAAAATAGTAGGATAAAGCGTCTTCTAAGTTAGTTTATCAAGTGTAATACTATAAATCAGAACAAGATGGCAGTAAGTTCCAACTGCGGGAAGAGGTGGCGTAATTTGGCGTGTCTAGCAGATTCGCAATACGATGAGGTAGCAGGAAGGGAACTGGCATTTCTCATCTATGAAATCAGCAACAGTCCTAACCAAAAAGATACAAAAGCATTCATAGATATATTAGAAGGATATAATCCTTCAAACTGGAACAAATCTAATGAAAACATCTTGAAAATAATTGAAGAAGTTCCAAATAAAATCCAAGTGGTCAAGAGACTCATAAAGAAAATATACATAAACCAACATATTCCGACAAAGAAAATGAATAAGGTGAATCTTGTGAATATCCTAATTGATGCATTAGGAAAAAGAATGCCAAAAGCATGCAAACTGTGTAAGGTTTGGTATAGCATAGTCAATCCACAAAACCTAATCAGAAAATGTGCTGCATGCAACATTCCGACCCATCCACATGTGCTGAGGTAATACAAGATTTGAGAAAAGATACAAGAATTTTTTGTTCAACATGTCTATCATGGATAGACAATGTTATTAAATCAAGATTGAATGTACAAATAGTTGAGGATGAAGAAGAAGAAGAAGAGGAAGAAGAAGAAGAAGAAGAAGAAGAGGAAAACGGAAGAGAAGTAAACAAAAATGAAATGACAGAAAAAAATAAGGAAAACAAAGAACAAGATAAAGTATGGATGTAGAGATACTCATTGATACTACATATGAGGCAATAAAGCAGCATACCTACGAAGAAATAAATTACGATATGACAACAGAAAAGCAAATCCCGAAGAGGCTCTACCCAGATCTATACAATGACGGGAAAGAGGAAAAATAGGAAAGAAAGACAAAATCTGCAACCTTTTGAAAAGAGGGAATTGCAGATTTGGAGAAAGATGTTACTACAAACATCCTAAGATATGTCAAAACTATGAAATATATGGTAATGTGCATACTTAGATGGATATGGGGATGATTGCAGAGATCTGCATCCAAAAATATGTAAAAACCTAAAAGAAGGAAAAGGATGTAAGTTCGACAAAAAATGCAAATATATGCACCCTGTAGCCATGAATCATAATCAAATAAATAACCAACCAAGTAATAAAATCCAAAATAAGAAAGAAACAAACAAATAAAGAGAGAAATCAAGAATATCAGGTAAAAGAGAAAAAGCAACCACCAATGAGATATGCAGAGGTGTCAGCAAAAAAATTTCAAAGCATCAGCTCCGAAATTCTACTCAAGAGATAATAACTGTATTTATTATGCAAGAGGATATTGCAGAAACGGAGAAAATTGCAGATTCAGACACAAAATGAATAATTATGATGAAGGAAGATCAAATATTATGGAAAAGTTGGATTTTTTAATGTCAGAATTTCTGGAAATGAAAAAAAGAACAACATACCAGAACAGGAAAGAGACATGGGAAAATCCTTATTACTACCAGTATTAATGAAGGAGAAAACATGCAAACCATCATAGTGATGAATGCGCAGGGTTTAGTTACGAGTAACTCAAAAAGAAAATAGAGTACTTCGAAGAACTAACCCAAAATGAAAAGAAAATAGATATAATGAATATAAGTGAAACCTGGTATTCCCAAGAGACTGGGAATGATGATCAAATAAAAGGGTTCCAAACTTATAGATCAGATAGAAAAAATAGGAATCAAGGGGGAACCGCAATATATGGGAAAGACAAAAAACAAGGAAAAATATATGAGAAATATAGTAACTCAGAAGTGAACTAATAGCGGTAGAATTTGAATCTGAAAAATTGATGAACATAGTAATATATAGACCTCCTAATACTAAAGAGTTTGACTTAATAATTGAAAAATTGGATGATATATGTAGAAATCACAAGGACTGGACTATTCTCCTATCTGGTGACTTCAACTTTCCTTCGTAGAATGGAAAGAACGAATAGGAGATTGTGGTTGTACTTATACATATAAAAAAGAGAGTAATAGTAGTGCAGAAGATAAGAGGCAATTTGAAAAGCTATTAGATATGCTACTAGAATACAACATTCAACAAATAAATCACCTGCCAACAAGAAAGGAAAATACTTTAGACCTAGTATTTGTGAACGAGATGAATTATGTTAAAGAAATAATAGTTTATAATGCGAATATTTCAGACCATAATGTCATAGAATTAACAGTTCATTCCAAAGCAAGTGAAAATAGAGATAAGCAAGAAATGAAAAAGTGGGAAGGATATGGAAAATACAACTTCTACAGTAAAAATATAAAATGGTCAGAAATTAATGAAGAATTAAACAAAGATTGGGATAACATTTTCGTAAGTGATGACATAAGGGTAAATACGGAGATATTATATAAAATATTGGAGAAAATAGTGGAAAAATATATACCGAAGAAGAAAAGTAAACATCATTCATGCATACCAAGAGACAGAAGGATCTTGTTCCAGAAAATCAGAAAGTGGAAAAAAGGTCTTGCAAAAGAAAAAAATGCATGGAAAGTTATAGAACTAAAAAGTAAGATAGAAAATGCAGAACAAAAGATTATACAATCAAAAGAAAATGAAAAACGGGACTTGGAAGAAAAAACCCTATTAAATATCAAGCAAAACCCCAAGCTATTATACTCATATGCGAAGAAGATGAATAAAAGAAGAATAGAAATAGGCCCTCTGAGAATTGAAAGGGAGATTAAACGAATGAAAAAGGAAAATTTGCAACATACTGGCAGAACGATATAAGAGAGAATTCACCCCTAGAATGATAATGGAAGATAATGATATAGAAGTAAGGGATGACTAGTGAATATTTAGCTGACATAGATATTAATGAAGCTGATATTGTGCAGGCTATTAATGAAATTAAAAATGGAGCTGCTGCAGGGCCTGATGGAATTCCTGCTATTTTGTTAAAGAAAGTAGTTCATTCTATCGCAAAGCCACTTGCAATATTATTAAGACAAAGTGTAGATACAGGCAAGATTTATGATGAGCACAAATTAGCATATATTACCCCTACTTTCAAAAGTGGATCAAGACTAGAGGCAAGTAATTTATAGGCCTGTGAGTCTAACATCACATATTATGAAAGTGTATGAAAGGGTAATGAAGAAAAATATTATGAAACATTTAATAAAAAATAATTTGTTTAATAAAGGACAACATGGTTTCGTACCCGGAAAAAGTACACAAACCCAACTGTTAGTCCACCGTGAGAACATATTCAAAAATATGAAAAGCGGAATGAAACAGATGTGGTTTATTTAGACTTTTGCAAAAGCTTTTGATAAAGTAGACCATAATATATTAGCGAAGAAAATTAGAAAACACAATATCGTGGATAAAGTAGGAAGATGGTTAAAAGAATTTTTACACAACAGAAAACAGATAGTTATTGCAAACGACGAGAAATCGGATGAAGTCAAGGTAATATCCGGTGTGCCGCAAGGTACGGTGTTAGCTGCAATACTGTTTGTTATTATGATTGAAGACATAGACAATAATGTGAAGGATTCGGTAGTGAGTAGTTTCGCAGATGACACAAGAATAAGTAGAGAAATTACTTGTGATTGAAGATAGGAACGCTCTACAAAGAGACCTTAACAAAGTATATGATTGGGCAGAGGTAAATAGGATGGTATTTAACTCTGATAAATTTGAATCAATAAATTATGGAGACAGAGAAAGAAAGCTATATGCATATAAGGGACCTAATAATGAGACCATCACACAAATAAGGAAGCAGTTAAAGACCTTGGTGTGATGATGAATAGGAACATGTTATGCAATGATCAAATAGCAACTCTGTTGGCAAAATGTAAAGCAAAAATGGGAATGTTGTTACGGCACTTCAAACAAGAAAAGCTGAAAACACATGATTATGCTTTATAAAACATATGTTCGTAGTCCACTTGAATATTGCAATATGATATGGTACCCACACTATCAAAAGGATATTGCACAAATAGAGAGTGTACAAAGGTGGTCCTTTACAGCTAGAATAGAAGAAGTTAAGGACCTAGACTACTGGGAAAGACTACAACAATTCTTAAAATTATATAGTCTAGAAAGGAGGAAGAGAACGCTACATGATAATTCAGGCATGGAAACAGATAGAAGGAATAGCAGAAAATATCATGGAACTAAAAATATCAGAAACGAGCAAGCAGAGGTAGATTAATAGTGCCCAAAACTATACCAGGAAAAATAAGGAAAGCACACAGCGACATTAATCCACTACGCACCAGCATCGATAATGCAGCGTCTATTCAATGCGTTGCCAGCTCATCTGAGGAATATATCAGGAGTGAGCGTAGATGTGTTTAAGAATAAGCTCGACAAATATCTAAACTGCATCCCAGACCATCCAAGATTGGAAGATGCAAAATATACCGGAAGATGTACTAGCAACTCTCTGGTAGGACATTAGAGGTTGCCTCACACTGAGGGACCTGGGGCAACCCGAACAAGATGTAAGGTCTGTAAGGTAAGTCCTCTCTCTCTCTCTCAACACACACACACCACACACACACAAGCGCGCGCAAATACACGCGCACATGTTTCACTTAGTAGGTAAACACATGAAGAAGCGTCAGAAATTATCGAAAGTAAAATCAATATTGAATGACAAACCGTTCGGCCATTTATCTTGAAGGCTAAGGAGATGTCAGACTGAAAGTCCCAGATGAGTCAATCAGTCATCAATCTATAGAGTTCCGCACATTGAGTTTTCCAGGAGGCGAGAGAAGGGATCAGATTCTTTTCTTTTACAGACAGAGTGAATCTGACATTCTTGCATCTAAAGGAAAACTACTTCTGTAGTTGCATTAAGTGTATAAATTCAAGAGAAGAGCTAACTGTTTGCTTAATAATAATAATAATAATAATAATAATAATAATAATAATAATAATAATAATAATAATATACACTCATTGATGTCGCAATACCATAGGACACCAGAGTTGAAGAGAAAGAGAGGGAAAAAATGGATAAGTATCAAGATCTGAAAATAGAAATAAGAAGGATATGGGATATGCCAGTGGAAATTGTACCCATAATCATAGGAGCACTAGCACGATCCCAAGATCCCTGGTAAGGAATCTAGAAAAACTAGAGGCTGAAGTACCTCCAGGACTCATGCAGAAGAGTGTGATCCTAGAAACGGCGCACATAGTAAGAAAAGTGATGGACTCCTAAGGATTGCAGGATCAAAATCACTGTGTATAACGTGGTTACTTATATACATACATTTTGTTTTACTTATAAGTAAACATGCTATACACAATGATTTTGTGGGTTTCTTTTTCAGTCTTCAGAAGAAAATTGAAAGAAGTTTTTGCTTGATTTAATAATAATAATAATAATAATAATAATAATAATAATAATAATAATAATAATAATAATAATAATGAAAAGAAGAATATGGGAGTTTAGATAAAGCCAGCCCTATTCCAGCAAAGCCCTTTTCTAACAGGTTATCCCCAAGTGTGATAAGGTGGTAAAGGTGATTAGAAGCTTAATGTGGACATCTGGGATAATCCAACAATGAAAATGACAGCACTTTCTGTATTGGTCGGCAATTTATTCGAGTATTGTATGCAAAACGAATAGAGAGAGAGAGAGAGAGAGAGAGAGAGAGAGAGAGAGAGAGAGAGAGAGAGAGAGAGAGATCCAATTTTCATTTGGGAATAAAGGGTTTACCAGTCGATCATCCGAAGATTCCAGAGGTTGTCAGCAATTCCAGTATACAACGCGCCGATAACGAAATCCTTTAGTGCCATTTACAGTAGAATGTAGAAGTTCCTTAGGCAAAACGAGAGCTCTTGTATTTACAAGAGCTGAGTACTTTTCCCGTAATTTGTTTTTGCGTAAGTCAAGTACAGTGTATATTTTGCTTATCCTGTGGCTCCTTTGTCAAAATAATAATAATAATAATAATAATAATAATAATAATAATAATAATAATAATAATAATAAACTCGTTTAGGAAATCAACTTCCGTTTGTAGATTTCCCATGACTTCGTTGTCGTTGTGTAATTAATAAAAGATATAATATTGCTATGAATTATTGTAATATGACAAAAGCATATCACAACCATAGCCTTTTGTAGCCTTTGAGGGCTGCAAGGATAAGTTCATTTTGCATGTTATAATAGATTCACATCAACCCTGCATCTGATGTCTAGGCCCGTCCTTTATGACGCTCCTGATTGGCTGTTGATAAGCCAGTCACAGGGCTGGAAACTCTCAGTCTCTCTCGAGAGTTCACATAGGCAGGATGTATGTTCCACTTCTCCTGAAGGATACTTTTGAGAGACGTTTCCCTAAGGAGAGGTGGAACATACCCTGCGTATGTGAATTCTCGAGAGATACTGAGAGATTCCACCCCTGTGATTGGCTTATCAACAGCCAATCAGGAGCATCGTAAGGGACTTGCCTAGACATCAGATGCAGGGTTGATGTGAATCTACTATAGTAATAGTTACACGTGCTCCCTCCGGAAAGTGTGCTGTCACGTTGATGCATTTGTTCTCTCTCTCTCTCTCTCTCTCTCTCTCTCTCTCTCTCTCTCTCTCTCTCTCTCTCTCTGCGTGTTGTTGCATCCCAGGGTAAACGCTAATAAAAACTTGTCATGGCGATACAGTTGAGAATTCAGATACTTTTGACCGGTGTAAAATGGGACCTTTATATTTGCAGATTGGATGACCGTATTCCCTCGGTACGTGTTTCCCGAAATTCATAACAAATAAGAAACAAATGAAAAGCAAATAGCGTAATTCAGGTACTGTTTGTTCATTCACTGCTGCTCATCCATGGACCATTTATATTAGTGCTAAAAATGGATCCGTTATCATTATCGTTGTTTATGATGCGCAGACTTTTTTACAATTGCAACTGCCATGACTTTTGCAAAGAAGCACGAGGACTCACGGTGGCATTGCAGCCTCCTTGACATTTAGCTACAGGCAGATTGTCCCACGGCGCCGCGATAAAGGCTAAAACAGGCAATGAAAGGCATCCATTATCGGATAGTATCACTGTGGACATCCCAACAGTATGAGGATCACTACAAGAGTATCATAACGTACTCATATCTATTAGAAGGTGGCCAAAGCTCCATTATTCAACGAGCAGAGGACAGAAAGAAACCAAACAAGTGAGCAGACAAAGCACAGGTTACAAAGGTTACAAAATCTGTTAGCCAATGTCTAGATGAGAGGTCGGAGCTAAATTTCTCTTGCCACATATCCTGCGTGATAGGACGAACTGTGAAGGAGACTACATTTGAAATAGCAGTCCCATGGGAGAGCATCACGACGACATAATATTTCTTATAGGAATTGGCACGTTGCCTCACGTAGATAAATTATGACGTCTACAAATAATAATTCTCAGTGAGAACGTTCATTGGCCTGAAGATCCATCCTACAGACTCTCCTATGCTAACCCCCATCTCCAGTCTCTCTCTCTCTCTCTCTCTCTCTCTCTGTTACTAAGCCGTCAGCTCACTGCTATTTGATATTACACAAGACTAATTATGGCTTCCTCATATCTATTATTGGAATCTGATACTCCTCGGTTTTTTCAGGCTTATGCACACACACACACACACACACACACATATATATATATATATATATATATATATATATATATATATATATATTCTCCAAAGTTCTTATTATTTGTTTTGTGCTGAGCTTTACGTCAGAAGTTTGTTCATCGGCATTAAAGTACACAGCATTATTTTTGTATATGAACGTTTTCCGATTCACTCACAATGATCCACATTTACAGGGTTCATCAATGCAAAAAATGTTACAAGTCATATGTATAATTTTATATATTATATATATATATATATATATATATATATATATATATATATATATATATATATATATATATATATAAAGGCACTGGTACTTTTCTCTATGGATTTATCGTTAGATTATTTAAATCACACTTACACGTAAATATATGCGTATATATACATATATATATAATATATATATATATATATATATATATATATATATATATATCTAATAAAGGAGCCCATAAAAACACCAAAATAGAGAAAAAGTACTATATTTCAGAGACTGCTGTCTCCCTCTTCAGGTAGATGAAGAGGGAGACAGCAGTCTCTGAAATATAGTACTTTTTCTCTATTTTGGTTGTTTATGGGCTCCTTTTATTAGATGGAACTCTGTTGTTACAGAACATTTATACCAGTCATATATATATATATATATATATATTATATATATATATATATATGAAGTTATACTATCGTGCTGCTTAATTCATCTATCCGTCCGGTCTTATGAACGCTCATAAATTTATATATACTATTAGTAATGATACTAATAAAGGTAATAAATAAGTCCTTCCACCTACTATTCTTCCAAAATCGGCCTCGACTGCTTTGGCCCGGAGCCACGAATCCAGCGCTAGACGAATGACAATTTGACGCTTCATTTTTCTTGTCGCACCTCAACGTTAGTGACATTAGCCAGCCAAAAGGAAGACTCTTTTGGGAATAAATCTACCGTGAACAGCTTCTCCTTAGGGTCCACGCTATTTTTGGCCACAGAAACGAGGCCATTTTGTCTTCGGCGAAAGCTGATTGCACGCAGCACTTCGTTGAGGTTTGCAAAAGTCGCGTCTGTTTTCTAATAGAATTTATATAAGCTCTATAAAATACGAAAAGACTGAGTGTTGAGTTAGTTTCGGAAACATTGTCTGCAATATAAATCTTAGACTTTTGCAACAGGTTAATCAATATCCCTCAACATTCTTTGATCATATTCAAAGTGACGCCTTCTATTAGATTTTCTACGTTCATAGTCGGTTATCAACGATATAAAAATTTGTCTTTGATAGATCTCAGGGTCAATGAAATCACAAATTTTGTTTTCTCTGAAGTCTAATGTTTCAGAGTGATTTAGCAGACATTATTCAATTATCTGTCATAACGTTCGGCTTCTGAAACTTTCATTCAATTATAATTGCGCAAAACTCCACGAGATATATTTTATTTCCGGTCATTTTTGCTATCAGATGCAAGGTTCATAAATGGTTAAATATTTGCTTTACAAGTTAATGCACTAAGTACTTTTTCCGAGGAAATGACTAAACAATTATTGCATAATAAGGTGTGCTTGGGTTTTACTGCCAGTCTCATGTTACTAGGTATCTGTATGGTGCATTTTGTTTGATGTAATGGACTGACTTTTAATGACTTACATATGTGCAGCGATGTTAGTAATTCTAGATACCTAGATACCATATGGTCGTCTGCACAAGTATACTGCTTTCCCTGTACAATTTTTATTTTTATTTTTATTTTCTCGATTTGATCTTAAAGGAATGAGTAGCAGGTTTTACCTCAAGGTTCTTTTCCTGTTGCAACGTGCATTGGAACCGTATCATTGAAGATAATTATTGTTATTAACTATACTCTGTTTTTTTTCCATCTGTCCATCCGCCTATGGTGTTTGCGCATGGCAAAACTGCGTCCCGAGCTTTATATAATATGTGTGCATAAGCCTGAAAAAACCGAGGAGTATCAGATTCCTATTTCGAATATTAACGGTGCAATTCGCATACAGTATATTATTAAAACACTTTCCAGTTGCAAATGTACACCCAGATATCCTTTTATTTACCTAAAATTTAGACATAACGTAACTATTTAAGCACGGGACGCAGTGTTGCCATGCGCGACCACCACAGGCGGATGGACAGATGGAAAAAAACAGAGTATAGTACCCTTGTTAAAAGAAAACAGTTTATTCAACCGTGAGGTTATCGTATACTTATGGTTAAATTTGTCGCAAATGCGTAATACCGCAAAGATTTCAACCCAAGATCACGAATATAAGTACTATATGCTGGAAGAAGACCTTCATTAATACAGGCTTTATTGAAAATAATGGCTATTTCAGTCGCGTTTATTTTTTATACAAGTTTTTCTATTCTTCTTATTACTGACTTTCCTTCTGTACTACTCAAATTGGCTATTAAGACGCCAAAAGGGGGATTCGTGTCAAAAACGTCGTATTCGTGAAATTGAATATATTATACAAAATGCAGCACAAATTGGATCTTAAGGCTAATTAGCAAAAGATACTAAAGGACTCATTCTGTATTGCTCAGGGGCGTCTGCTCTTCTCTCTGTCTCTCTCTCTCCTTCTCCTTCTATTCTCTTCTTGCAACGTTTCTTCCTTAAACCCAAAAGGACAAATTCGATTTTTTCCAATAGACGCGCCCACTTCGGCCCTCGCTAATACAGATTATTTTTCCCGAGATATGACTAATCTTCCGCCATACTTGACTAATGCCAATAAAACCAGCATCCTTTTTCCATGTGCTTGACTACCACCTAATGTTTTTCACGATCCGTGGTAACACGTTCGAAAATATTCTGCAGTTTTCTAAACTGAAGGCTGGGTATCGTCATGGAGTAGTTACCCTCTTCGAATGATTTGTATGCAAGCTACAAACGTTTGTAAATGTGCTGCCAGGAGAAAATGATACGTCAAGACTTCCTAATACAACATACAAAATAATATCTGTTATGACATGCACCTTTTATAAGTTTAAGTGTAAGTTCGTCTGTGTCCTCCACGTTTCATCTGCATGCCCATTGACATGAATACCTTAATGTGTTCAGGGTCGCTGCCACTTGACAACAACTCCCAGTGACCTCCGACTGATTTCTATTTAATAGCAAAATTATATAACACTACGGTTTAGTTACCTCTGTAGTCAAAGGCGAAACTCGTAACTCTTTTGTTTTGCTTAAAAGAGTTGCAAAGTAGTTTTTGTGATGATACTCATAGATTATTTTTTTTAGTTTGGCTTTGGAGTTCAAACCTTCGTATCTGTTAAACACAAAATCTTTTTTAAACTTTAAACTGGAAATAAAAAAAAAAGGAAAATAAATTCTATGAGAGATAGAAAAGTTTTGCTTAGAACGCAATGGAAAAAAAAACATTACCGTAAAACAAAAACTTTCCTTGAATTAGAAGCCAATGCGCCTATTATTTTTTCCCGTTTTTGAAAACATTTTCCAACAAACTATGACGGGTGTACGAAACAGTTATTCTCAGAAAATAAAAAGTAAACTCATTTCCTCTTTCGACATGATTTCCCTAATGCTTTTATTTATTTATTTATTTAATTTTTACATAATTGATCTTCAAATGTTAACAGGATAAAAACAAATTTCCCCACTGTAATACCAGATCTCAAATCACGTGCCAAATGACCCCCAGTTACTTACTGAGTTCACTTGTCGAAAGCTCCCTAAGATACAATTTACTTCTACAAAAAGTAAAGTTAAAATTATTTATGTGGGCGCATGTATTTATTTTGAGGTAACGCAGGCAAAATACTTTCTGAATATTATCAAGATCGTCATCCTGTTTAAGCTTTTTTATCTTTGGATTTATATCTTGACTAATTCAATTCAAGAGAAGTAAACAGAATATCCCAGTGTCAACAAAGAAAACAATTTGTGGTCCATGGAACGCATTCTACACAGACTGGCAGTTGGTAGTTTTATCCGAGGAATTCCACACGGCGATCAATATAAAAACAGGATGGATGGCGAGGAGAGAGGGAAGAGGGATTGGGATGAACCTGTTAGAGAAAGAAGATCGAGAGGGAGACGGAAAATTAGATGGCGAGATATAGTGAAGGAAGATACGGAGAGAAGAGGTTTGGTGGAGGATGATGCCATTGACAGAAGGCAGTGGAGAAGGCGCATCAGGCAACCGACCCCTTAATGAAGGGATAACGGTGGGAAAGAAGATCAAAATAAAAACAGCCAAAAAATCTTCTTATGAATTTAACGTGATTCGTGTTAATGGATAGTTGTTGGTTCCATTGGCGGATTTAAGGAGGTGGGGAGTCGCCTGGCCAGTGTACTCATTGCGCATAAGTAAAATATTGATAGAAACGCTGGAAATAAAAGGATTTAATTTGTTTCTCTTTATGCATGTATTTAAGCAACTTCACCTTGTAAGCTGCTGCTGCTGGAAACAATGTAACAATCTTCATAATTATAACCTCTCTCTCTCTCTCTCTCTCCTAGTACTTGAATATGTGTTTATTATGTAAATCATATGTCTGTGTGTAAATATGTTTGTGCATACATATATAAATATTAATATAATATATGTACCGTATGTGTACACACACACATATATATATATAATATATATATATATATATATATATATATATACACACACACACACACACACACACACACATATATATATATATATATATATATATATATATATATATGTATGTGTGTGTGTGTGTGTGTGTGTGTGTGTGTGTGTGTATATATATAGATAATATATATATATATATATATATATATATATATATATATCATATATATGTATATCCCTGTGTGTGTACACATACGGTACATATATATTAATATTTATATATGTATGCACAAACATATTTACACCCACCCATATGAATTTACATATAATTTACATATAATTTACATAATATACATAATATATATATATATATATATATATATATATATATAGAAGGATTTCTAGATCCGCCATCGGTAGGTTCAGATTAAGCCAGCAGGGCGTAACAGATTACGAATTTACGATAATATCTGAAGAGAGGCTAAAAATGGTGGCTGGTTGTGTGGAAGAGGTAGAGGAGGACAGGAAGGATTACAAACCTCCTTAATCCTTGCGGTACCCAACCAGTAGGATGAAAAGCGCGACAGCAGAAAGTCCTGGTTCAGGAAGGAAAAAAAAATAATAAAATGAAATAAACTCCCTTTGCATATAAAGACTGCTGACAGAAATCCTACATCGTCTTTTCCACGTGATGGTTATCTTTCGTGGAGTTTGTTGCATTTCTACCGCAATCATCATTATTAGGAACATTATCATTGCTTATAATTACTTCATCCTTCTTACCTGTGCGTTAGGCCGTCGTTGGTATCATCAAAGTCAAAGTTCTCTAGACCCTGATCAAAATAATCAACACCAGTCATAGTACTGATAATGAAAGCATACTGATAGTAGCAGGAGTCTCATGTAATTGTACAAATATATTCATATTCATTTATTTAAGAATAATGCTAAACAGAGAGCTTTCGAGATTCTGAACGATTCCCTTTTGAAAAGGGCACTCATACGGATTCTCGGAATTCCTCTGTTTAGCCTTTTAAAATACTATATCTGTACTGATATATAACTCTGAATTTGTTCCTTCTTAGTTGACACTGAATATCACGAAGACAATGAAGACGACGATCATATAGAATGGATCAAATTTAAGTTGACTGACTTGAAAAATAGAAAAGCAAAAGAATTTACGAAATCCCATTTCACCTTTAACGAGCCAACCATGAATTCTGAAAGCTGGTGTCATCCTTTACAGCCTGAGAAGCCGAAGCACTCTTATAGAGACTGGGAATGATGATCAAATAAAAGGGTTCCAAACTTATAGATCAGATAGAAAAAATAGGAATCAAGGGGGAACCGCAATATATGGGAAAGACAAAAAACAAGGAAAAATATATGAGAAATATAGTAACTCAGAATGTGAACTAATAGCGGTAGAATTTGAATCTGAAAAATTGATGAACTATATATATAGACCTCCTAATACTAAAGAGTTTGACTTAATAATTGAAAAATTGGATGATATATGTAGAAATCACAAGGACTGGACTATTCTCCTATCTGGTGACTTCAACTTTCCTTTCGTAGAATGGAAAGAACGAATAGGAGACTGTGGTTGTACTTATACATATAAAAAAGAGAGTAATAATAGTGCAGAAGATAAGAGGCAATTTGAAAAGCTATTAGATATGCTACTAGAATACAACATTCAACAAATAAATCACCTGCCAACAAGAAAGGAAAATACTTTAGACCTAGTATTTGTGAACGAGATGAATTATGTTAAAGAAATAATAGTTTATAATGCGAGTATTTCAGATCATAATGTCATAGAATTAACAGTTCATTCCAAGCAAGTGAAAATAGAGATAAGCAAGAAATGAAAAAGTGGGAAGGATATGGAAAATACAACTTCTACCAAAAGTAAAAATATAAAATGGTCAGGAAATTAATGAAGAATTAAACAAAGATTGGTTGGGATAACATTTTCGTAAGTGATGACATAAGGGTAAATACGGAGATATTATATAAAATATTGGAGAAAATAGTGGATAAATATATACCGAAGAAGAAAAGTAAACATCATTCATGCATACCAAGAGACAGAAGGATCTTGTTCCAGAAAATCAGAAAGTGGAAAAAAGGTCTTGCAAAAGAAAAAAATGCATGGAAAGTTATAGAACTAAAAAGTAAGATAGAAAATGCAGAACAAAAAGATTATACAATCAAAAGAAAATGAAAAACGGGACTTGGAAGAAAAAACCCTATTAAATATCAAGCAAAACCCCAAACTATTATACTCATATGCGAAGAAGATGAATGAAAGAAGAATAGAAATAGGCCTCTGAGAATTGAAGGGAGATTAACGAATGAAAAAAAGGAAATTTGCAACATAATGGCAGAACGATATAAGAGAGAATTCACCCCTAGAATAGATAATGAAGATAATGATATAGAAGTAAGGGACGAAAATAGTGAATATTTAGCTGACATAGAAATTAATGAAGCTGATATTGTGCAGGCAATTAATGAAATTAAAAATGGAGCTGCTGCAGGGCCTGATGGAGTCCCTGCTATTTTGTTAAAGAAAGTAGTTCATTCTATCGCAAAGCCACTTGCAATATTATTAAGACAAAGTGTAGATACAGGCAGAATTTTATGATGAGCACAAATTAGCATATATCACCCCTATCTTTCAAAAGTGGATCAAGACTAGAGGCAAGTAATTATAGGCCTGTGAGTCTAACATCACATATTATGAAAGTGTATGAAAGGGTAATGAAGAAAAATATTATGAAACATTTAATAAAAATAATTTGTTTAATAAGGACACACGGTTTCGTACCCGGAAAAAGTACACAAACCCAACTGTTAGTCCACCGTGAGAACATATTCAAAAATATGAAAAGCGGAAATGAAACAGATGTGGTTTATCTGGACTTTGCAAAAAGCTTTTGACAAAGTAGACCATAATATATTAGCAAAGAAAATTAGAAAACACAATATCGTAGATAAAGTAGGAAGATGGTTAAAAGAATTTTTACACAACAGAAAACAGATAGTTATTGCAAACGATGAGAAATCGGATGAAACCAAGGTAATATCCGGTGTGCCACAAGGTACGGTGCTAGCTGCAATATTGTTTGTTATTATGATTTGAAGTACAAGACAGTAATGTTAAGGATTCGGTAGTGAGTAGTTTCGCTGATGACACAAGAATAAGTAGAGAAATTACTTGTGATGAAGATAGGAACGCTCTACAAAGAGACCTTAACAAAGTATATGATTGGGCAGAGGTAAATAGGATGGTATTTAACTCTGATAAATTTGAATCAATAAATTATGGAGACAGAGAAGGAAAGCTATATGTTCATATAGGGGACCTAATAATGAGACAATCACAAATAAGGAAGCAGTTAAAGACCTTGGTGTGATGATGAATAGGAACATGTTATGCGCAATGATCAAATAGCCATTCTGTTGGCAAAATGTAAAGCAAAAATGGGAATGTTGTTACGGCACTTCAAAACAAGAAAGCTGAACACATGATTATGCTTTATAAAACATATGTTCGTAGTCCCACTTGAATATTTGCAATATGATATGGTACCCACACTATCAAAAGGATATTGCACAAATAGAGAGTGTACAAAGGTCCTTTACAGCTAGAATAGAAGAAGTTAAGGACCTAGACTACTGGGAAAGACTACAATCCTTAAATTATATAGTCTAGAAAGGAGAAGAGAACGCTACATGATAATTCAGGCATGGAAACAGATAGAAGGAATAACAGAAAATATCATGGAACTAAAAATATCAGAAAGAGCAAGCAGAGGTAGATTAATAGTGCCCAAAACTATACCAGGAAAAATAAGGAAAGCACACAGAACATTAATCCACTACGCACCAGCATCGATAATGCAGCGTCTATTCAATGCGTTGCCAGCTCATCTGAGGAATATATCAGGAGTGAGCGTAGATGTGTTTAAGAATAAGCTCGAACAAATAAATCTAAACTGCATCCCAGACCATCCAAGATTGGAAGATGCAAAATATACCGGAAGATGTACTAGCAACTCTCTGGTAGACATTAGAGGCGCCTCACACTGAGGGACCTGGGGCAACCGAACGAACTGTAAGGTCTGTAAGGTAAGGACCCCTGCCCCCCTCACCCTCCCCCCTCCCCGAGGAAAGAAAAATCTATAAGTTCCTACTAACCTTTACTGGCGGTTTCGTTCTTCTTGTCACACTATCGCTTTGGAGATAACATATAGTATAAATTATGGTAATCTGTTTTTGTCCTGCGAATTGCGCATCTTGTGGCATTTTGCTAAGGTATATAATATTTCTCGGAAAGAATTCTGCGATAATATAGAAAATGATTGAAAAGGGTGTAGGATATATTATTATTATATTATTATTATTATTATTATTATTATTATTATTCAGTAAATGAAATCTCTTCACATGGAAATCCCCAAAGGAGCCACTGACTTGAAATTCAAGCTTCCAAAGAATATGGTGTTCATTTGGAATAAGAGGAAGTAAAGGGAAATACGGGGGAAAAGAAGAGATACCACTTAATAAAAAAAATGAATTGATAAATAGATTAAAGCGGATCGAAATCCAAGAAGAATAATATCCGGGTATTGATGCATTGCAATTCTGCTTGACTTTCTGAATTCCAGTTGACGACATCCTTAAAGCAATTGACTTTTGATTAAGGATAGAATTATCTGTAAACCAATAAAAGAGAGCAAACGCCTACCGGCAAGAAATTCGCTGCAGGGACACTCTTTAATATATCTCGGTCTTATCGCATGATAGCAAAAAAATCGCTAGATATATGTCTCGATCCAGATGATAATTGCATCCTACCTAAATCTGCTTCGTCCACGGAAAAATGATACAGGACTTTTGGCAACAACCCAACAAAGCGATATAAAATACTAAACCTCGAAATGATCATCGTTCTCTCGATATAATGCTTATCTTCAGTGCCTTTGTTGATGAGATGTTTTAGCACAGTAGGCTACAAGTTCACCATAAAGTGGTATTCAACATTGTTTTTGCATTTTGATACAGATAAGAAACCAGTTACTTCGAAAAACGTAGCCATGTGTACGTACGATTGCTTGTAAATATTACATATAATATCATCGTATAAAATAACAAATATATTAATGGCATTAAGTCTGATTTGTTTCACTGTTTGTCTATTTCACGTCATCAGCAAAGATACTGTGACTCCTTACCTTAAATTTGCCCTAAATGAAAGGCGTAAAAAATAAATCAGCAAATCCTCAAGCCGATATCAATGTTTGAATTTTAAGTGAATCCAAAAAAGGTTATATGGTCTTTCAAAGCAAGAAGGAAAAGCTCGGTTTCATCTTCGTGAAAATCAATTTTCGTGAAAGTCCGTGGGATGGTATGTTCTCTAAAGAGAAAATGACTCATTATTCATGTAAATTTCGAATTTGGGAACGAGCTATACAGTAATCATGAACAACTGCAAAGTGTTGTAGGTATGGGCAGACATACAAATAAAATATGTAAGGAGTTTGTGTGTTATTAATTAATCATAGACGAGAGAGAGAGAGAGAGAGAGGAGGGAGATAGAGAGAGAGAGAAGAAAAAGGGGGAAGATATGAGAGTAGAGAGGAGAGAGAGAGAGAGTCTTCAGATCCATTGTCAACAAGGTCACAGTAAGACAAGTTGCCTCGCGCCCCTCATCCAAACAGGAGAGAGGACCCTCCAAATATACAAAGACCATGTCTGGAAGTGAATGCTGTCATCAACACCTACAGGGTGAGTTCTAATAAAGGATGAAGAAAATGTTACTGTGAGAAAGAGAGTCAATTCAACGTACGTATAAAATCTAATGATGCCTCTGAAGTTCCCCCACTTGGATCAAGGTTAAATTGCACTGAAGCTATCCTCGACGGCTAAAGATTTTCTGTCGTGTAGTAATATAGATGTTTTAAAACTAACTTTTTATCAGTCTGTCTAGATTTAAGTGAAAAATAATCCCTCAAAGACATGAAGAGATATGTGAGTAATAGACAGGAACTTTTTATGTTAAAAGACCTTCCTAAACCACAGGGATGTAAACACAGTGCAGGTACGATAGATAAACACCATCGTACCTACTGATAAACATATTTCCGTATTGATGCATAGCCTGAAAATAAACAGTTAGCAGGTATAAATACTCAATTATGGTGTAATATCTTCACATTTATTCATTCACATGAAACAAACACAAAAGAGAGTACGTAATACTGAGTAAATTACATCTAGACACGGATATTTAATTAGAGCCGTGAACACACATACACACACACAGATTTTACAGTGAACTGAAGCATTAAATTGATCGGTGATAGTTATTCTGAAGCTAAAAACAGAAATCACCTCCATCTTCTTCAATAAAATTCAAGTGAAACACTTTAAACTCAGTGCTGGCTGCTTCCTATGCACATACGCCGTGATAACTAGTCCCATTTACTTGGTTGTTACTCTTACAATAATGCAACCATTAACGACAATGCATGAACTTCAACAACAACTTGATATAAGAGTTTTATGCTGTGCTCTAAAGTCTTGTTAATACGAAGGTCATACGTAATGAAATCTATCACAAAACTTACTTGTTAGTTGTTACCAAGAGCCAAGATGGTTATGTTCTGTTATTTGTTTGTGTTCATTTGCTCGTGGTCGGTGTCAAGTGTACTTTCCCAGTCACTCTTGAGTCCTGGTCGGTGTCAAGTACACTTGGACAAGAATGGTTTTAATATTAATTTTGTAGTGTAACAGAGGGATTTACGGATTTTGAAGCCATGTAACCTAACTTTCTCAGTCATAATTGCTGGGAGTAATTAATGATATTGCAGACTTGGACACAGTGGCTGATATTTGAGGTGTATTACCTATAGGGAATCTAAAATCTGTGCTTGGCGTTATGGCTCCCTACTCTTTAGGCCTATATCTGTTGGCCAACCGAGATCTATCAAGAATGTAGGTAAGGAAATTAAATAGATCTGGTTAGTGAGTAATAATGACATTTCTAGTATGGTAAATTTCCAGTTTACCTAGTGTATTTATGCTGTAGACGTAGCAGAATTAGCTTGCTTACTGTGTAGTTTTCTAAATTGGCCAGCTTAGTATCCACGGATGCAGGCTGATTCGGACCTTGGCTGATTCGGACCTGGCTGATTCGGACCAGATTCGGACCTTAATCTTGGCAGATTTGGACCATTTGCTAGGCTGATTCGGACCCATAAATAATTTTATGTAATAGCTAGCAATGGGTATTTCTATATAAGCATTCCGCATCGGAATTGGGGCGTCAAATGTATTTCGCCGTGTTTCGTACGAGCCCCTGGGGGTTAATTACAGTCCTCCCTAAATATTACTTAAAATTCTTGTTCAGGAGGTACCTAAAACTGCATAGAAAAATCGGCCAATCATATGAAGGTCCGAATAAGCCTGGATAAAGGTCCGAACGAGCCAGTACATGGTCCGAATCAGCCTGTACCTGTATCCACTACTTAGCCTAAGTAGCTAGGCCCATATGCGGTTACTATTTTTCGGGAGACTGCAGCCACCTCCCACATTAGAATTTATATTGTTTTGGGTAAAACACATACAAACAAAAAACTTCTTTTCAATGCATATTTGCAAATTCTTAATAACAGAGAGAGGAAAAAAAAAAAACTCAAATTACAATATTATAGGCTAAGTCGGGAATTTTTTCCAAGTTCAATGTTGATGTTCACGGTATCATGTAGGGTAGCTCTTGTTACATAAGTATGTTTGTTTCCACTCCTGATAATGCGCAAGGCCTAGAGGCCTTTGGAACTGACGAAAATATCTGGAAGTGCTGGCCTTCTCTAAAGAGAAATAAGGAATTAGGTATCCCAACATGCTGTTGGCTAGTGCTAGTTATCATTGCACCTTACGCAGTGGAATTTAGTCATTGCATAAGGTTCTTTGCAGTATCCCGTCGACCTTAGCTAGCTGCAACCCCTTCTATTCCATTTAGCCTATGTAGTAACCTACCTCCTTTCATATTCTCTTTCTCCCATCTTTCCACCCTCTCCCTAATACCTACCTACCAAATTTCATATTAGTGCAACTGCAAAGTTTTCCTCCAAGCACTACAACACTTTTAAAACCGTTTTACTCTCAATTTCCCATTCAACACTGCTTGACTTAATAGGTCCCAGTGCTTTATCATTGGCCTAAATTTTGTATTCCATTCCATTCCATTTCAAATGGTCTAAAGGCGATAATATAATATAAAAGTTGATGGCGTGCATTACCGAAAAGTGTCTTCAGATCTAAAGAAAGGAAAGTAGACGGTAGACCCAGAGATAGAAAGTAATGAAAAATGAGGTAAAATTTAAGTCAGTAAAGTGACTAATGAGAAAGTAAATAAATAATTAAGGATTTTACATCACTCCAATTAATAAAAAGTGATTGCAGAGTAATGTAGTGGGCTTAGGTCTGCAAAATAGTATTGGCACCATGGCTACTGTATTAATTTACAGGTTAGGGCTAACCACCCATGTTGCATGAGTTTAGGATGTTACCGTATAGCCTAGTACTAATGATTTTTCTTCCAAAAACAAGTCGATTTTGTACAGGTCCTCTGAATATCGGTAGAGTTTGGCTTATGAAATGCATTCACGCAAAGGCTCAATTTTAGATACTGAAATCAAACTATTCGTGTTTTACCTAATGCTTATTAGGTACTTTGAAAGTTTGTGGTGTTCATTTTGTTAGCAAGTTAGTAATTTAAGAGAAACTACTATTATGGAGGACCACTGTGGGTAATTGGGGATTTTGGGTGGGGACAAATTTTACTTTAAAGCGGTGGGGGTAGCAGGGAGCCACCTGGACCCTCTGCCTAACCTAACCTAACACTGGGTCCTTACCAGGACTTGGACTCCCTACTAATCCAGGTGGCTGCATCCTTACATAGCTGTGGGGCTTGGTAATTCTGTACAATAGCTCCGCCAGCAAGTTATCAAATTGTTCCGATACGTAATACAAAACCATCGGTCCTTTAACAATAGGAAGTAGCTAGCGGCAGCTGGAACGGTCGTAAGCTTCGAACAAGGGGGAGAACTATTTAACCTGCTTGTCCCGACAGTCGCGCGCCGCGCGACTGGGAGGTAAACAAATCAATTTTGCTTTCGGCCGTGGGTGTGAAGGACGTGTTCGTCATCGCTCTCTGCCCGCTTCATCGTCGTATGCTTTGTTTATATTGTGAATGGTTTGTTTGACTTGAAAATGAAACTGTAAGTACACTGTTTTCATTTTCATTACTTAATTATGAACCAACATGGAGTTATCGCCGTAGATGCGGCGATTTCCTCTCTTTTCATGAATTGAACCCTTGAATTTATGTCTCTGTGCCGAGGGCGGGCGCGCTCGCGCCGAGTCATGTATTTTGGGCGAAAGTGTGTAATTGAAAGATGTAAGTACTCTTTTCATTATATTTTTGCCCTGTGCGTTCGTTACCGAGAGTGTGATTGCGCTCGGCACGAGCCTTTTAATTTTGTATAATAGAATGCAATGAAAGTGGATTCGCAATTGCAATATTCTTTTCATTTTCATTTATTAGTTTATTTGCATGAAATTTAATTTGGATCAATTTTCGTTCTTACCCGGGAATTTGAATCCTTACGATTTTTTGTTTTTTATGTGAAATGAAATCGCAAGTGCAGTATCTGTTTTTCATTTTCATATATATTTTATGTAGCATCATATTATTGGATCAAGTTTCCGTTCTTACCCGGGAATTGATCTTTCCCATTTTTAATTCTATGAAGTGAATCGCAAGGGCAGTATTCTGTTTCATTTTCATATTACTTTTCACTGCTGTGCGGGTGGGGGTGGGGGAAGCGAAGATCTGCCAGGAAGTCGTCGGAAAGCTCTCCCGCGACTCCCTTGGTATCCGATTCTTCGTCTTCCTTCCTGCCCCCCACCCCGCTCAGCTTCTTCGTTGTATTTTGTATTTGGTGGGGTCTTCCTTGCGTGTCGGGGTAGGGCATGTCTTCCCCCCGTGGTGTTAGGGAACCCCTCTTACTATCTATCTATGTACCCAGGTGCTACATCCGTGGGAGACGACCTTGGACAGGTATGGACCACCGCGGAGGCAGGGCGTGCCTAGCATCCACGGGCTGCTGCAGCGTCTAGCGAGGTCTGGGGCGGTCTCCACTACTACCACGGCCGCTTATGCTGCTCCCCCCCCTACTGGTCTACACTCCCCATGCTGTGTCGATGACCGCCGTCCTGCCGCTACTAGGGCCGCAGCCGTACCGAGGTGGGGTTGCCGCCGCCGCCTGTTTTCTTCGTGTTGCCTGCCCCAGACTTCGCTGTTCCAGCAGCTCGCCCCTGGACCGGCCGCCAGGACCCAGGTTCCGCTGACTGCCGATGATTCTACGAGGCGATCGCTGGGCCCTAGCCGTACCTGCCGCTGATGTGATTCCCGCTGTTGGCTTGGCTGTCCCTTCTGGGTCTACCGCTGCCGCTGTTCCTGCCGCTCCTGGAGCTGGTTGCTGTTCCTGTCACTCTGGTTCCTGTGCCTGTCCATGCTGTCCTGCCCACGTGGTGTCTTCCCCAGTCCCAGGTCCTTCCGGACAGGTGCAGTCGGGCCGTGTTGCTTCGGCAATAGCCCCGGCTCCGGCCTGGATGGAGGACCTGACGACTGTCCTGCGTGAGCTGACGAGGAAGAGGAGAAGAGGAAGCTGTCATCTTCGTCTTCATCGTCTGCTGCTGCCTCTTCCCCTTCGACTTCTAAGCCCATAAGCCGAAGAAGAAGAAGGCTGCCTTCCCCCCTAAGAAGTCTTCCTTCGGGAACTTCTAAGGGCCCGTCCCACCCCGGTGGGACGGGGGGGTCCTTCTGCTGGTCCTCCTGCTCCTTCGGGAGCGGGGCCCGTCTCCCCTTCCGTAAGGAAGAGATAGACGGGGACCAGAGGAGTATCGGTTAGCTCTGGTACTTCCTCGCCTGGTGCTAGCGGCGATGCCGCTACGCCAGGTTCCGGCTCGGTCCTCTCGTTCGCGAGAGATCCCGAGTGTACGTTCTCCCTAGGGAGACCGTGCAGCCAAGTTTCGGCGCCAGAGTTCGCTCGGCGCCAAGACGCGGCACGGAGCAGAA
Organism: Macrobrachium nipponense; assembly: GCF_015104395.2. Lineage (NCBI taxonomy): Eukaryota > Metazoa > Arthropoda > Malacostraca > Decapoda > Palaemonidae > Macrobrachium > Macrobrachium nipponense. Next base: position 71,148,667 of record NC_087202.1, on the reverse strand, counting down.
GGCTGGTGAGAGACGCCTCACGGTGACTCTTGCCAGGCCAGCGGCCGCTCTTGCAGCGACCAGCTGTAACCCGGGTTTTCCCCCCTAAGAAGGCTCCTTCGGGACCTTCTAAGGCCCGTCTCGCTCCGGCGATTCGGGGAGCTCTTCTGCTGGTCCTCCTGCTACCCTCGGGGAAAAGGGAACCGGGCTCCGTTTTCTTTCTTTACCAAGGAGAAGAAGACGGGGACCCAGAGGAGTACCAGCTTCGGCTGGCACTTCCTCGCCTGGTTCTAGTGGTTCTGCCGCTAAACCAGGATCCGCCTCGGCTTCTCGTTAATGCAGGAAGTACTGAGTACACGGTCTCCCGCGGGAGACCGTCCAGCCAAAGTCTTGACACCCGAGCTCGCTCGCCGCCAAGACCGAAGCGCGGAGCAGAAGACTGGCGAGTGTCGTGCAGACAACTCTCGCCAGGCCAGTGGACGCTCTCGCAGCGACCAGCTGGCTGCCCGGGTTGACGTGACGGTCGCTGACCAGCCACGGGTTGAGGCGAGGAAGGGGATGGTGCCCCGCGGCCGTCGGTACCAGCGGCTCGACCAGCGGCTCGACGCGCCGAGAGGACGCTCAGCCGGTCTCACCGCGACAGCGAGCCTAGCAGGTCACCTGACGCCGCTCCCATCGGGACCGGGCGGAGACGTAACCAGCAACAGCTTGCCTGACGCTAGAGATCAGCGTCGACGTTCTCAGCCAAGCCTCTCGCCCCAGGCGAGCGGCAAGGCTAGGCCTGCTGCTCGATCGCCAACCGAGCGGTTTGACGATCAGCAGCAGCCCTCCAAGCACGCTGGTCCTGCCAGCGAGCTAGGGGGGAGCGTCAGGTCTGCCTCTCCTGTACCTTCAACCTCCTCGGGCTACACCGGGAGGAGCGAGGTACCTATGAGTGATCGCGAGAGGTGCGCCGCTCGCGATCCCGCTATGACGACGTATGGACCAGGCACCGGTTCTAGGACCCGACCAGGGACATACGCGCAATTAGCTGGAGGCGACCGTCAGGGGTCTGCCGCTGTTCCTCCTTCTGAAGGAGGAGTATCTCGGGATCTGTTCTTGTTGGAGGGACTGGACGGTCCTACTCCCGAGATACAGAGGAATTTGCAGAAGTCATTAAGCTGATTCGTCAGCATAATGACCCTGCGGAAGGATTGCCGCTCCCACCAGCAGAGCCCACGTCTCTGCTCGAGTCGTTTTGGGGCCCGAGAGGGAACCCAAACCGACGGTGGGTCTGCCGCGATCGGAGCTTGCCGATTCTGTCTCGAACCAGTGTCTCTCGTCTCCGGACAAGAAGGCTCTCTTCAGTTTCTGGTGCCGGTCGATCAAGCTACTTCCACCTCCTCTACTGCGACAGCGGCGTTTCTACGTGTCTTCGGACACCGTATTTAAATACTCCTTCGGTCCTCCTGAGAGGTTTCGACCTCGACGAGGACTGGAATGAGTCGGAGGACGGTATCGGCTCTCTCCTGTCAGGTGTCGATCAGCCCCACCCAGACGACGTTCACAGTGGCGGCAGACCCTTACCTAGGTACAGTGAGAGTTCGTAACCCTCCGCGTGAAAAAGTTTTCTCCTGACGATACGTTTTCCCAGACTCTGAGAGGCCATCGCCGCAAGGCGATGGCTGCTCCTACTCTTCTCCAACTGCTAGTTCCACTGGGAAGCGGCGAGCGAGTATCCAATTCCTCCCCCATTCTCTCCTTACGGCTACGAGGGAAAGGGGAAGGATCCTACAGAGATTTCTTTGTAGGATCCCACGTTCGGGACTGCGCTACCGGGGGGACCTTCGGGTCCTACCTGACGTAAGCCGGTCGTTGAGGAGGAATCCTGCCCCATTCTCGATTTCTACGGGAATCGAGAGGACCACCAGCCAATATCGTTTGACGAATTCGGTGGGGGTTTCGCAGACTGCTTAGAATTCTACGGAATTTCTAGCGCATTCAGAGTGTTCGAGTTTTTTACGATCTTCAACACTTACGCGAGACCACGGTCCAAAGTGAGCGAGACGAGAATCCCCGATATGTTACACGATAATCGGGAACCTCACCTATGCTCGAATTCCTGGAATTTCTAGCATTGGGAAGAAGACTGCTGCTGAAAGAAACTATCTCACAGTAGGCGACCAACCTGGAATAGAGGAGATCGGGGAGGGAATATCCAGTTTGGCTTGAACTATAGTCTTAGTATTCTGTTCACCATTGAAGCTTTCCTTCGAGGAAGACTTCTCCTTCACTCTCTTTGATAGAGAACGAAGGTGGTCGATCTCCAATCCTTATTTTGTTTTTTTGAAGGAAAGAATTTAGGATGGAGATCGTTGTTCAGAATCCTACAAATATACTACGTATATAACCTCGCGACATGATTCTACTAAGCAGTGAATTGTCCGAGGGGTAGGCGCATATCCTAGTTAATCTACGGATTGCAACTTATAAGAGAAGTATTCTAATTGAACTGCAACTCGGGGTTGCCTGCAACCTCCCAGGAGTTTTTCAGTTTCAATTTTAATTTTATACTTATGGTTTTGTCACGACAACACCATTTCAACTTTTATATTACCGAAATTCGTTTCGCCTAAATATAATTGCCCGAGCATATCTTTTATGCTCGGTAGTTCTAGCCGAACGCATTCCTTCGTGGAATAATGGATTACCTGGCAACTCAGGATGAACGAGTCAGCGAGAGCTCAGGCTCAACCCACTGCGTATTGAACTGCCTGATAGCAGCTCAGTATCAGCTGGGCCTCCGAGATGCACGGTCATGTATGTCTCTCTCTCCCCTGCTTTGATTGACTACCGAACCGTATCTCTGCCCAACAATCATGGACTTAGGTCTCTGATTAACGGGGATTCTCGCAATAATGAAGGACCATCTACTGCTGTGACGCTAGATTCCATCGCCTTCGACATTGCGAGAATTTTCAACAGAGATATCTCTTGGACTCTTTCATCTTTCATGTTTACCGCACGGTAACAGAAGTCTGTACAAGTCTCCCGCTGCATCGCACTGCGATAATGCGAATGATTTTGCAGACATCTGAGTTTGTCTTCAAAATATCTCGTATTCGTAGGTGTACAATTGTTCATTGTTCAACCCGAATTACAAGATGTGTCAGAAGACATCGCCTACTCTCCGACCTGACAGCTCTACTTCCAAATGTTCAGCCCATGAGAAGCAGTTCTTCAGGAGGCTTTCACCTGTGTTTTCATTACCGAAGAACGCCCCGCTTTCATTGCAACTACGACTTCTCACCGGACAGCAATGAAATAGCGGTTAGCGTTTTCAGTCATTTGTAAGCACAGGTTATGAATCTTGAGATCCTTCTCTCGATTCATATGTGAAGACGTAGGTTGATTCAATATCTACCTTCGTCTTCAACGGTACATAGTGTTGTTTCTCTCCTTAGCCGAGATTCAACAAACATGAGATGTTTTACCTTCAGGGACCTCGGTCTCTAGAAGGCAATTGACTTTCGCCTGTTGGGTACATGCCTTAAGAGAATCATCACCTCGCTGTCCGGCATTGGTGACAAACAAATACATTATTGGTTTGGTCTCTCGGCATAACCCTTAAAAAGGCGAAGGTCACGTGACTTACTCGGATGCTTTGACTACTTGCTCCTACCGAACGCAGTCAGTCGGCAGCTGTCAGAGCGCCCGAGTCAGTTACGAACTACGCTGTTGACTTAGTTCGGTTGTTACAAAGCAACCATTACTTCGTTTTAATAGCTTGTCACAGTACCCATACCATTGACACCCACCATGGAGTGTCGGTGTCCTATCCACTACCGAGAACTTCGCTGCATGGGGATAGGAGGATGCGAGAGACTTCGTTGCTAACGGACAGACCAGTATGGGTACTGGACATCACCGAAGTAGAGAAGAGGGATAGGTCATGCGACTATTTCCTTCTTTTCCTCTGAGGAACTGCATGACTTCTCCTGCGAAGTCAAGCACCCAGGGGATGGGGATCCGTGACGCTCGATTTCGTACCGAACTTCGTAGCGAAGACTCAGAACCCTTCGGTCCCTGACGATTGGTTCGAGTCGTTCACAATCCCCTCCCTAATGGACTTCACCGCCTTCGATGCGAAGGAGATGCTGCCTTGTCCGCAAGAACTTCTCCTTGGCGCAGGTACTGAAGGCAGGGGTTCTGGTCCAACCAGACCACATGCCCTTCCTTCTACCTTCGGGATATTGCCCACAGGTCCTTGGATCTTTTCCTTGGGACCCGTGGTGGCTGCTCAACACGTTGTGTAGCGAACCCAGACCCTCGCAGGCTGAACAGCATCGAGTCCTGGTGTGACCGTAAGAATGGATGGTGAATGAGAGTGTGACTGGCTCCTCTTCCCATCTTTTTCTTCCCCTCTACTGTGGTTAGAGGGACACGGTCTTCACCCTGCTGGATAAGGACAAGATGCAGGTGAGCTACTTAACAGAGCCCCATCCTATCCCTTTCACTAGGATAGGAGCGTATATCAACCACTTCCTCCAACGGGAAGGGGGAGGAAGTGGATGCCAGCTTGAGACAACCCATACTTTATGTTGCCTCTTGCAAACAGGAACAAGTTCTTGCTTGCTGGTACGAAGAGATACGCTTGCCTCTCTCTTAGTACTCCGGCCCAGAGGTCTGACCATTGATCCTGCGGTGCACACCCCGATCAATCGGACAGAGGCTTGGATCCCTCCCTCGCTCTTACGACCAGGGAGGCATTCCAGGGATGGACGAACACCAGTCTGTTCATCAAAAGACTCAGATTCCTCCCACCAAGAAGTGGAGTCTTCCTATTGTTAAAGGACCGATGGTTTGTATTACGTATCGGAAACAAATGACAATTTGTCGAAAATTGCATTTTTCCTAACTATATACAAACCCTGAGGTCCTTTTACATATAGTCCCTCCTCATGCCACCCCTCACTCTGCGTATTTTGCATGGGCCAAAAGCAAAAGTGATTTGTTTACCTCCCAGTCGCGCGGCGCGCGACTGTCGGACAAGCAGTTAACTACCGTTCTCCCTTGTTCGAAGCTTACGACCGTTTCCAGCTGCCGCTAGCTACTTCCCTATTGTTAAAGGACCTCAGGTTTGTATAGTTAGGAAAAATGCAATTTTCGACAAATTGTCATTTTAGTACTTTCACTAAAAAGAGGTTAGTCCAAGGTTTCGTTTGATATATAAATCTAAGCGGCGCTACGTCGAGAAGTGGTTTAAAAATCAAAATTAAATTTGACCCACCTGAAAAAAACTAAGTCCCTCGACTTCATAGCTCTCTCAAATTCCTCTTCAGACTGAGCTCTCATTTGTTCGTTTGTACGTTAAAAACATAGATTATGTCGTTATTACATCATCAACTGTATTCTACATAGCAAGACATCACCCAAACATCATAGTCCTTAACCAATGATGATGGTCCTCATTTTACTTGGGACTAGCATTTTAACAAAACTAGAATCATGTGACTTGAACATCCAATCAGGTGACAGTTTTACTAGGAAACTAACACTTTTCGACACTTTCCACACAATTTCCACTGCTAATTTTTCAGTCTTTTGAGAGCTATGGAGGCGTGCGAACCTTCAACTTCTGGTGCAGTTTCTCATTTACCATCTACTTAGACATCAATTTATGTGGATTTTCTCCCAAGTTCTTGTCTCAATTGCTGTTCCTGTAGAAAGTAGGGACAAAGTGACACTTTTAACAGTGATAAGGGATTATATAGAGCCCGGCACTATCATCATTTCTGACTGTTGGAAGGCATATGAATGCCTAAATGAGGAGGGATTTCTTCATTTAAGAGGCAACCACTCCTTGAACTTTGTGGACCTGCACACTGGAGCTCATACTAAAATACGGTTGTCGAAAGGATATGTTGGATACTTGGCTCTTGCCTATTTTAAATAGCATTTTAAAGTATTGGATCATGGCAGCTCACCTTTACCCTCCAACCTAAGTAAGTACACAAAGGGTTTTAGGCTGTCTTATATTTAATATGGCTGTGTAAGGTGGGGTTGCAGGGGGGCCCCCTGTTAGGTAAGGATACAGCTACTAGGTTAGGTTAGGTGGTCTGTTTAGGTTAGCTGGTGGCCTTGTTTATTGCTAATTCTACATGTGCCATTATTCGTATGCTAAAACGGATTCTTTAATTCATTCCCCACCCAAAAATCCCGGTTTCCCACTGGGGGTCCCCCAAGATGGGAAAGGTTAACAAATAGGGTAAAAATACTGTTCCTCCTCAAATAAAAGGTCAGCTCAGATAAAGCACTAAGTAATTCATCAGAAACCAAAAATATTATCAAAATTATTAGTGGCGGAGCTATTGTATAGAATTACCGGGGGCTTTTCCTCTCAGGACTCTCCCCCCCCCCCCCCCCCCCCCCCCTTTCCCACCTAGGATGCCAGATCCTCACATTGCCCTCAAGCTACCATCTAACTTAACCTAGTTGTTATTATTTATTATGCACAGGATATTGGTACAGAAGCTGTATGCTGATCTCCATAGATATTGGTACGGCTGTGAATTGCGTATGCGTCATATAGGTTAGCATACTAACCTAACCAACCCAACCTAACCTAACCTAGTAGAACGTGTTACCTAACCAAGGGGATCCCGCCTGTATACCCCCCTTAAAGAAAAACATACTTAGAGGAAGACTAACATAGGTTAGCATACTGACCTAACCTACCTATGTGACCTATGGATATACAATTTCTGGAAGTTTGATTCTTCGTGGACATCTGTTGCCTTTTTCAGCTCATTGAAACCTGGAAACACCTGTTTTCTGGCGAAAAACAGATGTATTATTGTATGGTTCATGTTGCTCGGTTGCCATTTTCTTGCTGTCACTGATATGCCATAGTTGGTAAACAAGGGTTCGCGCATGCACACTTCAGAGCCATACCAATATCTATCGTGATCAGGATATGGCTGCCATACCAATATCCAGTTCGTTATTATTAAGGTTGTTACTTAACCAGATAACCTAACCCAACCTAGCCTAGACCCCCTTACCTGACGTAACCTTTGATCCCCCCTAACCTAGCCAAGGATGCCAGATCTTTACCAGACCCAGACCCACCTAGGGGGCCACATTATTACCTGGTTTAGGACTTTGGAACCCTGGAACCCACACCTAGCCTTACTAGGATGCAGGGTCCTCATGTAGCTGTAGACCCACTACCTAACCTAACCTAGGATGTTGCAAAAAACCTATTAACCCTTAAGAGCCTGGCTAAAAATATCAATATGCAGCACCCCAGACCAGGCAAACTTTGAGGTTGACCAATTTTTTGAAAAATCAATGGAAATAGGAAAACATGGAAATTAATTTTTAAAAATTCTCCCTTCTTTCCACGAGAAGTTGAAAGTGACCGTACAATTCCCTTGTGAGGCCTCTTTTACAAGACAATTGTAAATTTTTCCAAGTTATACATGTTTTTTTGAATAATTTTATTTTATTTTGTAGAATTATAATTACAGCTCACAATATCAATAGATAAAAACTAAAATCAGTAACAAATTCTGAGTAAGTATGTTGTAAAATACTTAGGCAAACTTACTGAGATGAAAGATACAGTACCCTTTTTAGATTACATGGTTTTTTCTAATATTTTTTTTGTACTTCTCTTTGCAAAATCACAATTATAACTTACATGCTAACATAAAAGATAAGAACTAAATCCAACAGCAACCCCTGGGTATGTTTATGAGCACATGCCCCTTTTGAAGTCAAGTACACTACTGATTCATGAGATGCCTAGAATCGGCGAGCTGAGCAGCCAGTCTTAAAGTTGCTATTTGTAAATTTATGGGCTATTAAAGTAATGGAGCCTCTTCCCCACCTTATTTTTCCAAATCGATGGGGCGTAATACTGACATATAGAATTGTTCCCCATTTTTCAGGTGTGAGAGAAAACATTTGACTGTATATAGATGTTGCCTTGTTTTTCCTTAATGTCAAATGCTACTTGTCTGCTCACATGAGTTCTTGACCTGTCAGGGATTTTGTGTCACTAAATTAGAATACCTTGACCCTGCCTCTTACTTGCTACCTCTTATACTGGTGACCGACACCGCCAGCACCAGCTCATCCAACAACAATGCTACAGCAGCAAGCATTTGCCTACTGCCCTTCACAACCTAGAGGCCTGGTTCTTCAGAGCTGAGGTCTAAGATCTCTTCCTCAACCCGCAAAGCCAATGCCGTACTCTAGTTCCTGCCAGGCAACATTTTTATACAAATTGCAGAATTGCTCATTGACCAACAGACCACTGTCACCTATAAAGTGTGACGACCCAACTAAGGTCATACCATATTTCAGCATGGTGCCTGCCCTCAGAGCCAGATAATTCCTAGGCAATGTAGGGGCAGCAATAGGAGACCAACAACCATCACATGTATACAAGCAACTACAATGGCTAGTTATGATCCCTGCCACAGATGGCCACCCAGAAAAATCATTAAACCTTGTTAGAGAGGTGGCCATCCCCAACACATCAACCATGGACCTCAAAGATATACTAAAGACAGTCGACTCCTTCCACCTGGCCCACAAGTTGACTGACCCTACACAACCATGCATAGCAGCAGCTGCCTCACAGCCACAACTAGCAGACTGACATAGAGATGGACAGCAATCCACAGGGCTGGGCCGCCCCCATACACTGCTACTGAGCCCCTGGTGGGAAAACAACCTCAAATACAAGCCCAAAACAGAAGAACATTCCAATGCCATTTGTTTCTACCACTGGATGTTTGGGAATGAAGCCCAAAAATGTGAAAATGACTGCTGCGTGTCAAAAAACATGCAAAGGGGTCGCTCAATAAACTAAACATCAGTGTAGGGCAGACCAGGTGCCTCATAAGAAAAACCATGCCTGCTTTCCAATGTCTTTCTTCAGTTACAGGCAAAAAGACTACATGTTTGTCACTGATTAAACACTGAATAGTATGGAGTTCCTGGTTGACATCAGCTCATGCAAGCCATGTGTGCCAGCCAACCTGCACGAATGCCTCAATCTAACCCCCAAGCACTGTACAGGCATCCACTGCCAATGGAACCCAGCTGATAATATACAGGAAATATACCATGAATTTGTCATTCAGAGGAAAGTGGTACAACTGGACATTAATCACACCAGACGTAAACATCGCACATTTAGGAGCGTACTTCCTAAAAGCCCACAACATGCTGGTGGACATACAGAAACAGCAGCTGATGACGCAACCCACCCCGTAGCTCCACTCACTCTGACTCCAGCAGCAGAGGTAAGTTGCCCTCTACAGGATTTCCCTAAGGTATTCAAGCATGACCTAGCTGCAACATGACTCCCCAGTACATGCCTGTTCAAAATTTTTGGCCCCAGAAAAACTCGCCTATACCAAACGAGCTTTCCTGGACATGGGATGACCAGGAATATGCCATAAAGCCTCCAGTCCCTGGAAATCACCCTTAGCATGGTACCAAAACTTGACAGCACATGGCGACCCTGTGGCTACCTCCTGAGACTACATAAAGCAAATTCCCCACAGAACGAGTGGGTTGCGTACTCACTTATCAATCTGGTAGCCTGAGTTTACTCCCAGCTGCTGCCAGTGTGGAACCAGAGGAATTAATATCTGGTGATTGGAAATTCATTTCTCGATATGACTTGGTTTGGATCCCACAATAAGCCGTAGGTCCCATAGCCAGTTCCTGGCCATGTACAAAATCTAATTCTTCGGGCCAGTCCTAGGAGAGCTATTAATCAGCTCAGTGGTTTGGTTAAACTAAGTGTGAAGATTCTACCAGATTCAAATTCACCGCTCCTGAGGAGGTATGTTAACGTTTTTAAGCGGCAGAAAACAACTGTCTTTGTTTACATAATAGGTAGGTTCCACGCTTCCCCATTGGTGGTGGGGTAGTCGCCTAACCAAAAATAATAGAGAGCTACCGCAAATTTTAAATTCTAGTTGCCGCGGATAGTGAAACTATAGCTATGTAATCACTTGGTTAGTATACATAAAAGTTAATTTTATCATAAAAATATAATTTGTTCCTACATGATAGGCTGGAATACAGCCACTATAAATTCTTGAATAAGGTGGTTAGGCAATAATTAATTCAAATTCCGCGGGTAGCGCTTCGATTACTCAGTATAGGTATGTATACAGTGGCAGGAACAACGCTAATCCGGTAGCATTACACAAACACTGGAACACATTCGTAGCCTTCGAGCAGGATGAATCTTGTCCTTTGTTTTAATTCAGATTAACATCAAGCCGGATATTCGTATTCTCCGGGAATAGTTCTTGAATGTAACTCCATTCACTTAGGCAAAATAATTTTGCATATCTATTTTACTTACCAGGCTTATGCTATGCGCAACCCGCCAGTTAATAATTGCCTTAAGTAATGTTGATTTTACATCATTCCTTTAGGACGAACATTTGTTTTTAGATTTTGTTTACTGACCATAGGGAGAAAGACACCAGTAAATAATTACCTTAAGATAATTCTCGAATGTATTCAATACTTGTATTTCAAATCTATTCCATTTATTATTTACTTACTGGGATTAGGTTACGTGCAAGTTGCCAGTTAATAATTACCTATAAAAGTAATTCTTTTAGGTTGCATCAGTCCCTTAGGTTACACATCGCTCTTGGGCTTTTGCTTACCAGCCATAGGCTATTATAGTCGCAAGCCGCTGCTTAATAATTACCTTAAAGTAATTTGTGAATGTTAAGACATTCTTTTAGGCCAAACATTTGCATTAGGCCAACACGTTTTGTTTACTGTGCCTGCGATACTCATCATTTTCCTTTGCAGAGACTGAAAGTTTGGTGGTTTTAAAATAGTAAGGAGAGAATGTTGTTAATGTTTGGCGATGGGGGCTGTGGGAGAGAAGGCTTACATGGCCTCAGCGTACTGAGATATGTATTTTCCTGGTGTCACGCAATTGTCAACATTACGCATCTCAACTACTAGCCTCCACTCGCTTGGCGGAATGGAGCACAGGCAGTTACTGATTTTGATTGCTTTCATTCCTGATAGTTCTCTCAATGATTTCTTTTTGAGTAATCGATTATTCATAAATATTCTTATATATTAGAATTGAATTTGCTTTGAGACTTCAATATGAAAACTCTTGGTGATGTGAATATATAAATTTTTTTAGGTTATGTTATTTATAAATGCATGAAATGTTATTTCATATATTTGTAAATTATATTTGTTTTATTCGTTTATCACTAATTGGAGAACAAACGCAGTGATTTTCCATTACTAGAGTGATTGGCTTTGATACTTTAATGCAGGTGAATTTTTTTTTTTTTTAGCAGGGGATCGCTGCCATTTTTGGAATGATAAAAGATTAAAATAATTGTACAGTAGTATTGTACAGGGGTATGTATGCAATACACTATAAACCTTACAAATTTATCAAATGATTTGAAACAGTGAAAAAAAAGTTATGAATTTCTTACCTTATGGAGTTGGAAAAGGGATAGGTTCAGCCAAGTTGGGCTGGGAAGGAGGCTGTAATATCTATTTGTTCCTACACCATATACAAACCTTCCATCCTTTACTTAGGATAGATTGCAGCTCAGCTGAAACTACTGGCTAATACACACTTTTATATCAAAGTAAATAGCCTGGTAGTGCTCGCCCAGTGGTGGGGCTCTCTCTTTCGCTCTCGCTGTCTTGTTGAAAGTATTCAAAACATTCTTTTTCTCCTTCTAGCTGAATGCAAGTATGTCTGACAATATGGTTATGCGTTCCTGCCCTGGTGTCCTGGGCCGTAGGTGTGGGACTTTCATGAGCAGGATTGATAGAGACCCTCACTCCCTTTGTCCTTCTTGCAGGGGGCATTCCTGTAGTACTTTGGAATCCCTATGAGGAGTGTCGTATGTGGTCGCCTGCCTAGTGGGTTGAGTATCGCCGGCAGTGAAGTAAGAAGAAGAAAAGGGATTCTTCGCCTTTGAGTTCTTCCATGAAGACCAAACGACCCAGACCTTCTGCTCCCTCATTGGGGACCCGGCCTTCGGGACCTTTGGCATCTCGCTCCTGGCTAGCCTTTGAAAGAGTGAGACCTGCCCATTTCCCCTGGTGAAACGGGAAGATTTGGCCCTTCTAAGGATGAGCCTTGTTTTTCAGTACGTGTTGACGACGCCCTTCATGTTTTGTGGCCTTCGTACGGACTTCCTGGCCTGCCGTCAAAGGAGAGACTTGTCAGCACTCTCCTCTGAGGCTTGGTCTTCCTCCTTAGTCTCCTTGGAGAAGTCAGCCTCATCCTCCCGTGCTGTTAAGGAAGATGCCCTTCCCTCTGTGGTGCAGCCCCCAGAGCCCTCCCTGCCGACGCTTTTTTCGACGCTGACCAGGCCCATCCTCCTGTCTGCCCATCCTCAGGGATGCGGGCCCTGCAGCTTCGCCTTGTCCCTGGATAAGGTCTTCGGACTCCTCCTACACGCCTTCTTTGAGAGCCAGCTGTGACTCTCAGAGACATAGTAAAGACTCCTGTCAGAGACGTGCTGATGCGTGCTCTCCTTCGAGAACTACCACACCTTCACGTGTAAGCTCCTCGTGTTTGTGCGATGCTATGGCATGCACAAAGGAGGCTTCGTTGAATTTACTCTCCTCCTTAATGCATGATGCTATGGCTGCGCACAGGAGGCTTCGCTAATTGCACACATCCCTGCAGTGCATGATGCTTCGGCACGTGCACAGGAGCCTTCATTGGAGAGAAGTTGCAGAGAAACTGTCTCTCCCTCTCAGGGAAAACGCGCCAACGGGCACCCTCCTTCTACACCGGTATGTGCAGCAATACAGCGAGAACTACTTCCTGATGCGCACCATTCATTTGTGCACCTTGTTACTCCTGGACAGCGCGCTCCAACAGCACGCGTGATTACACATGCATCCTTCAGACAGCGCTCACCTGTAACGCAAGTTACCCAATGCACTGCTTCACCGCTGCCTCAGCAACAGCATAAGCGCTCACCATGACGTGCTACTGCCTGTTTGCGCCAACACATGTCACCAGAGCGTTTTTCTAAACATTACAGCAGGCGCTCTCTGTCTCCAGTATCACGCCCCAGACACGCTCCTTCTTCGGAACGCTCTTCTTCGTAATGCTCTTCTTCATCTACACACGCAACAAGACACACATTTTCACTGTAGTGTGTCAATGCTCTCCAGCACGTTCTAATGTGCGGCTCTAGGCATTCTCCCACGTGAAAAAATGCGCTAATATGCGCGTCATTCGCCTGCATGCGCTTATGTGCATTCAGAACCTGTGTGCGTGCCCACAACAACACACGTTCTTGCTCTTGCAGATACACACGCACCTGTAAAACCTTTTTTCTCTGTTTTTTGCAATGTTTCGACACGGAAAATGGAGACGTCTGAGTCGGAGTACCTGTCATTGGAATTTCCATTGTCTACTCCTCCTCTGGAGGTCCCATCTCCACTCCACCTCAGGATCCTCATAAAGCTGCAACCCAACCTTCCAAAAGGCAGCCATATAGGCTTTCGCCATTGATCAGAGGTCGTCGTTCCCCGACTCTTCCTCGAGAACAAGTCCGTAAGCTGGCCCCTTCTCCTTCATATGACCTTCCAGCCCCCCCTTCCGATTCCTCTTGGGAAGTTGGGAAAGCAATTAAAGGATTTACTATCCCAACGCTGCCACGAGTGCTTAACGTCAGGCGAGAGGCGCTCTGGAAGCAAAGGCAGCCCGTGACTCCTCCTTAGGAGTCCGGGACTTCCAACCTTTCGAGGTTCTTGATCTCCAAGGGCTTGTTCCCTTGTAGAGAAGTATCATATCTCACCCATCAAGTTCAAACCCAACTGAGATCCTCCTGACAGGGCTCTCATTCACATCTGGGTGCGTCAATGCAGAGGGAGGATGATTTTTACGTGGCAACTGACGATTCAGCTGGCTACCTTTTGGAACAAGCTGCTCCAGTTGTTCCAGGAGATGCGGCAGCTGAAACTGCCCTCCGTGAGATCATCGGTCTCATCCAGAAGGTAAACGGCCTAGGAGAAGCTCCAACTACTTCTCCGAAAGGCTGTACAACAGCAGTTGACCTTTGTCAGGTGCTCGGTCCCGGTTTGAGCCGCCCTTGTCATCCCTGACAAGGGAGGCTCTGACCAAGGTCGATAGACAAGTCTCAGCGAGGAAGGACTCGCTGCATGCATCTCGGTACTCTAAGCTACTCCCCTCTGCTTTCCAGAACCTGAGGAAGTACTATGTGGCCCAAGAGGCTGAGCCTTCACCCTTGCCCATAAATCCGATGATAGCATCATTGGCACCTGAAGTTTTGCTCCAGACACATCAACACCGAACCTCGACACTCTCTTCCAAAGAGATGTCGCAGCTCGAACAAACCACTATGGCGGCATTGGCAAGCAGCTTTATTGTTGGATTTTTGGGGCAGTACAGTGGGCTTTCTTGCCACCTCTGAGAATCCACAGCAGCCTGACAAGGAAGCGGACATGGCCCGTTAGCTCCATGACCTTGTTTTGTCAGGAGGTATGGCTATGGAGTTCTTAGTTCACCAGCTTGCCAACCTGTTGCTGAAGCGCAGGGATACCGTCTCAAGGCTTGATCGATGCTGTGGACCCTCAGGATGTGACCGATCTGAGGAATGCCTCGCTTCAGGGATCCACCCTCTTTCCATTTTTGGATGTAAACGAGGTGATCGGAAACTTCAGGAGAGCGAGCCAGGATTCTTTGCTGCACCGCACAACATCCCTCTGTCAGCCCCAACCTCCTGCTGTTACTGCTCGATGTCTCCCTGGCTCTCCATCTAGGAGGGTTTCTCACCCTCCTGCCAGGGCTGATCCCTTTCCCACTGCCTCCACCACTCCACGGCTGAGAGGTCAGCAACCCTTTTTGACCAGGGGTGGTCGATAGTGAGGCAAATGTGGCAAAAGAGAGTCCACTGCGACCAGTGAGGAGGGCACTCCCCCACTCTGCCACCTGTGGGGGGATGCCTGCAAGCCAGATGGACGAGGTGGCAGTACCACGAGACGGAGGATTGGATGCTGACTGTCCTCCGACATGGGTATCGCGTCCCGTTCATCAACTCTCCCCCTCTTCTGATTCGACCCCCGAAGACATCACAACTCAGGGATCAACGAAGGATCTCGCCCTTCAGGCGGAAGCCCAGGACATGCTGGGGAAGGACCCTCTCGAGGAGGTCCTCGATCTAGGCTTCTTCAGTCGACTCTTTCTTGTAAAAAGGAGGCATCTGGAGGCTGGAGACTGGTCATCGACCTCTCAGCCTGAACGAGTTTGTTCAGCAAACCCCCATTCAGGATGGAGATCCTCAGCATGGTCAGACATGGCAGTCGTCCTGTGGATTTACATGGTGACGATCGACCTAAAAGACACATACTACTTCCAGATCCCAATCCATCCGTTGTTCAGGAAGTATCTTTGTCTTGTTGTAGCGGACAGTGTTCCAGTTCAAGGTCCTATTTTTGGTCTCTCCACAGCTCCGCAAGTCTTCACCCAGGTGTTCACCCTAGTGTCAACATGGGCTCATCGCCAGGGCATTCGATTGGTTGATACTGGCACCCTCGGTGAAACTGCTTAGCCTCCACTAAGACGGGGTTCTGGCGTTTTGTCACAAACTGTGGATCATGGTGAACCGCAAGAAGTCCTCTCTAGAGCCCTCTCAATGACTGGTGTATCTCAGTATGATCCTCGACACCGTTGCAGGGAAAGGCTTTCCAACACTGGAAAGACTGGAACGCTTCCAAAGTGTTGCTCTGTCCTTCCTTCGACAGTCCCAGCTGCCAGTACATCAGTGGCAACTGTTGCTGGACATCTTGCCTAGCTGGAACGCCTTGTTTCCTTCCAAACGGTCGGATGCACCTTCGATCCTTTGAGTGGGGTCTGAAGAATCATTGGTCACAAAGTCACGATTCTCCTCACGATCTAGTCCTAGGGAGGAGAACGTGCTCCGATCTCGAATGGTGGCTGGTTTATTATAATCACTAATTTCGCCTTATGAGTGTGTGTAAAACGCCTCATCTTTACATCTTAGGAACAAGTGGAATTTTGCCATGGTGACATGTCCAAACTCTACTTAAAAGTAATAAGTAATATTATGTTTTATTGGCATTAACAATTTTTTCCAGTACACCTCATAATACTATCATGGAACTTTACTTGCGTGTGTGTGCGCGCGTGCATGCGCGTGTTTTATTGTGAGCAAAGCGAAGTCTTACTGGAAACGGGCTAATTTCTGGTGGCCCGGCCTTAACGCTATTCAAATGCTAGTATCTCCAAAACTATTGAAGATATAAGAAAAAATCCTTTTGGCAGATAAAACCTTACATCTGTAAATTTCATCTCATATAAGATTTATTTTTAATTTTGATTTTAAGATATCATAAATTCACATTTAAATTGTCTTTATTATTGCATTAGTCTCCCCTTCCTTCAACTAAAGGGAAGGAGTCTGATTCATAGTCATGGACGACCATTCATATTAGATACGGTCTCTTCTCCCCCTTACAGGATGAAAAACTATGTCAAGACATTTAGGACAAGATGACCTTAATCAGTAATTTAACTCATGGTACCATAATGAACCCTCAGCTTTTAGTTTTAAAGATGGATATATATGGCTGGATCTCTCACTTCTCCATAGGCTAGATATATTTATGTAGAGTTTTAGATAGTGACCCACGTTGGCCGAGTGGACTTCGTGCTCAGCTGCTAATCCGGTGGTCCGAGTTCGATTCTCGGCTCGGCCAACGCGGAACCAGAGGAATTTATTTCTGGTGATAGAAATTCCTTTCTCGATATAATGTGGTTCGGATCCCACAATAAGCTGTAGGTCCCGTTGCTAGGTAATCAATTGATTCCTGTCACGTAAAAATATATCTAATCTTTCGGGCCAGCCCTAGGAGAGCTATTAATCAGCTCAGTGGTCTGGTAAAACTAAGATATACTTACTTTTAGATAGTGACGATGTATGACTCGGGATGGTGGAAGTCATAAAAGTATGGATATTTTTGGAATGTGATTTGTTGTATCGAAAGCAGATATTCAATAATAGGTAATCACCACTGCTTCATATTTTGTAAAAAAAAAAAAAAAAAAAAATGCCATAAAAGCAATGTAGTTCAGTGTCAGAGGAGTGGTCGTCTTGAATGGGTTTTAAAGAAAGATGCGGTCTCAGTGTGAGTGGAGTGGTTAGATTCAATGCTTGTTCTATGTAGGTGATGGAAATTTTGTAACTGATTGATTACTGCTAGGGTTAATGGGATTATCGTTAATGAGAACAAGGTAGTAAAAGTGATTGGGTGGGTTTCAATAAGGTATCAACCACAAAGCCAGACTGATGGCAAGTTTAATCAAATAGCTGACCCGGGTATGTAAGCTCATCAAATGTGAAGGAACGTGCAAAGGAATCGGTGAAAGTAATAATTGTTCCTTTGTTTAGAAAGAAACGATGACGAGAGTAGTCACAAATATTTACAAGTAAATGGTAAGGTTGATGGTAGAATCTCTGCGAAAGACTTTATATTCGGAAGTTGCAGTTTGTATCAAATTCTTTCAATTACTGCAAGAAGGCTAGCATAGACGAAACGATTATATCAATCGTCTTGGGTTTGACTGTAATATACATACATACAGGTCGGAAATGTTTAGAGAAGGCCGTGCAAGTTATGGATGAACAGTGGTAATATTCTAAAATTAATTGGCCATCAACAATTCGTTATATGTAAGAGGAATCACTATAATACAGATGGGACTTCAGTTTAGGTTTTGTGAGTGACCAGAATTGTGCAAGTTTCCCAGTGGTTGATAGAGGGACTAAAGTTTAATTTTATCAAATGGCTGGGACTAAATTTCCCAGTGATTTGTAGACGCACCTAACGATAGTAAATGATCGAGAAGCGTTTTAGTGTTGTGATAAATAGTTCGGAAACAATTTGTTCGAGCAGACTATTGTTGAAAGGCGTAATAATCGTTCAAATTGACATATGCAACTGCCGTCCACTAATGGATAAGTAACACCAAGTTAGCCTGGAAACCATTTTCTTCGATCAGCCAGGAAACCCATTTTCTATTGAAACTCCAGATTACTCCTTCACTACAGCACTGTAGCTCTATCTAAAGCTCACACTTCAATGTATTTCATTTCCAAATTTAAATCTTACGTGTTTGACTGGAATACTTACTATTACATGTTGGCCTTAGCGTATAAACGCACTTCGAGTTCATTGATTTAGATACACGCTCATGATAAAAGAAAATTGAAACTGCCTAAAATACTAGAGATAACTCACTGAGAGGACGGAGGTTAACTGTATATAATTGGACAGAGTTTTAGCTTAAGCAGTGAATCAGTCAAAGCATATGTAAAAACATAAAACCTAAAGAAATTTGCTTTCAACCAACCGTTAATGCTGTCCGTTTTTGGATGTAACGAAAACAGTCATTGATACGCTTTACCTAAAAATTAATTTTGAAGAATGCTGACGTTGTTAAGCATTTTATATATTCCCTTTGCTATAACTTTTTGAATTCGTGAATTTTACTAGGGCTCTTACGTTAGACGTTGTGTTTCTTCGGATTTGTTTCAGTTGTAGGTTAGTAGAGCAGGAGAACAATGATGTTGGTTTAGCATATAACAAAACTTACGTTCGATTAAAAAAGGAGAGCTACTCTCAAGAGAGATGTCTTTTTGAAAAAGCTATGGATAATCCAATTCGGAGATAATCGTTACTACGGAATACCCAGAGACAAGTGAATATGTTGCTACATGGAACTTATTACTGAGAAATATCATTGTCATATCTGTCACCCTAGGCCTAGACTACCAGCGACTTTACGGAATGGGAATTTTAATATAGACGTTTATTATATTCGCTATTGAAGTTCAACATAGGTTATTTATATAATAATTGTGTTTGTATAGCTGTCCCCAAGATTTCAAAATATTGACGGGTCAGTGAAATTTTGCTGAGGGACTGGTAGTTTCGGTGAGATTCGTGTCCAGTTGTTATTATTATTATTATTATTATTATTATTATTATTATTATTATTATTATTATTATTATTATTATTATTATTTCTAAGGGGTCCACAACAATAAAAAAAATGTTGCGAGTCCTTGTATAATTTCGGAATGAAGATGAACCCAGGGAAGGGTTCGAAAGCTTGTTGTAATGATTTTTTAAAATTATACACTGACTCGCAACATTTTTTATTATTGTGGACCTCTTAGATTATTATATATACTCTCGCGATAGAGTTTTCCCAATTATTATTATTATTTATTTTTTTTTTTTTTTTTGTTCTATCACAGTCCTCCAATTCGACTGGGTGGTATCTATAGTGTGGGGTTCCGGGTCGCATCCTGCCTCCTTACTATGTGTGTGCGCCGTTTCTAGGATCACACTCTTCTGCATGAGTCCTGGAGCTACTTCAGCCTCTTGTTTTTCTATATTCCTTTTCAGGGATCTTGGTATCGTGCCTAGTGTTCTTATGATTATGAGTACAATTTCCACTGGCATATCCCATATCCTTCGTATTTCTATTTTCAGATACTTAAACATTTTCTCTCTTTCTCTTCAACTCTGGTGTCCCATGGTATTGCGACATCAATGAGTGATACTTTCTTCTTGATTTTGTCAATCAGTGTCATGTCTGGTCTATTTGCACGTATCACCCTATCGGTTCTGATACCATAGTCCCAGAGGATCTTTGCCTGATCGTTTTCTATCACTCCTTCAGGTTGGTGCTCGTACCACTTATTATTGCAAGGTAGCTGATGTCTCTTGCACAGGCTCCAGTGGAGGGCTTTGGCCACTGAATCATGCCAGTACTGGTTCTGTGCAAGTGCCGGACATTCGCTTGCTATGTGGTTTATGGTTTCATTGTTCGTATTGCACTTCTTACATATGGGAGTGATGTTATTTCCATCTGTCGTACTTTGAACATATCTGGTTCTTAGGGCCTGATACTGTGCCGCTGTTATCATTCCTTCAGTTTCCTTCTTGAGCTCTCCCCTTTGGTAGGCATTGCCATGTGTCATCGCTGGGTAGTTCTTTAGTCTGTCTCATGTATTGTCCGTGCATTGGTTTGTTGTGCCAGTCCTCTGTTCTGTTTGTTATTCTCCTGTCTCTGTATATTTCTGGGTCTTCGTCTACTTTTATCAGTCCTTTTTCCCATGCACTCTTGAGCCACTCGTCTTCACTGGTTTTCAGATATTGCACCAGTGCTCTGTTCTCGATGTTGAACAATCCTCTATACTTAGTAGTCCTCTCCTTCCTTCCTTTCGTGTTATGTATAGTCTGTCCGTATTTGCTCTTTGTGTATTGTCATATGTTTCCTAGTTTTCTGGTCTATGCTGCCTTCGTCCATTCCACTATTCCTGATTACTGGCACTGCCCATGTGTTTATGGCTTTTATCATATTTCCGGCGTTGAGTTTTGACTTCGAGTATCGCCTTTGAGTCTCTGCTTATATTCTTGCCTTCCATTATTCCCAGGTATTTGTATCCCGTCTCATCTATGTGTTTGATGTTGTCTCCCATCTGGTAGTCTTTATTATTTTATTATTATTATTATTATTATTATTTTATTATTAGTTCCCCGTTGGACGATTGGATTTCGCGCTCGGCTACCAATCCGCTGGTCCGAAGTTCGATTCTGGGCTCGGCCAACGCGGAACCAGAGGAATTTATTTCTGGTGATAGAAATTAATTTCTCGATGTAATGTGGTTCGGATCCCCCAATAAGCTGTAGGTCCCGTTGCTAGGTAACCAACTGGTTCCTAGCCACGTAAAAATATCTAATCCTTCGGGCCAGGCCTAGGAGAGCTGTTAATAAGCTCAGTGGTCTGGTTAAAGTAAGATATACTTAACTTTTTTATTATTATTATTTTGTGTAGGCGACGTAACTTGAAAATCAATAGTGGATTAGTACGAAATTTTGATAGGAGCCATTGAGTGGTTGACCAGATTTTGAGATATGTACTGATCTTGTGTTCTGTTTGAATTCCTTACAACTTATGCATGTATCTCATTGCTTCTCTCATAACAAGCTATTATTTTACCTGCTTCTGTTGTACCTCAAGCCCAAATCGCTATTTGCTCAGCCTTCTGTTGATTCCCGCTTAATCATTAAATGGCAGTAACAATTGCCTTTCAACGGCCAGTGAACCCTGAATGGTGAAATTGGAGAATCATCTGCTGCTCGTGAATAAGGTCTGTAACAAAACAGAAACATGCCGTTAAAGTCTATTTATCATTTTTTTTTATTTTACTACCGGCACACCTAAGATCTCACAAGAATATCACGGCACATTGGCAAAATTTAAAAGGGTATACATTTAAATATTATGAGATGGAACCACAGACGTAAAATAACACGTATAATTATGAAATTACTTTTGTTAAAGTATCCTTTTATCAATTGTACATCTGATTATTGTGAATCCTGTGCCTGGTGCTTTTTTTTGCGACTTCTTCAATATTTGGTTGAATGTGCAATAAGCAGACCCTCATTTCTTCTTCAGTCTTATATTGCATTCACGTGAAACCGAAATCTTTACCCATTTTTCGTATTTTCCGATGCCCCGTGACAGTATTTCGCGGCACTCTTGAAATATAATCTCTTGGCACACCAGTGTGTCGTAGTACAGCGGTTAAGAACCACTTACGTTAAGGGAACGTTTGGACTATATCTTCAGAAATAAGAAGCATCGAACAGGCTGTTAATGTTACAGGGAGTCATGTCTTGTGTGTGTACGTGGGAAATTCATCAACCAGGAATTTTTTATTCTTGTATTTTGGGTAAATAACTATGGGAAAGTGACGGTTGCAGTGTCTTGCAATTTTCTGGACATTATTCAAAGTAAGTATTCAGATGGAAATAGGGTTTACCATGTACCAAGTCAGTTGGAGCACATTATTTTTGTTTACCTCTGGTGACCAGTAGTTTTGAAATGTACTTGGTAGAAGAGTGAAAATAAATTCTTGTGTGATCATATAAAGAACAAACTTAGATTTTGATGGGACAAGTGTCTTGATTTCAAATGATTTTATAATTTTTAATTTATTGTGCGAATGGAGAACGAATGTTGATTACAACATAGCCACTGTGCATTTGCCAGTGTTACCTTAGACTCCTTCCTTGGGCTTCCTGCGCTTTCTGAGGTGACGTTTCCTTGTCGCTAGATTCAGGTCCTTTGTCCCAGTGATGAGTTCCTTCCTGTCAGGAATTCATCATCCATGGATCGTTATCTTGCTCGTAGTAGTTGTGGTTTCCTTTCGCTGAACTGCAGGTCAGCTTGAGATCTTCTCTTTGGCGACTATAGATATGACCTTAACAAGACGCAGGAACTCTTCTTTAGCAGCGAAGTGGGATATGTCGGGAATTGGTCTTTGATACCTTATTTGGTTTTGCATTCCAAGGTATTACCCGTTTCGGCCGATCTGTGTATCAGATGTTCTTTATTGCGTGAATTTTGTTCTTTGGATGTTTTTTTCTGATTATCCATTCCCCGGTTGGGGAAACGGTATGTGTGTGTGTATGTATGTATGTGTGTAGGTATATTATATATATATATATATATATATATATATATGTATATATATATATATATATATATATATATATATATATGCGCTTAAAAATTACAGTAGATGCACGTGACTTTATTAAATAAGCGAATACCACAGGAAAATGATAGTCAGAAATCCGAGCGCTTTCATCTTTGCTAAGACATTGTCAAGGAACGAATGAAATACAATTGGAGAGAAAGGTCTCAGGTACACAACAAGATCAAGAATACCAGGTGGTTAATTGTCAAAAGGGTAAAAATTAAAAGAGATAATCCAGGATTATCGGATATCACACGGTCACAAATCTAAACAGATTTGACCCTAACCGAAATTACAAAGCATCTTTACAGTCCAAAACGTAAAAACTGAATATATTAATTTTGCTGCTTATATTTATCTACAACTTTTTTCATTATGAAAGCATCAAGTTTAAATAAACCAAGACTTAAATTTAGAACATTTCCATTATATGACTTAATGAAACAAGATTCAATGATATTCCTTTTAACTAACCTATGTTCATTACATGGATTAAGGCTCTGTTGCTTGACTGCCAGTTAATAGGGTGGGGATCTAAATCCTCTCAAATCATGTACGAAGAATGCATTCGATATTTGCCCAGTTCTCACAGAATATTGGTGCTGTTTGAGACGTTGTGAAAGAGATTTACCAGACTGTCCGTAATAGACTTTATCACACTTTTT
>NC_087202.1:71072880-71120380 GCF_015104395.2 Macrobrachium nipponense | reverse complement strand
TGGGCGTTTTGATTTTCATGTTTCTGAAAGACAAGTATTTCAAGGTTAGTGCAACATTATAAGACTTGTGTACCGAAATATATGCCCTTACACAAATAAGTTTGACGTTTCTTTATAAATTTTACGAAACTTTACTGTGTATATACTTGATGTACAGTACTTATGTAGTATGTATTGGCAGTTACAATGTCAGTGACTGTAATGTTTTCGCTATATTGTTTGTCTTCATCAGCGAATCAGAGCAGTTTTAGAGTCGGTGGTCTTCTACAGCACCCGTTACAAGGTGGAAATTCATATATATATATATATATATATATATATATATATATATATATATATATATATATATATATATATATGGCGAAAGTCGAAAGGTCTTGCAGCAGTACTCCATTATTTCACTAGTTCATGGCATTTGCCTTTATTTATATAATATACATCACGTTCCCAATTGTCGTTACACACACACACACACTAATATATATATATATATATATATATATAATATATATATATATATATATATATATTTGTATATGTGCCCTCACGCGAGCACTTACATATGCCTGTGTTTGTGTTAAATGCTCATTTGATGTATGTGAAGGTTTTATTTACTTCAGCGTTGATGATTTTATCTAGGATTTTTTTTTTCCGCTTCGATAACCTTTCCGGTTTTGACACCAAAATATAAAGCGCCTCAGTGGCGTGGTCGGTATGGTGTTGGCGTACCACCTCGGTGGCTGCGAGTTCGATTCTCGGGCATTCCACTGAGGTGTGAGAGATGTGTATTTCTGGCGATAGAAGTTCATTCTCGACGTGGTTCGGAAGTCACGTAAAGCCGTTGGTCCCGTTGCTAAATCACCACTGGTTCCAGGCTACGTAAAAACACCATACTAACAAACAAACAAGACACCAAAATATACGAAATAATTTCTTTTTATTACTTCTCAACAGTCATTGTTCATCCTGAAGATGTGACGAGGGTTTTCATTCTTTAAAGGTTTCAAGGTCTGGCGTGTTTCTAGAACCCCTTTTGGAAATATGAATCCTTGTACTAAATTCTTACAAAGAATTTTTAAAATGACTCATTGTGAAGAGAGATCCTTTGTTCATTTTGAAGAAGGCCCTTTGTTTCTGATGCTACACGTCTTAAATTCGGGAAACTTTCGGAAACTTAGATTTATGGGCTAAACCTGTGGCTTTAGGACATAAAACATAAAGCGATCACTCTCCCTTACACTTCAGAGGTTTGGTTCTTTGTTTTCACGATATTAAAACCGTTGTTAATGATACTTTTTCCAGCTTTCTTTAGAAATCTTTTATCAGTTTGTAAACCCCGTGATATGCCTAACTTTGATGAAGTTACACCGTACATGATGATCGTTAGTCAGTTTAGTATCAATATTTCCACGTTTATTGAAATTGATATTTATGTTTATGGTAGTCCGAATTTTCGTCTGGTCTTGTTGATTCTTCAAGCGTATGTTGCTAAGAATGTTACGTGTCACAATCGTTCGCTTTTTATCGTTTCTTCCGTTTTTTGTTCCTCTGCATTCGTGTAGAGTATGTAACGTGTATTAAATTGCTACTCACTTTATGGTATTTGACTCGGTGCCTTTTAAAAGCTCATTATTTCTTGTGAATAATATATATCATTATTTTATCAGAACTCTGAAATATTCTGCAACAGTACCTAATGTTTTCTAAATTGCTAAGATTATTTTTTCAATGGGAATCTTCTCGTAAACTAAAAGCAGTTTTTTCCCTTATTATATGACAATCGCTATTTGGTTACTCGGTTTCCAACGATTTAAACTTAATGAAATCATTATGCTTTTTAGATATTAGCTGATAATATATTACGATAAGACATTAAGAATTGCTTGATTGTTTTACTTATTGATTAAGGAGTTAATGTCATATTTTGTTGTTGCGGGGAGGGGGTTGTTGTTAGGAAATGTATGGAAGAGCCGAAAAAGGTCTGAAAAGTGTTTCGCGTTGAATTAAATATACAGGAATTTTAGGATAGGATATTTATGATTTATATATTAGAATGGAAATGGTAAGAATAATGTGCATGTTAAACAGTTTAGAAAAATTATTTGTAATTAAATTTAGCGTATTTATTTTAATTTTCGTTTGTGAAACAAAGCTCAGTTTGACTGTAGATTTGAGCACGGCTTAGTTTATTTGGTGTATTGAATTTATGCTATGTTTATAACTGAGAATATATGAACGTGTTTAATTTGTGTCCTTTTTATTTGATCTTTGTTGTTAGTATCAGTAGTACTAAGTATGAGTATTAATTACGAAGACCACTTCACTTTAAGTTATGAATATAATGTCTACAACTCATTCGTGAGGGGAAAATCTTGCCCGCCCGCGTCCCAAGTAAGCTGGAGGTCGCATCACGCCTTGTTAGCTTCTTCACAGTGAACTGTTCCGATAGCACCCCAGGACCAAAACGCCGTAGGGATGGGCTAGTGCCGTCAGTGTACTGTAGTTATTATATGAGGTTCTTTTGTTGTGTCCCTTCGTCCCTTAGCTGCAACCCCCTTTTTTTCCTTATAATCATTATCTTCCATCTTATTTTCCACCCTCCTCTTTTCCTCTTGTTACACCTTTAAAACCTTTTTACTCTCAGTTTCCCATTCAGCGCCGAATGACCTCATATGCCTTAGCACTTGGCCTGAATTTCATATTCCTATTCCTAACCCAGGACCTAGGTTGGACAAACTTTGATTCTTTTTCAATTTTTTTTTTGTTTCAGCGCTTTTATGAAAGTCATTTGATTGTGTACAGTGATTATTAGGCAAATTCATTTGTTATTAAGTTGTCATGCGATAGAAAATCTTAATTTATTAACTTCATACCTAAAAATCACGTTATGATACCATTAATTTTATTTTTTGTTGGGCGAAAATTTTAACAAAGTTGTTAAAGCAGATTTGCAGATTGAAGTAGTGGTACGCTTAAACCGCTTGCTTACGAACCTTGTTATTTCATATAACCTTGACCGCAGAGTGCGACAATGGCTATTCAGTGCGTTATGTGACCCAAATTTAGGGCTGGATGCTTGAACCCTGAACTCCCAGGGGTCTAGTTCTTACTAAGCCGATTTGGCTTGACCGCGCAGTTGCAAGCTAATACCAGAATTTTTATGTTAACTCCAGAAGCTTGCTTATTATAAATGACTTCCATGGCAGGAATTCACAGAGCATATTTAATATTTCCATGTTTTTACAGGAAAGAAATTGAATGCCAATATGATATAGTTTCTCCTTGTATTACCACTTCACATGGAGTTGAGGACATCGGACTTTTCGACAGTTTCGCAAGTCATATTCTAAAAACTGTCGTAGCTTTTAACAGCTTGTGTAACCAGTTCCTCAAATTCATCTCTTGAAAGGTGTGACGCCTGATAGGCACATGCGTGGATGATGCTCCGCAGTACACAGACATTTGTGCAGGTATGAAATATCCCCCCCCCCCCTCCACACACACACACACACACATTCGTTTAGAAAGTATGGCCGGTTGCCATGTTTAGACGGAACTAGATGTTATTTTGATAGCTTTACTCTGCCTGTGTCCTCTCTGCTTGGAGTCATTTTTCATGCATGGCGTGGGCAGAGGGAAAGCAGCTGCTTCGTGGGATGTTCGCCTTTATAAAACGTAAGCATATTTTTCATTTCAGAGAAAGCTGCCGAGCCTTGATTTTTTTTTTTAAAGTATACAATACCCGTGCCCTTGTAACAATGATTGTCATAAAAAAATTACCTTGAATGATATTGAATAGGGTTGGGATCCAGCGGATTCATTGCGCTATGTTGGCCATTGTTTTGTTAAGCATGGGAATTGAGTAATTTGTATTTACCAGGAGATTAGGAACGAGTAATTACGATGCATTCATTGATATACAGCAAGGGTATCAACCAGAGTCATTATTTCTCTTGTAATTGAATAATTTAGGTACAGGGAAGAAAAATAACGATGGAAATGGGAGGAAGTAAACTAGGAAATTATATAATATATATATATATATATATATAGATATATATATATATTAATATCATATATATATATATATATATATATATTTGTTCCGATGCGAGATACTTACCTCGAACCATTTCATAGGAGATTCCCGGATGTCGATCCGGGTCCGACCAGAAAATTCTGGTTATATGCCGCACCCAGGTCAGGCCTATGCCCAGGGGTCGGAGACCAAGCCATCCTAATGACCTATAGTCAGTCCTTCTCTGGTCGCAGGAGCGTGAATACGCCCCTGCTCGTCCGGTGTCCGGCCCTTATCCTTTGTCCGTGTGTGTGCTTTGTGTGCGTGTATCGTGTTTTTTTTGTGCGAATCTGTCGGCCTCGGAGCCTCAACGTCGTTGCCCCGGTCCTGAAGGACGGGCTTGTGGAGCTTTTCTCTCGCCCCCTCTGATTGATCCTCATTCTTTGTGTAATTCGTGTAGGGGGGGCGCTTGCTCTAAAGACAACACGTGCTTGGAGTGCATTTCTTGGCCATCGTATCAGTGGGATTTGGCTTCCACTAAGAAGAAAAAGAAGTCTAAATCTTCTTCGGCGAAGATTTCGCGGGGATCGAGGATTGAGAGCAGCAGCAGAGACGGGGGCGGCGCCCCTTCTCCTTCGGTATCGTCGGAGAGGAAGTCTCCCGCCTTGCTACAGTTCTTTCTCCTGCCCCCTCCCAGCGAGGGGGCCTAGGTGAGTCCGTTGCCGGGTCTCCCCCCAGGGGGGGTCCCGATGAGTCGTTTCCCCAACAGGTGGTACCGGAGGCTTCCGCGGTGCTGAGGGACTGCTGGTCGCGGTTGCAGCTCCAGGGCTCCCCGTCCTGGTCCTCTCTCTTGGCATCGGTGCAGGGGGGGGACCCGTCCTCCCCTCTGCGGAGCTTCCCGCTTCGGCTCTCCCCCCATCCCGCGGTTCTCGTCTACGGCTCTCTCCCCGCTTCGTCTACGGCTCGCCTCGCTGCGGCCCCTCCCGCTCTCGAGCGGAGCTCGCCGCTCGCGGCCGGGACCCGGAACCGGTTTACCCGGTCACGGATCCACCCAACCACCCGGCTCCAACCCTTTTCCCTTCTGCCGTTGGGGATGTCTTTCCCCCTCGTACTCCGGGCAGATCCCCAGTGAAGGACGATGCATTCCCGTCCTGGGGACTTCCCAGTCTTAGGGGACAGGAGGAGCCGGGAATGGCCTTGGGGGCGGCCTTCAGGGGCGGTCCCGATGTGATAGAGGTGTCCCCGACGCGGCCGAAACGCTCCTCGCGTTCCCCCCGCGATGGGAGTCGCCGGAGGAGAAGCAAGAGACGTCGGGATTCGTCAGGGGAGAGGAGTTCTTCAAGTTACTACTCAAGGAGAGATCCTACCCGTAGGAGGAGACGCTCCTCCAAGAAGAGGCGCCGTCATGGGAGACGCAGGAGACGTAGTTACTCCTCGTCCTCGAGCGGCTCTTCCCGCTCTCATCATCGTAGCCGGGATCGTAGAGGGAGTGACAGGCGTCGGGACATCTCCCCCCAGGGGCGGAGGCGTTCTCCTTCCCCGAGGGTGGCCCCCACCCCAATGGCCCCCAGGAAGGTCTCTCATGGGGGGTTCCCAGCCGTCTCCCTCCCTACTCGTCCCTCGGTCCCGGTGGATCCTGCCTCGGTCTCGTCAGCCATAGGGTTGGCCTCCATGACGAGCGGGCTCCCTTCTTCCGTGTTCCCACACGATTGTCGCCTTCGCGGATGGAGCCTAGAGCCGATACCTCCTTAGGGGGTGCAGAGCCCCTCCACCGCTCAGGTATGAGTACCTCCTCGGGATGGGCCAGGCGTTCGGGGCATCCCCCCTTGCAGGAGACCGGTGTGCAACTGGGTTTAGGAGCCCCTCTCCGGGGAGCTTCTCCAGCTTCCCTCCAGCTAGGGTCTGGGGCCTCTCCTCCGTCGCGGGACGCTGAGGAAGAGACCCTTATCCAGGAGGTACTCCAGAATGCCCTGGAGGAATTGGGTCCAGTGGATGAAGGTTCTGCTTTCAGGAGAGTCCTCTCTCTGATTAGGTCCATGAACCGGCTAGAGGAGCCAGCCCCGACGGTAGAGGACAACAGATCCATGGCGGTGGACTTTCTGTTCAGGGATCCAGAGGAACCCAAGCCCTCTCTCAGCCTCCCTAGGTCCACCAATACGGAGAAGGCCCTGACGGTGGTGGAGAAACTCATTGCAGGCTCCAGTAACTCCTTGCGTTGGCACTCCTCGGCTAGACTACTCCCAGCGTCTAAGCCGAGTCAGAGGAGGCTATATGGCCCGGGAGGTGCCCCTCTCCTCCCCAAATCCGTGGAAGGTAACTTGGCAGCCCTAGCGCCCGGACTCTCGGAAGAGAGGCTCACGTCGGGACTAGTCTCCTTCTCTCACCAGGAGGCTATGGCTATGGAAGTCACAGCGTGGACCTCGATTCATGTGGCTTCTTGGTTAGATCTGTGGTCCGGGGCGGTAGCCAGGTTCCCCACCCTCCACGACTTGAGGGACGAGGCCTCTCTTGCCCAATTCAAAGAACTAATTTTGTCGGGGGGTAAGTCCTTGGGTTCTTCCTCACGACCCAACTGGTCTCGTCCTGGGCGAACTGGATCTTGAGGAGGAGGGATCCTGTGCTGGCCAAACTCCCTAGGAGCATTCCTGAGAGGGAGCTAAGGACCCTTCGGAACGCCCCAGTGGAAGGAGCTGCTCTCTTTCCGGAGAAGCTAGTGGAGGAGTCTGTGGAACGGGGGAGGAAGGCAGCCAAGGCCCAATCGTTTATAGGGCCCCTCCCCTACGTCAGTCGGTGCCGAAAAGACCTAGTGAGCGGCCGAAACCTCAGAATAGGACCCTCTCGGCTCCCCCCATGGAATCACCCCTGCGGAACTGGAGAGACCAGGGAACTCAGCCCTCCCCCAGGACCCTCCCTCCTCCCAGGCACCCTTCAGGCCCCAGACACCCTACTTCTTCCAGGAGGGGTCGTAACAACCGCTTCCCTAGGAGGAAGTAGGAGTCGAGGCCCTCTACCGTGTCTTTCGCCACCGGTGGGGGGTTGCCTCTCGAGCTGTTGGCAGAACTGGGAGGATCTCGGAGCCGAGCCCTGGACAGTCCAGGTCCTCAGGGACGGTTACCGAATCCCCTTCCTAGACCAGAAGCCTCCCTTGACAGGGGAGCCGGCCAATCTGGCCTCTCAGCCCGGAACCCTGTGCACAGGGAGGCCCTAAGGCTAGAAGTTCAGGCACTGCTGGAGAAGGGAGCCCTCCAGCAGGTGGTGGATCGCTCCCCCGGGTTCTTCAGTCGACTTTTCCTGGTGGGGAGAAAGTCGTCAGGGGGGTGGCGACCGGTCATAGACCTTTCGGTCCTCAACTCATTCATCCTAAAGACGCCCTTCAAGATGGAAACACCACGCTCGGTGCTGGCTTCCGTGAGGCAAGGGGATTTCATGATGTCCCTGGATCTCAAAGACGCCTACTTCCAGATCCCGGTACACCCGTCCTCCAGGAAATACCTTCGCATAAGTTGGGAGGACCGGACCTTCCAGTTCAAGTCACTCTGCTTCGGACTGGCAACGGCCCCGCAAGTGTTCACGAGGGTGTTCTCCCTGGTGTCGTCTTGGGCCCACAAGAGGGGTATACGCCTTCTCAGGTACCTAGACGACTGGCTACTCCTTTCCTCCTCAAAGGAGCGCTTGATAGAACAGAGAGACACCCTCCTGGCATTCTGCAAAACCCTGGGAATCATGGTGAACTGGGAGAAGTCCCTTCTAGCTCCCTCCACCAGGATGGTGTACCTGGGATGGAATTGGATACGGAAGTGGGGCGAGCTTTCCCCTCGGGGGACAGGCTGGCAAACCTCCGAAAAATTGCCTGCAACTTCCTAAGCCACCCTCGAGACCGGCAAAGGAGTGGCAAAGGCTTTTAGGCCACCTGGTCTCCCTGGAAAAACTAGTCCCCCAGGGAAGGCTGAGATTAAGGCCACTACAATGGGACCTGAAAGTAGGGTGGTCCCAGAAGGAGGAAACACCTCAAAAGCCGGTTTCCATCTCACTGGCAGCAAGGAAGGCCCTCGGTTGGTGGCTGAATCCTGCAAACTCTCGTCGGGGTGTGCCCCTCGGGTCAGTGCCCCCGGAGATGCTCCTGTTTACGGACGCGTCGAAGGTAGGCTGGGGGGCCCACCTGAATTCCCTCTCAGTGCGGGGGATATGGTCGCAAGAGCAGAGCACCTTCCACATAAACAAACTGGAGCTCTTGGCAGTAAAGCATGCCCTGGAAGCATTCAAGGAAGCAGTGGGAGGACACTCGGTGTGTCTGATGTGCGACAATGCCACAGTGGTCGCCTACGTCAAGAAGCAAGGAGGCCTGGGATCAAGGGATCTCTGCGGATTGACGGAGGAGATCTTGAGCCAAACCGAAGCCCTTGGGACCTCCTTGACGGCAAGATTCATTCCCGGTAAGAAAAACGTAGTCGCCGACGGCCTCAGCAGATGGGGTCAGGTGGTGGGATCCGAATGGTTCCCTACACCCCGAAGTAGCGAGGGAACTAATAGGGAAGTGGGGCTCCCCACTCCCTGGACCTGTTTGCTACGAGGCTAAACACCAAACTGCCAGTGTACTGCTCCCCGGTGCAGGACCCAGCCGCGTTTTGGGAGGATGCGTTCCAGCACCCGTGGGACGGCCTGGACATGTACGCTTTCCCTCCCTTTGCAGTCCTCAGGCAGGTCCTCAACCATCTAAGAAAGGCGAAAGGGGCGGCCCTGACGTTGGTGGCGCCTTGGTGGCCGGACAGGGAGTGGTTCCCGGACCTTCTAGAGTTGGCCTCTCTTCCTCCTTGGGAGCTGCCCCCCAGGCCAGACCTGTTAAGACAGCCCCACTTCGAGAGGTTCCACAGGAACATTCCAGCCCTCTCTCCCTTCACGGCTGGAGACTATCGAGCGGCTGTTAAATAGGAGAGGGTTTTCTGGGAGGGTGGCTTCTCACATGTCCAGTTACTTGAGGGAATCCTCCGCTAACATCTACCAGGCAAAGTGGAAGGTTTTTGGGGCCTGGTGTAGAAAGCGTAACCTGGAACCTCTCCGAGCGAAGATCCCAGACATCGGCAGAATTCTTGACCTACCTGAGGTTGGACAAGGGCCTGTCAATTCCAGCAGTCAAAGGAGCCAGGTCCGCATTGAGCCAGGTCTTCTCCCTGAAAGGGCTGGATCTGGGGAACTCGAAGCCTCTGTCCTTGCTCATAAGGAGCTTTGAGCAGAAGTGCCCTCCCAGCGCTGGCTTGGTTCCCCGCTGGGATGTTGCAATAGTTTTAGATTCCCTGAGGAAGCCCCCGTTCGAGCCGCTCAAGGACATCCTGGATAGGGAGCTGACCCTCAAGACAGTGTTTCTGCTAGCCCTGGCCTCCACGAAGAGGGTGGGGGAGCTCCACGGCCTCTCGTATGTAGTGACCCACACGAGGGGATGGAAGGAACTCTCATTCAGGTTTGTCCCCTCCTTCGTGGCTAAGAATCAGAACCCCTCGAGCTCGGATCTCAGGTTCGTGGAGTTTTCCATCCCTGCCCTCCCGAAATCGGACCAGCCTAAGGATCTCCTCCTTTGGTCCGGGTGAGGGCAGTTCGGAAGTACATGGAAAGAACAGACCCGGTTAGGACGGAGGGTAAAGAATCTCTTCGTCACCACGGGAAGGGTGAAGAAGGCAGCCTCGAAAAACACCATCTCCTTTTGGCTGAGAGAAACCATCCGGAGAGCCTACGAGAAGGGGGCCCTTTCCCCTCCAGAGGGAGCCAAGCCCCATGACCATCAGGGGAATTGGGGGGTGTCCCTCTCATTCTCAAAGAACATGGCAGTGGACCAGGTCCTGAGGGCAGGAGTCTGGAATAGGCAGTCGACATTCACAGCCCACTATCTAAAAGACTGCACGAAGAAGGTCGCTCGACGCCTTTGAGATTGGCCCCGTGGTGGCAGGCCAGCAACAGGTCTAGGTCCCCTCTCCAATCTTCTTGGAGTGGACGGGCCGGTGTGTATTGAGTGTATGTGAGTGTGTGTGGTTTTTTCCTCAAATCCCCCCTAATCCTTATCCTTGTTATCCTGGGCCTTTGGTTGGAAGCGAGGAATCCAGGATACTCGGGTAAGATACGCAGGAGTGCGTATGGTTCTCAGTACAAACCACAGTTTTACATGTCAAGGTTTGGTTATACCCGCACCAGGCTTGCCTTGCACCCCTCCTAACCAACCACCCCACGATAACGGGCTGGGTTGAGTTCTAAGGGGAGCAGTCGCCCCTCCTCTGACCTATCACCTTTGGGGGCCGTTCCCTCCCCTAAACCTTCCCGCCCTCCTCCTAAGGGGTAAGTCTCCTATGAAATGGTTCGAGGTAAGTATCTCGCATCGGAACAAATCACAAATTCTTGGTAATTTGTATTTTTCCTAGCGATACTTACCTCGAACCATGGAATTAGACTCCCGCCCTTCCAGCCCCGCTGAAGCTTAGGGGAGACACCTCGGAGTGGAGTAAGAAGGACTGACTATAGGTCATTAGGATGGCTTGGTCTCCGACCCCTGGGGCATAGGCCTGACCTGGGTGCGGCATATAACCAGAATTTTCTGGTCGGACCCGGATCGACATCCGGGAATCTCCTATGAAATGGTTCGAGGTAAGTATCGCTAGGAAAAATACAAATTACCAAGAATTTGTATATATATAATATTATATATATATATATATATATATATATATATATATATATATATATATATATATATATATGATATATGTTATATATATATATATATGTGTATATATATATATTATATATATATATATATAATATATATATATATATATATATATATATTATTATATATATATATATATATATATATATATATATATATATATATATATATATATATATTATATATATATATATTATATATATAGAAAACAGATAAAATGTTTTGAAGCATTCACTGAAGGATTTAAATTTTTTTTTACCAGAACATCGCCTTTTATTTGGAAGTGTTCTTCCTTAAAGGCTCTGCTTTTTATTCCTATAAGTTATACAAATTAATGTCAAACATTACGTCATCGTAACAAGCAGGTAGGAGTAAAAATAGGTTTTTATTTTTCGAAAGTTCAAAAGAGAATAAGCAAAGTCTGAATGATTAAACTTGGGGAAAATTCGTGACTAACAAAGTGATGCTGGCTAACGTAAGTGATAGGTAAGTGAAGGCTTTCAAGTTGCTGAATAAAATGGAGTAAACAGACAAAGGATTATGTGAGTAACAACCAGTTAAACCATGTATATAGTAAGAGAAATCAAGACTAGTGCATAATAAGAGAAATCACAACTTATATATATATATATATATATTATATATATATATATATATCTATATATACTATATATATATATATATATATATATCAGATATAACAGACATACATACATACATACACGTAATAAGAGAAATTAAAAAAAAATAGTATAATAGTAACAACAAATGAGTATAATAGTACCAGCAAACAGTTAAACCATGTATGTAATAAGAGAAACTAGAAAACAGAAACAGTATAACTAAGAAAGTTCGAATAGAGTAAATCACACAAGGAGAAAGAGAACTTAGAGCAAATGACGAAAATTAAAGAGGAAATAGCCGACTGGATTAACGGGGTCATGCGAATTTCTCACTCCCAAGGTAACAAACATCAGGCATCGCCACTGGAAAAGGAGTCATTGCTTTACATGGGGATGGCAATTAGTAACAAAGCGGAGCAAAAGCGCCTCAGTGGCATGGTTGGTATGGTGTTGGATTCCCACCCCGGTGGTCGCGAGTTCGATTCTCGGCCATTCCATTGAGGAGTGAGAGATGTGTATTTTTGGTGATAGAAGTTCACTCTCGACGTGGTTCGGAAGTCACGTAAAGCCGTTAGTTCTGTTGCTGAATAACCACTGGTTCCATGCAACGTAAAAACACCATACAAACAAACAAACAAAGTGGTGCAAGCCTAAAAGTGAATAGACATTTCGTTTTATTTTTATTTTTTTTATTTGCACTATAAGAATTAGGAAGCATTAATTGAATTTTTAATATATCAATTTTAGCGTTTCTGAGGGACAGTTTATGTATGAACACTTGGTGGAGGGAGACGCACGCGCCAGATGAATCCTAATTGCGGCCGCGGGTGATTGTTTCTGACGATATTTTAGTACTTTATGTTAACAGGATCATTCAGTATTAAATATCTGTTCCCCGTAAGGGGGGGGGGGGGGGGGGCAGTCAGTACACCTCATGTGGTGCACTGTAAGGCATTACGTAAGGTTCTTGGCAGCGTCCCTTCGGCGCCTACTGCAACCCTTTTCATTCATATTCTTTATTCTGTCTTGCTTTCCATCTTGTAACAATTGTTTCGCTGTGCAACTGCGAGGTTTTCCTCCTGTTACACTTTTAAATCTCGTATTCACAATTTTCCTTTCAGTGCTGAATGACCTTATAGATTCCAGCGCTTGTCCTTCTGCCTAATTTGTATATTCTGTGGCTTTCTGTCTATCTGAATACTTGTCTTTCACTTTAAATAAGAGTTTTCTCTGTTTACGTTATATGCAAAAAATTACGATTATATTTCGTATTCGATTATGAATGGAGAATTTCCACAAGAAGCGAACTGAAATTAGACGTTCTTGTAAGTGGCGTATGTGATCGAGATCAAAGAGTGTGTTCTTGTTACGACGCTATGAATAACAAATTACGTTATATTGACAATCCGAATCTTTTATTATCCCGTGTGATGAGATAGAATTGTTTCATATAAAATGTCGACAGTTGTCTTACGGTTGTTTCATCCTTAGTTTTTTCTTCATCAAATGTCGACTGGCAAGCGCTTGGCAAACAAAATGGAGATAAGTTTAATAATTACTATCCTAAAAACTAATAGAACTAATAGAACAGAAAGTCCATTAAGTTATTGTGGTATTTTCTGTTAGTGAAGTGCTCTGTAATTGAGTGAAGGCAGAGTAAAGACGCAAGGTAGAAAATTTGAAGAACGCTTAAACCAAAAGTGTCACAGTAGTTAGAAAATTTCATTGTACTAATGGCTTCACTTACGCGTTTTCATTAAGTGAGATCCGTCGTTTTATATGAATAAACATTAAGCCGTTTCCCTCAAAACAAGGTTTGGCTCTAGAGGAGAAATAACACACCAGTTACCGTCATAATCATCCCTTAAATACTGAATCGTGGATGAACGTCTTGTTAAGAAAACTTTGCTTTATCCGGTTTTATGTAATGTAACAACACAGAAGGTTCATTAGCAGGGTATCGAACCCCTGTACACAAACTGTGTCATTCACTTTCATTTCGTACTCTGGCGCTTCTTGAGTATTAGGTCCTTCTATTAGGTCCTTTAGGACTCCGTCTCCCCAGTTCCTCATAGGTCTCGTTACACCAATACTTCGTCCTCCACCCTTTCTGCTTGACAAGCCACCTCAAACCTCACTGATCCACCCTTTCGCCCATGTTGCTCTTTATACCACGTCTATGTATTCCATGTTTCTCGGCCTTTTAATTTTTCTTACCTCACATTTAGTTTACTATGCAAGCAATCCATCTCAACAACTTAACCTTATTTCTTCCATTCGTGCTCAACATCCAGACTTCACTTCTATAAAAGAGAGCTGGCCCAACAATCACTTTTCGCCCCTAACCATGGTTTCCATAGACACTCCAAATCTATCCCTGAATATTTTATTGCATAAACTCCGCTACCTTCTTGACTTTCTCTCTTATATGGTTCGCCTCTTTTATTGTTTTACCAGGATTCACTGCCCTTATCATCTTGGTTTTCATTTGCCTACATGATCTTGCCCTTATTCATATTTACTCGCAGCTTTCACTGTTGCAAACACTGAAACTCTCACCATTCCGGACTCCAGTGACGCCTCTCTTTCTTACCCGCAACTTTGCATCTGAATCCGGCGACTTTTCTTCGCTTGAGGATACTAAACATTGTTTTAGACTCAGTTCACTAAAACGGCAAATATTCACCCTCTCTTATATAAACTTTTGCTCTTATACAACATCTATAATTGACTTTCTGTCGTCTCTTATCATAAGCTTTTCCAGGATCATGTCAGCCGCAAACAGTTTTATTCATTTACTTTCAGACTTCTCACATAAGTCTTTCATGATTAACACCTGCCTTGTAGAAACCTACTCTGCTCTTCATCTGTCAATCATTATGATGTGTTATTTGCTCAGCTGTAATCCTACTGTACTCTTTTTGTGCTTTACAAAGTCTATATAGTGTTATTCCCCTATATGCAAGGTATTCATTGAAAGTTACTAATGAATAAAATCGAAATCCTTAACTTCGCAGTAATGATGTTGCGTTTTGAACATTGAAGATCTTGTCTTTCTCTCTAGTGTATGGAAAACTCTGGTGTTCGAAAATATTGCACAAATTTTATTTCGCAAAAAGAAAATTTATTTATGCTTCCTGGTTGATTTTTTTTTCAGTGAACGCCATGTATGATGGCAACCGTTAAACATAATTTTTAAGTGCCGCCATTATCATACAATACATTGTACTGTATTATTTCATTGGTTGTTCTAAAATTACAAAAGTTTTGTTTTCGTATTATAAGCGAGTAATCACCAAATGGAAATGTTTAATGCTTTATGGAGAACATCCCCTAAAATTTCACGAAACAATGAAACGGACTCTGGCGAATTTTTAAGAAGTATTGGGGGCGAGAGACACGACTTACGCGCTGCTGTGGTGAAAAAAAAAAAAATAAATAAAAATAAATAAATAAATTAAAAAAAACACTTATTCGTTTTGTAACTTTGAATGGTTCTGTTATCAGCTCATCGTCAACTTAGTTTTATTATCAGTTATTCTGCCTTCAGTGGCCATCACATGAAAATAAATAAATAAAAAAAAAAATCTTGGTTTCCTCTTTCTCAAAAACATAAGGGTACATTATTCAAACACTCTGTGGCTTGCAAAATTCAGTCGCACGAAATTAACTCAGTCTGACGCATCCCGACTACTGGACTACGAAAGAAGTCACAAAAGTTTCCATTTTTAAATCCAAAGCATAAATATGTCAGTAGTAAACAACTGGAAAACTTTGTTTCGCAGAGGCTCTTGCTTTATGACAAACCCAGATGGAGTAAACTGATCGGAGAATAGATGACGTTAAGTGATCAATGACAGGCAACGTGTTTGTTGAGAATGAGAGAGAACAAACAAATATTGAAAGATTTTCATTCTTCATCATAGAGGATGACATCTTCATCCTTACCATTATTCCTAAGCTAAGGGGTCGGTTGCCTTGTTTCTACCGAAGGCATCTTCCGCTAAAAGTGTCTCCAAACCCTTCTCCTCCCCCCCCCTCTCCCCCCCTAGCGGTTTACTGCCGTCAGTGCATTACTGAAGGTTCTTGGCAGCGTCCCTTCGCCCCCTAACTGCAACCCCTTTCATTCCTTTTACTGTGTCTCCGTCATAATATCTCTCTTCCATCTCGCTATCTACTCTCTCAGAACCACACAAATCGTCCCCGTCTTAAGTCCTCAGCTATCAACTACCTCCCAGCGAGGCAATATTTGGGACAGTACCTACTTAATGAAACTGACTGTATAAATCCTAATTCGTATACTCGATTCCCATTCTATTTGGTTATTACTTTTGAGGATATTTATTGTTATATTTGTTATGACTTATACCTTTAAATTTTGGATATATTACTTATTTTATTTCATCTTTTTTATTAACAGTAATAAAAATCGGCAATTACCATTCATTATGTCTTATGACATTTTCTTATAATCTTGTCAGTAGACTTCTATTTATTCTTTTTTTATTATTTGACTTTTCCGTCCGCCATATTATCCATATCCTAAACAAGTTTGTGATATTTTGCTTTTCATTGCTCTTTATTTTAGGTTTTCCCCTCATTTTCATTCATCAAGTTATGATTTATTCAAATTTCATTTCCTTTTTCATAGCATATTTTGTCTTTAAAACCACAGTATTCTGCCTTATTCTCTCTTGACTACAATTTCATTGATCTTCATTCTATTTGGTTATTACTTTTAAGGCTGTAATATGTTTTTATAATTTATACCTTTTAAGTTTTGCATGTATTACATAGTTAGCATTTTATTTGAAAATGTTTTTCATTTAAAGTAAAAAAAGATCTGGCATTACCATTCATTATTTCTTATGACATTTTCTTCTGAAACATATATGACATACAGATATGAAAACAGTAAAAAAAAACGATTTATTATAACTCATAAATCTAATGCATGTAACAATTTTTACTTTTTATAAGGTTGTTGCCATAAACTCATCATAGGGAGAGAAATAATTTATTTACAATAATTATCACAGGAATTGTAATAATATGATTCTATACAAAATGCACATTACGAAGAATCTTCGTCGTCAGATGATCTTCGTTCAAGAACAGATATTCTTTGCAGCATTACCTGTTTGCAAGTTTTCGGAATGCTTAACTGCTTTTGCCCGTTTCACAGCGTGCTTTCTCTAGGAATGAATGAATTTCACTACTGACTATTGTTCTCGGTAACCTAAAGCAAGAAGTCATTCTTTTTGGTGCTAAAGTTCTCAGCTAGACCGGGCGGTGGGGCTTATCCAAAGGGTAGCTTAAGAGATTAATCATTTAAACTTCATGGTTAATAGGCTTGGCCCACCTGCATATCGCCTGTCAAAGGTAACAAGAAAAGTGGTACCGTCTTTCGAAACATCTGTCACGTTTATAAATGCTATTTCTCATTATATTTTATTTATAAATAAAATTATAATCACAATATCTGAACGCTTAAGTTCAGCAAAACATGCTAAAAACTTTAAACTACCCATTTATTGATTCATGTGTTATAAAGCAAGGTATTCAAAACTGCATGCTGGTAGATGTGGTAGGTAACAGGGTTCTTACCCAAAGAAGAAGAAAATCTCTCGGTTTAGATCTGTCGAACCAGTTTTAAACCGACGCCTCTTCTGCCTATATAAATAATTTATCTCTCCCTGCTCGATGGACTCCATAACGTCAGTTTTACCAAATCTTTCTTTCATATGACCTATTTCAAGAGATTCCTGCCTCTCTCTTATCTTTTTTGCATTTCGTCTTCAGTCTCTACCGTAACCACCAAATCATCTGCTCATAACAATTCCCATTGATTTTTGCTAGTAATCTGGGGTACAATATTTTTGTGAACTTTTCTTTATTTCGTTTATTAAGAAGTTTTATTTAGTACACATTGTAGGGCAAATAAGTCTCTCTTAGTCTATCTGCTTGACGCGCGCGCGCGTGCACACACACACACACACACACACACACACACACACACACACACACACACACACTGGTTTCCGTTAGTTCTTTATTCATGCTTAGCATCTTCAGTTTTAGAAATTTCCCATTTTATACTGTCGAGTTATTGCATACGGAGAAAACAGTTTTTCCCTGTCTTTATTTTTTATTTTTTTTTCTATTTTTTATCGTTCTGGACATGTGAAACGAAATAAATTCCGTAAGCTGAAACTAATGTTTTGCCTTGCTCTACAAATGTTTTATAGTTCTCTGGATTGTGCGAAATTTTGTTACGATTTCACGGCATATGCCTTTCAAATTCTCTTTGAAATTTGTTGGAACACAACTTTAACCTTCCTGATGAAACATAATAGGCGGAATTTTGACACCAGAAGAGAATTTTCCGAAGTCCTAGCGGTAATATTTCTAATAAAGCGTGAAGAATTAGTTCGGACCGTCGGACAAGTCGTCATAGAATAAGGAAGAAAACGAAAATCCTCTCCAGACTTACTTGTGCCGCCCCCATGGGGTTAGCCCACCTCACGTGGTGCACTTCCGGCAATACTACCCTCCACACGAGGGGCAAAGACACGACGGGCACTGATTTGCCCGTAATTCTCTCGCTTTTCGACAGTGTTACCAGATCAAACAGTCCAAGGGAGGCAGTAGTCACAGGCAGGCGAACCTATGACTTGGACCACACTCGTGATCGCCATCCACTCACAAAATTGGTAACAGTGTCTGCCCGCCGTGCATTTGCCCCTCGTGTGGAAGGGGCTTCAATTAGGGTTTTTGCAGCGTCCCGTCAGCCCATAGTTGCAACCTCGCAGCCTCTCATTCTTTATACATTTTTCTTCCATTGAACTTTCATAGTGTTTCATAGTGCAGCTGCGAGGTTTTCTAACTGTTACACCTCTCAGGCCTTCTTATAGTCAATTTCCCTTCCATCTCTGAATAACCTTATAGGCACCAGCCCTTGGCCTTTGGCCCAAAATCTATTTTCTATTCTATTCTTAATTACTTCGCAGCTTGTTGTTAACTTTTTGAGATGAATCGCATAGCATGGATTCTCCCGCCTCCGTGTCTACCGGTAATGGTAGTTTCGGCTGTGATTTAGTAATAGATTGGCATAACCTTGTAAGCTTATGGTTCTAAGCATATACGAGTTGTAGACCTCCAATTGCAGTCAAAATCAGGAGTCCTCTGTAACTGTCGGCGGACGTATGAATTTAGCTCTACCTTATATTCCTACGGTTTTTCTTCATATGGGATATTTTAAGATCTGGTAGTTCAGCTGTTACAGAAAATGGTTGCGATAAGTTCACCAAGACTATCACATGGCCTAACTTAACCCCTGAATTAAAGTAGTCACCTCCATAATCATTTTCATACTCAAAGAAGCTTTGCCACGAATCCTAATTGCTAATTTTTTTTCTAAATTCTTGTATAAACGCTTAAAGCTTGAATGAATCTGGAGATAATTATAGAATATCATGCTGAGCTACTCGCTTTTTCAACATTTCATCTTTTCATTTCTTGGTAATTGGACTTGATTAGTGAGTTGGAATTTCTCATTAACGCAAGTATTTTTATTAAAGTTTTTTCGTACTTTGACAGAAGCCATTAACAGCCAGTTAAAAACTAAAAAGATAAAACTTATTTTAATTTTTGTTCATATGAATGAATAGAATTATTAGATTTTATTTTATTTTTTCCTTCACCATGTCATATTTGTATGCCGTTTTATCTTGTTAGCCAGAAAGTGGAAAAAATGTAACAAAATAGCATATGGTCATCGCAGAAGCTAGACCATCACTCATTTCCACTTTGCCAAAAATAATTCATGGCAGTCCGGCCTTATAAAATATACTATGCATTGGAATCCGGGAAAAAATTCATCGCAGTATGGTCAAGGAAATATACATTGCAGTCCGGCTAAAGAAATTCATGGCAATTTAGCCAAATCTTTTATGGATCTGAATAGAATACGAGGTGATTGTGGAAAACAGACTTTCAACCTCTTTGGAATTCATATTGTATTGAAGGCACTTGGCACTTTAATGGATACATGAAATTTAATTATATTATAATGTACGGTATGATAGATTATGGAAGAGAACTATTTTCGATTCACTGTAATACCTGCATGAATCATTAGAACAGCGACCATTTCATGGCTGTGCACTCCTTTGTTTTCCTTTCATAAATTTAAAAAAAAAACAAATTGTGTAAATGTTGAAGTTTTCTTGCATCTAATTTTAAATATTTCTTAAGCTTTAGTTTTATTAAATTTGTTGCCATGTTACATATTTCTTAAAGCGTAATTTGTATGTACAGAAATACTCATTATTGTTACATGGATACATATGCACATCACGCCATTAATGTCGATCTTGGTACTTCCTGTTTAAGCCTCTCCAGTACCTATTCCCTTCCATCAGTCCAACACTTTTTAGGTCTTCTCCTCCGAATTATACACCTTTGCAAACCTATCGTCCTTTTTTCTTTCCACGGGACTGAATACTATCAAACCACTGATCCATCCATTCAGCTGCGCTAACGTTTTGCCATTTGTCTGTGCACGCGTGTATATGTACACAATATTAGCGGTTTTACTCACATAAAGTTTATTAGTAGCATGTCTACTCGTCTTGCCCACATTGCGCCATTCACCTCTTATCTTTCACTTAGAATTTTACTACCTGAAAATTGGGGGTTCTTCTAGGTTTTGTTCTTCTAGGTTTTTAAACCTCCTCACTTTAACCCGCCTGAATTGTTCTCTCTTTCGTGTCGCAAACCATTTCAAAACACTGATCCATCCATTCACTTTGCCTTCCTTTATAGCCCTTGTGCAAAGAGTTCATCTCAAACGCCTCAACTTTGTCTTTCATTCACATTCTTCATCTACATTTCTTTCTTATTAAGAAGACTTGGCTCATACAATCCCACGTAGTATTCCATAGACAGTCTTTTAATCTGTTGCACACACACGCACTGCTTTCTTGCCTGCTTCACGTATTTTGTGACTTACCTCCTGTGTCCTAAACCATTTCCATTCTTTCACCAGTTATAAACGTCAATTGTACCCTCATTTTAGTTTCCATTTACCCTTATAACCTTACTCTTGCTTATGATTACTCTCAACTCCACTTGCAAAAACTTGCAAACTCTCAGCTATAAAAAAAAAAGCCTCGACCTTTACCCGTCACTATCCTTGGTCAGTACTGAATAATCAGCAGACATCACCCATTACACACCATTCACGAACGATTTTCTTACCCCACTACTTGGCTTGCTTGTCTATTTGCCTTCCTAAGGCAAGTCGCATTGCCTCATTCATAGCCACGGAGAATGAACAAATCCTTCCCTCAGATTCACCTTCAACACCAAACCAGTTACTCTTCTAACTTACATAGAATAAGGCACAGCTTTCACGCACCCTCTTGTATAAACCTGCGCTATTTTTCCTTTATCAATTCTTGTGTGATGTTTTACTTTCTCAATCAAAATCCTTCCATGCATGCTAAGTGAGGCTATATCTCTAAAATTAATGCAGTGGAACAAATATACATATTATTGGCAGAAATGTGAGCTCTGTTGAAAATGTATGTTAGTTCACTAGCTGCATAACTAGTTTACTACGATTCCCATATTATGAAAATAGAGCTTTATTTAGCAATATATACTATATATATGAATATATATACGTATATATATACACATGCATGCATACATACATATTTATCTATAAATATTTGTGTCTGTGTGTTTGTGTGGTTTCCTCTGATGTCCAGAGAGATTTTGCTAAAAGATTTCATTTAAAGATCTTGAAAAATCACGAAGTAAATTAGGGATTTTATTATTTAATGGAGGACGTTGAATGTTGTTGTGTCGGTATAAACAAAAGCTAAATGAACAAAATTCCTCCTCTTTGAAGTTCTTCATTTTCAGCAATTTTATGGAAGATAATTAACCATTATCGTGGCTTGGCAAGTGGGAGGGTGGAGCATGAGAGGCATCGTGCAGTACAACGTTTGCGGAACTTTTCTGCAGTATTACCAAAAATTATGGATACATATTGGTTTTATTTATATATGTGATCAGATATTAATTTTCATGTCAGGCAAGCCCTTATGCTGCCATTTGCAGGTCTTGAAATTATGA
This sequence comes from Macrobrachium nipponense, assembly GCF_015104395.2. NCBI lineage: Eukaryota > Metazoa > Arthropoda > Malacostraca > Decapoda > Palaemonidae > Macrobrachium > Macrobrachium nipponense. The sequence continues at coordinate 71,098,884 of NC_087202.1, read as the reverse complement.
TAATGATTTATTATTTTTTTTCCGTTATGGTATCCATAGAAGTAGGAACGGACTTCGGCATTGTACCTTACTTCTTGAGTATGTGCGATTTAACTTGAAAATAATTTTCATAATTTCTCGTAGTTTTTCATCAAGTACTTTCTTGTCGATCACATACACTCCTACCAGAGAGAAAAAAATTGTTTTACATCGAACAGTAAAATACCCAGTCTCTCTCTCTCTCTCTCTCTCTCTCTCTCTCTCTCTCTGGATTTTGTATTGCCTCCAAACACTTAAATTTAAATATCGTTGTTATTAGCTGTTTAAGATAACTCTAATTTGGCTTGTGAAATAGAACTAAGAAGTGACACCTCCCTAAATACTTAAAATATATGATATCTCGATAAGATTCACTTTAATTTTTATTTAAACATTTCCTGTCCTAACTGTTGTTTCTCTAGTTTTGTAAGGCACAGCTAAAGCTCCTTTCTCCTCTGATGGCACGGTTTATCACCATCTCATGAATATTAAATGTCGTGGCATTTTGTGTCCCGAGCAAGATTTGAACATATAAGTCTGTTGTCATGGCGCCGGGTCATGAAAAATGCTTTCATTTTCTTGTTTTCTACAGCAAAGAGGAAAGGGGAAGCCTGGCGCTTTTTGGGATAATTGTATGCTGATTATATTTGCATATGACTTTTATGTGTTATTTGTGACTCGATTTTCTGGAATAAGAAGAATCTCAGGACAACATCTCATTGTTGTGTGTGTCTTCTTCATAGAGGTTTTCTTTTTCCAAAATATCAGTTGGGTGTGCCCATTTTAGAAACTATTATGATTGTGATGTGAGCTAGTCAGAAGTATGGAAGTTTAAATAGCTGCCACACTTTTCCGGGCATTGGATGAAAATGTTTAATGCAGTATTCCACGATTTCCCGTGGGTTTCAGAGCTTGATCAAATGCAGAGCAGTCGGCAATAATTCCCAGTGCCATTATTAAGGATGAGGTTGAGAGGTTGCAAATTTATATGAAAGCATGGGAAGTTGCCAGGGTCAGCTGCATCCTTTAGCTTGTTTTTGATGAATGGTATCAAGTGAACTAAGAGTAGGGAGTCTGGAAGAAACCGGTGAATTATGCACGCATTGAATAGGGCAGTTAGCAAATTGTAAATTATCGGATGGCAGAATTTGAAGGCCTCTGCAGGAAGACCATCACAGCCGGGCGATTTATTATTAGGTAGGCTGTCTATGGCATCGCTGATGTTACCTGGCGTAATACGGTCTGCAAAATGAAATTGAATGTTGTCAGTAAGGAGGTTATCTACATCCCTTCGGGAATCTTGATCATTTATGCAATTCAGGATATTGTTGAAGTGATCGCCCCACATACTTGCGATAGCTTCGTCTCCGACTGCTTCCTCTACTCTCTGTGATAGCTTTTTAGTTTTGGGATTTAAGGACTGGATATCTTTCTAAAGACGAGGATAATCACCAGATTGTAAGTTTCTAGACATTGCATCGGCTCTTAGTAGTTTTTCATTTAACCTACAGTGCTGAAGAGCAAGTTTAACTGCACTCTCGTCTGTCTCATTAGTAATGCAGTGTGCCCTTCCCCTGGAGCTACCATTTTGCCTCCACAGTAAAAACATTTCTCGTGAGTATGTATACAGATCTTTAACCAAGTCATTCCATCCAGGTATATTACGAGAATTACCTTGACGAAATCTATAGGCAGTCCTGCTCGAAGCAAGTATAGCGGAGATTATGTTCGAATAGAATTCATTTAGATCCCTCCCTCTCGCAGCTTCAAGTAATCACCCGCTCATAATTTATCATATCTCATGTTACCCTTTCATTAATTTCGCATCATCAACCGGCATTTTACGCTGGGAGTTAATTGGAATTTTCGTAATCGCATTATGTAATTGAAGTCAATGTTCAAAGGTCTCTCCCCGCTCTTCCTTTGTGTTTTACTTAGATTTTATCAATAAGCGTGCGTTGCTCCATTTAGAAGCAAACGGCATGCAATAAGTAATTATTTTTATCTAATGACATATTCAGAGCCATTGGCGAGTATGCAAATAATACGTGCTAAAAGTGTTAATACCGGCTTTTTTCCCCAAACGAGTTTTGTTTATTAATGAACACCCAGTGGACGATGTAATTAGTCTGCTTTTTTCCGACAAAGACGTTAATGTTCGTCTTGTTAACAGCAGTAATTATCGTTGTATCTTCTCTTTTGTGTTGTTATCTGATGGTAAGTCTTTTGATGAACCGGATGTGAGATATTCTAGTGGATAATTGCTGTCAGTTTCATATAATCACTTTTTGTAATTACCTTACGTCATGGTATGTGGCGTGTTTTGATGTAGTGATCTAGTGCAAGACTAATAGAGCTTGTTTACTATTGCCAATATTTCTTTAATAAGCGTCATCCGCAGAACACTAAAACGACCCCGGTAAAACCCTCTGTAGATATAGGATGGATTTCGGTAGTTGCAATTGTTATTGTAAGATTTCAAGTCCGTGCAATGATGTTGCCATTTGTATCGATCTGTTCGTTCAATTGCATATAGAAGGGTGATGTAACGGCAGAGTATGGAACAACACTGACCGGTTTGCCAGCTATATTTGATGTAAGTTATTCCTTTTAATTTTATTTATTGTAATCTGATTAGCGGAGCCATTAATGCGAATAAAAGAAATAATTACTCTGATATCACACAAAGAAATAGACAACAAATCATATTACCAGAGAAATAACATTGCTTTTGTACGAAATAAAGTTTGGACATTCATTTGTAAAAAGTTTATATTTGGCAGACTTGCAAATTTGCTGTAGTTCAGTTTTTTTTTTTCCTAAAAGGACTATGACAAGCAAGTGATTTACGTTTAAACAAGTAGTACTGGAAATTTTATTCCGAAATGAATGTAATATGTATTCAATAAATGTATTATAAACAAGAAGCGAAAACAGCAAGAATAAGAATAAAATTATTCGCAAGAGAAATATAAGATGAATGACGAGCTGGAATTCTATTAGCATTCGGAGCTATACATGTTCTTTTCCTGCTACCACGACCCACTGAGAGCCTGCCTGCTACATGACACTACTACGTTCCGAGAGTCTTTTATTTCGAATGAATTAATTCAAGATAGACACTTCCGTCATGACTGGCTTTGTTTCTTTGATTTTTTTTTTCGTGGAATCATAACATTTCAAAAATAATTTCGTGAAAATAATAATTAAGCTCTTTTGGGTGGCTTGTTGAGTCTGCTAATGCCACTTTCCATTAAGATATTAATTGAAGATTTATGAAGAATGATTTTGAGCGTCTATGTTCTGTTTTGTGATATCTTGAATGTTGTAAAGCAGTACTGTGCCTCATTCTCATCCCTATTCATAGGTTCTAAGATGAACATGAACTTGAAATATTGCAATGAGATGGCTGAAATTTTGAGAGGTTATCTGGCATGGTAAAACATGATTTTACTTAAAATTGGATGTAATTGGACAGAAAGACTTTTATATGAATTTTTAGAATTTTTGAAAATATTTTGAATTGCTATAACTTTATTGAGTTTCAACTTTTAGATGTAATTTTTGTTTTATTTTGGAGGAAATTACATCATCTAACAATCTATTTTCTTTAAATTAAAAAATAGTAAAAAAATGCAATTTTTGAAAATTCAAAATTTTCAGGCTTTTGATTTTGAGAATTCAACAGAGCATGTAAAAGGACAGAGCGAAATGAACTGTTAAGTACACAAAAAGTATCGAGATTTCCTGCAGAATTATCTTTTTACCTTTTTCAGTTATTTTCAGATTCCATGATTTTATAGACATTTGAATGTAGCTAACTTCATAAAATATTGGTTTTGAAAAAAAAGAAGTTAAAGTTTTCCTAACTTTTAGACACACACACACACACACACACACACACACACACACCACACACACACACACCACACACACACACACACACACACACACACACCACACACACACACACTCCACTTATGGGAAATATTGTTTTTATGTATATCTTTTTTAAAAGAAAAAAAAAAACAGCAATCTTGAACACATATTCTGCATAATAAAAGCATCGTGAGCAGGTAGAAAATTTGTCCTATGCATAAAATCGAAATTTTCCTTTCCCAGCTTAACTTTCTTCTAACCAACTCAGGGGTATCTATGAGGACTTGTTTTGGAAATTTACAGTGGATTTTGCCAAAGAGGCTGTCTCCATTCGTGCAAGGACTCGGCATCCTTTAGGCGGCACTGAGTGCCACTGATGAGTGCCAGCCTAAAAAGCTCCAGCCTTTTATGTTCCATCTTGTTGTTGCTTTGCTCTCCTTTTCCGCGGTTTGGATATCAGTGATGACCTTGTTATTGGTTTCTCTTTTTCATGAGTACTTGATTTAGTAGAAATGCCACCTATAATGTCATTTATAATGGAAACACACAGACCCAAGGTTGTGCTTTACAGCACTCTTTTGTAGTGCGCAGGTGGCTGTAGTATATGCATGAAACGTTTTGTATGCACTTTTTCCATAATTTTGAATGGAAAGCTTAATTTCTATTTTGCATTTGTTCTCTTTACAGTTTTAATAGTTGATTTGTGTTTTTAAAATCTCCTTACACTTTGTATATAAGGTGTAGCATTGCATGTTGAACATGAATTGGGAACTAAATTATGTTCAGGAGATATTACAAGTTGACTGTATTGTACTTCAGAAATTTCAGTCACTTGTTTACATAATTTTTTGTCCTCAATAACACGGTAGACAAAAGTTTACAACTCATTCCACTGTCGCCAGGTGGCTCTTCACTATGAGATCGCTAGGGTGGGGCCAGGAAAAGAATGGAACGGTGTCAAACGTCTCATTATGATTAAGAGTTTTGCCTTTTTAGAGCTTGCTCAAGTGAAGTGAAAAAATGTTATTCATTTAATAATTACATCGAAACATATTTTAAGAGTTTTAGTGTATTAAACACATTATGGTATTATGACAAGAACTATGATTATTGTTTCCAAAAGGCACACACAGTTCTCCCACAGAAATTGAAGAGACTGGCTGGTCATTATTTGGATTTTTATGGGAAAATTTGCACTTATTTTTACCTAGCCTTCATCCACGTTCTTGGAAGTATCTGTTTCTCCTACTGCCTCGGTATTAATGAAAAAGTTTAGTTAACGAGTAATTCTTAATAAAAAGACGCACAAACACGCGGAAGTACAGGTAAATAACCTTTTCAAAAGAACTATGCTCGCCGACAGTGACACGTGACTAACATGAGATTGTTTACCAATAGCTCAGTAATGAATGAAGTATCGCACATGGCAACAAAAATTGAGATATTTAAAATATTTGCGCTAATACATTAAATTCTACACCGACGGTAAAGAGTAGCCTCATAAAGAGTGTGTGGCAGCGTCACAGGCCCATTAAATACCCGATTTAAAGGACCAAGGCATTGCGTAAGACGAAATGCATCGTTCGTCTGGCAAAGCCGAGATGTTTTCGTAACAGAAAATTGGAAAAATAGATTTTCATCGTATCAACTCAAAACTCGATTTTTTTTGTCTTAACCTGTGACCTTAATTGACATTACAGTGTCAGATGTCAGTGTTGTCATATGTAGATGAATATGTCTCTACAGAGGACTTTTCATAAGATCCATTCTTACGTAGAAAAACGTTAGCCCTCTTCATCCAAAATTAACAAATAAAGACCAGTATCTGACATCAGTAAGAAGAAATCTGGCGCATCTTAATATGCATCCCACACTAAAAAGTACATACTGGCTATGAATGTAGGAAATACAGTAACTGCTGTTGATTTTGTTTCTAAATCTACCATTCATCAATCAATGGCCTGACCGTTAGGTCGACCTTAGAATTGTAGCAAAATGGCTGGTTTTGTCCACCGTCTGGGGAAACAGGTTACAAGTATATATATATATATATATATATATATATATATATATATATATATATATATATATATATATATATATATAGGAATTCCAGTTTCTCTTGCTTGTTCCCTACTGTTCTCCCCACATTTCTTTTCATCAGTAATTCTCAACACAATAAACTGCCACTTCAGTTGTTCTCTCTCTCTCTCTCTCTCGCTCACTTACTTAGCTCTGTGGTCATAAAATTAAGATCTCAAGTGCTTATCCTCTCCTTATGTCATTTTAAAATTCTTTTACTAGTGCTAGTACGTCACGTTCAAGTACCAGTGTTTCATACGTTTTTTTGATTCAATATTCGATTAACTGATAATATTCTCATAGTTTGGTCATATGTCGAAGTCGGGATGTGTAGTATCAACCAGGGAGTTTGCCAGCTCCTTCATTTTTCCACAATTGCCCTTTCGCCCCTTTCCACATATCCGTTAAGGAGAACATTGCAAAATTCTGAAGGAAGCACTTGTAGATGCTGAAATATACCCACTGGTCGCTTCTTGGACTTAACGATACAGAGTGATTACGTCCCGTGACGTCCCCGCCTCTTCTTCACCAATCCACGCAATTGTATCCAGATTTCTGACTTGCAGATCCCCTTGGTTGGAACTGTTAACTTTCAGATTATTAATCAACATCTTAACGCTGATGAAACAGAAGATGTAGGAGAGATTTTGCCGGTTTTATTCAAATGGAAGAAACCATAGCAATTTACGTTATAATCGAATTTCTTGCCGTTCTGAATTTGTTTTGATTTGGAAATGCTTGGAGAGCCTATACTGTGACTGTCTGAAATATTCTCGTGATAGTTCTTATGCTCTTATTTGTTTTTTTTAAAAGATGATTGTGAACTTAGCTTTTTTTCCCCGTCCTCTCTAACCGTATGTTATGGCCTAGGACTCGTAAATTTCACATTCATTATCGTATAGATTTGGAAGCGCCTCATCTCTCTCTCTCTCTCTCTCTCTCTCTCATTATATATACTCTATATTTATATATGTGTGTTTGTGTGTGTGTGCAAATGAAGATTTGTATGGTATGTAACTCGGTAATGAATGCGGATTTTGATTATTTAATATATCTATCTATACGTGTAGATATATATATATATATATATATATATATATATATATATATATATATATATATATCATTTATATAATGTAACGTAAATAAATATTTGTAGGGTATGTAATTCGGTAATAAATGCGGATTTTGATTAATAGTTTGCCTTTTATAACATTTGCAACTGTTTTCCAGGATTAGGAAAAATAGTAAATTATTTCGAATTCTGAGGTAAATACCACAGTGAAAAGCTAACATATGTTAATTTGTATTTTTCAGAATAAATTTGATGCCCTTTTTTTTTATAATATGTATGGTAAATATGTACAAGTCTTTACCTTGCTTGTTATTAGTACGAATAAATACACACACTTCAAATCTCGATTTCTTAGAATTGGTCTCATTAACTTCCTAATTCTTCCTAATTCCCTTTTCCTAGAAAATGTGGAACTTATGAGTTTTCCCGTTGTTCATTGGTCTAATTATCTTGGTTAATGGGAAATCCTGACTTTCATTGAGGTGAAAAATCATGAATGCCATTATTCTTCTTCCTTCTCGTGTCCTTCTCTAGCCAATCTTGTTCACTCGCATGATATCCTTGGTGTTTTGGTCTTTTAATGTTTTAATGTATGTGTATATTTATATATATATATATATATAATATTATAAATATAGGTGGTGTGTGTGTGTATATATTTATAAAATATATATATTTATATATATATATATAGATGTGTGTGTTGTGTGTATATATATAAATATATATATATATATATATATATATTATATATCTATATATATATATATATATATATAGTGTGGGGTGTGTGTATATATATATAAATATATATATATATATTATATATATATATATATACATATATATTTGTGTGTTTTGTGTAATATATATATAGGCTATGTGTGTGTGCATAAATGGAGAGCCATTTACACTTTGGGGGCACCACCACCCCCTTCGGGAAATACTTTATATATATATATATATTATATATATATATATATATATATATATATATATATATATATATATATATAATATATATATTCGCATCATTAACATGTTTTTACACTTACCACGGTGATCCCGATTAAACTGTGTCGTTTGCGTGTATCGTCTACACACTCCCTGTGCTTGTGTGTAATTGCCCTTATTTCCAATTCTTCCTCCGCAAGACATTTGGCCTTGGATTTGTCCAGGGCTTCCTTATATACATACTTTAGGGTTATTTTTTTTATTGATTCAAACGTTTTTAACCAACCTTTCTTTATATGTTTTCTCCTACACAGACCTGTTTCTGCACTCACTTCTGATGTTCTGTGTAAGATGTAATTTCAAAAGCCTTGATCTGTTATTCCATTCATATTCCCCAACCACACTTCATTTCTTTAAGGGACAGTTGGCTATACAGTCGCGTCTCACATTCAGATTGGCTTGCATAGGCATTCCCCTTGTCCTCCAAAAATTTGTATAGCTGCTCCTACCTTCTTTGCTTCACAGCTTCTTTCATTCCACCGTTATCCTCTACTTTCGCTACCGAATTCCTTTTATGAATGGGCTGCATCCATTTGTCTGTCATCAAGTTAACAAATTGCCCCAATCACACGGACTTTCAACTCTTCCTGCCAAGAACTTTCAGACGCTTTTATGAGAGCTGGTTCAACAATCCTTTCCTGCCTTGGTTTCGATAGGAACTTCAAGTTTCTTCCCAGTCTTTTGTCCGCGTCTTGCTACCTTCCTTCTTTTATTCCTCTCCCAGATGCCCGTACCCTTGCAAGCTCCCTATGCCACTCCATTCTAATGTATGTTTGCAAGAAACTGGTGACTAATTATGTCATCTCCTTCTGTCTGTATGTGGTGCCCTTCATTTAAATCTAGTCTCTTGTTCTCATTTTTGTCCATGTGGACTTGAAAGCTTCCATCCTTTATTATATTTATGGAGAGAGAGAGAGAGAGAGAGAGAGAGAGAGAGAGATGAGGCGCTTTTAATTCTAAATGATATTCAAGTATGTAATTAGGCCTGAATTCAGTATATTTTTTTTTTATTATCAATGTCACAAACTTTTTTTTTACCATCTTATTTTTCACCATCACGTAATGCATATATACCTTATTTATTTCATCATCATCATCATTATCTTCACTGGAGCGCTATCGTTTGATAATGCCCTCCAGAGCAGCTGTCATTGGATTTTGACTAAGGAGATTTTAATTACATTCGCCTGAATATGACGTTTAATGTTCCTTTTTTTCCCTTTATGCACCAAATTTAATTTACCTAACACTGTTGTTTCTTGTATAGATTCCACAAACTTTTAGCCTTGTTTCTTTGGGTCATTGAACACTTTCCAGGGCTAGTCTTCATGTCAGATAAAGTTTTATAATCACCTAGTACCGCATTAGTTTTTATTTGGTTTAAGGTTAGAGTTAGCCATGATCGGTCATCGGCACCGCACCGTCATAGGCCACCACGGCCGACTGAGAGTTTCGTACAACATTATATGCTGTGCAGAAAACTCGATTGCGCCGAAGAAACTTAGGAGCATTTTTTACTTGTTCTTTCATTACTGCTTATGTTATGGAACTAGCCGAAAGATTGTGGACTCCCAGGAGTTTTCAGAGGCTAAAATGTCTCTGTATGAAGAAAGAAAAAATGCCAAAGTAGGTTCCTGGTTTAAAACATGATCTATATAACTAACAATAGATAGGATTTAATGTGTACAATAAACAACCAGTAAATATATAGGTACTGTGCATGAATGTATATGGCCATTCAGCTTTGAGAACGTTGGTTATGTGAGTAATACGTGGGTTAAAACTACTGAATTCGGTAGAGATACTCTAGTTAGTGAACCAATAGGCTATGTATTTAAAACGATTGGATGTTTATAGTCCTTAGCTACCAAACGATATTATCTATCAACTCCTCTTTATAATTTGTTTTGTAATTCGTTGCAAACATTTATTTATCTAACAAGAGAACTGACAATGATATTTTCCGTTCATAAACATAATTTTAATCCATTTCCTGTCTGTTGTATACTATTTGCCCCGGACTGTGTTATTCTGGAGAGCAATGCAATAACGTCGACGTCTTCTGTAGATCAGTCATGGCCAGTGGAGCTTTATCACAGCATTCCTGTCACGCCCGCTAATAACTTCCAGAGAAGAGCGATCTCATTTACATAATAACCCGAAATTTAGCCACCTTCTCTTTTAGGCTTATTTTGTTGAGGTATATACACCTACAAAGAATAGTTGCACTTCTTCGAACAATTCCATATCGGAATGATATCAGAATAAGAGGACGAAATATGATATTAAAGGTACTACAAAACAAATGAATCAAAACTACTGTAGATATCCTAAATGGTTTTGGTTATATTGAAAATTCTTTTGCCAAATCACATTCGCATTATTATGATAATAATTGCATGGCCAGTCAATCATTTCTATCCCTCTCATGGGGTTGGGATGTTGTGATGTGCCTCGGTCTTCGCTATTAATCTGAATATGAGTCATCCAATTTCAAATCATTTCCCCTACTGTCGTGTGACTGATGATGATAAAAAGTTTATATTAAGCTTTCTTTGCTTTTGGTATGCCATCTTCTCTGCAGGGTCTTTCCACTTCTATCTTTAGTGCTTTAAATAAATATTCCTGTTCTTTTCTGTCAGTGTTTTGTGGAGTAGCACCAGTACTAGTTATTTTTGCTTTTCAGTATTTTTGTGTTCACGTGTATGCTTTATGCATCTCAGCTGGTAGCATTGTCTTATATAGCCTATGTATTTATCTGCATCTGCAGCCTCAGTACAGCAGATTTTGATTGGTTACGAAATCTGAATCTTAGATGTTTAGTTGATTCTATGTTTATTTTTCCATTTAATTTAATGTTGTTTCTCTTCCCTAAGGTATGTTTATTCCAGTACAGTTGAAACAGTTAGTTTACATGTTTAGAGTTCAACTTGCTCCATCTGAAGCTGTTAATTTCGCTTACATCTCTGTGTTGTTGGTCTTTAACTCAGATGAACCATGGAGATTCTTACCCTTGAAATTAGCATCTCTTTTCGTAGAAAGATAAGTGTGAAGGTACCCAGCAAAACATCCCCACCCAAAAATAAAGAAAAAAAAATGTGATCAAGGGGATCACGCAAATGTTCACAAGTAAATGACCCCATATATTTCCGCTATTAGTCTTGAACAGATTTTCCATTTTCTCAAGCAGTAATTCACGACATGTCTTAATTTGATCAGTGAATAAAGTAACTTTTATAAAGTTGCCTGCCAAAGGGAGGGAACTTATGAGAGCCCTTCTTAACCAACTTGGTGAACATTTTTGTAAAAGACTTTCTTGATAGATTTTGCCGCAGAAAAAAAATCGATTGTAAAGAGTATCGTGAATTTAGCCGTTATTTTTATATTTCGGTAACTGCCAGGTGCTCAACAGTCTGTTGGGATTAGTTTGATAGTACTTCATTGATGTAGCACCTCACTGTGTGATATTCCTTTCAACCGAAATAAGGAGATATCTGTCTTTTCTCGCAAGTACTTTGCACAAAGTCCACATTAGGCAGACATTACTGAAGTTCGTTTGCAGCATTCCTTCGGTCCGTAGTTCCACCCACTTTTTTAGCCTTTTCACTCTACCCCTAGTTCCGCGTCTTTCTTCAGTCTTGCTACTTCGTGCAACTGTTAGTTTCCTCCCAGTCGTACCTTGAGATCATTCTACTTCACCCGTATTTTTCGGATCCTTTTCTTCCTGGCCAACCACTCCAACTCTATCTTTGCCCTGTTGAGTAGCCGGAAGTGGCACTGTGCTTGGATTGACAGCCTAAATCCTGAACTGAACATTAGTCATGCCAGACCTTTAGCTGATAAAGTTAGACTAAAAATGTGACATAAATAACTCTCTCTCTCTCTCTCCTCTATTCTCATTCTCTCCCTCCTCTCTTCTCCATCTCTCCTCCTCGTCTCTCTCTCTCTCTCTCTCTCTCTCTCTCTCATATGATAAGTACTGTTGAAAGTACTCTATCGGTCATGCAAAGCGTAGTGAGACGGATTCTTTCAAGATTCCTGTTGGACTTTTTAAAGTAATTTCATTGATTTAAAACATGCACATAGATAACCTACATCGAAGAGGCCTTCCACGATTGGTCCGTAAAAGTGCTGGTGGCAGAGATAATGACCATTTTCTGACGTGTTTATAATGCGGTAGCAACGAGGAGTCAGTGAATGTTGAAGGTCATGTGATTAGTTTGGTTAGTTTCCTTTCGTATGTGATTGTGTTCTTGGTAATTTGTTTTCATCAGAAAATGACTTCACAAATTGAAAAATGTAATTGCAGTTGAACTAAGAGCATTCATTTGAAAGCATCCTTCTGCCAGAGCCACTAAGTAAAGTATCTGTGGAGCATGGAAGCTTCCGAAAATCCGTATATGTGCGCCTGCGCATGTGTTTGCGGCGTATTTTTGTTATTACGATATTTGGAGCGAGTTACCGGAATTAGTAGATGAAAGCCTAGGTGACGTCCCTAACTTCTGTCAATTCTAGCTGGTTTTTCCCCAAAAATATATGCCAGTTTACGTGCAAATTTGTATCTCAAACACATCACGATTACGTACGGACTCGGGTGGAAAGCCACCCGCCAAGAAGTAAGTTCGTTGGTTAAGCAGTCAGCTGTTTCATTCATCTTGCAAAATAAGCTGATGTCCGCAGATAGTGAAGTCTGTCTTAATGAACATTTGTTTATCTTATAATGAATACGTCTGTATGCTGTACCTTGAAGAGTAGTGATACAAAAAGATTATTTTAAAATGATCCTGTTTACTTTTTATATCCACTTTGAGATTAAACATTTGCTTAATCATCGTAGACGACTTTTATTCCTTTCTTTGTTATTTCTTTTCTTCATCAGACTAATACTTAAGAGGAAATTCTAACGTGCTGACAGGAATATGGAGTTCTAGAAAATTATTCAGCCTGAGGCGGACACCCGTGCCACTCTCTTTGTTACTTTTATGCAGAAGTGAAAGCCACTCAAATAAAGGCTTTCGTAGTACCAAAATAAAGAACAAAAACTTGTAAGGAAGGGCAAATAAAAGGGAGCGATTAACAGGCAAGAGTGGATATTAAATCAAATGGAAATAGTTTCCGTTTCAGTCTTCGTTTTTCCCAGTAGCGGGGTAGCGCCGTCAGTTCACCTCAACGCGCACACGCGGTGCACTGTAGGCATTACTTAAGGTTCTTTGCAGCGTCCCTTCGGCCCCTAGCGCTAACCCCTTGCTTTCTATTTACTGTACCTCCATTCATATTCTGTTTTCCATGTTACTTTCCACACTCTCCTAATAGTTGTTTCATATTGCAACACGAGAGGTTTTCAAACTTCCTACTCTTAATTTATTTTCAGCGCTGAAATACCTCATAGCACCCAGCGCTTAGACTTACGACCTAAATTGTATATTCTGTCTATCTTTCTCCCTTCTGCTACGGAAGAATAAAGCCTGCCAGCTCAGGCGACGTCATGATATCAGGTCTCTTCTAACTTCATCTGCATTCGCTCATTGACGGTTCTCTATCATTTCTTTCCCAAATGACTTTGTCACCCTCGATAAAACATGTCTATTCTAAGCGATTCATAGTCTTCCCAAAAACCTACTTAGAGCTCATGCAACCAAATCCCCACTTTCTGGAGATGTAGAGTAATTTGACGAGTCTTGTTAAATTGCTAAAAAAAGGTGTCACACTCATGTGATGTATCGTACATCTGATATCCGCTATCCAAAAGCCCCTCCCTGATACGGGAGCAGATGGAATAGCTTTTAAAGGATATCTGGAATTAAATCTTTTAGATGAATGCAGTGAATTTGGTTGGGTGCGCGAGGTAGGAAACTCTTTAGGGAGTGAAAGGGTTAAACGCGAAGAGGAAGAGGAAGATGAAGGGGAAGAGTGCTGAGGTTGGTCAGGTGGCGGTACGTGACCTTAGTGTACTAAAAACACGCAATTAAAGAAAGTGCTTGTATCAGTAACTACTATAACGTGATGATTTACCCATTATGGGTTGTTTATAATCAGTCGCTTTTTGCTTCACGCTTCACGATTCCTTGGTTGTATCAACAAATTAATATTTTGCGAGGCCGTATTTCCATTAGATTCTGGACCAGTCTGCTTTTATACAAGATATTGCACCATTTCTGTCTGTTATTTGAACAATATAACAAAGCTACCTTTACCTCCTAGCATGTGATTAAAAACATCAGGAGATGATACATTTTTCTCGTCCATTTTGAATTGACAGCTTCTCATTCTTTCGGGGTCTTTTTCATTTAATTCAATCCGTACTTACCTGGATACCAATCTTTCAAATGCCCGATTCTTTCGCAAAGATATCGAGCAGTATTCACAGTTACTGTCAAGTCCTTGAATTTCTAAATTTCTAGCATTTCACCTTCGTTGTGCTATTGCCAAGAAATTGCATTTTCTCATTGAGCATACAATTTATCGTATAATAACTAGCTATACTAATTTCTTATATTATTATACTCTGCGTATCTTTCTTATTTAATTTTTTCATGTTTCCTAGCTATTTGACAATTTTAAGATAGTACAGTGTAACGAGAAAATATTTACTGGTAGCTTCTGTTTGAGTGAAAAAAGAAAAAAAATGAAGTTTCTCGTAATCTCTGTACTAATACTCCTCTTGATATAATGAATGCCAAGAGACGGGAAATAAATTTTCTTTCTTTTGATATAATGCATGTCAGTAGGCTGTAAATGAGCGTTAAAAACAGTCATTGAAGCTCTCATAATTATATGTGATATAAGTGAATATGTTACAGAATATATTCATTGGAAAATCTTAGTATTTCAACTGTTTCACGAAGCACCGTATTTTTATGCGAGTAATAATGCATTTTCCATATTTTGAAACTTATGCAAATGATATAGTAATTTAGTTGCGTTGATATATTAATTATGAAGAGCAGGCGCTTCACTCGAAAGTCCGTAATGAAGGGAAGCAGTCGGATATTACATTTCAAAATAAATGCTTTTAATCATTATGAATGCATTAATTTTAGGAAAGTTTTGTCTAGGTTCATTTTCTAAATCCACGCCTTATTTAGCTAATTCAAATGTAATAAAATAGAGTTAATGTCGGGTTCAATAATTTTTTTTAGTATTGCTACGTTTTTATTATATTCTTGTGTAAAAAAGTTGTACTGTTAGTCGCTCTTAAACTTTTGCCAAGAGTAGTTTAAATCCTTGAAATTATAGTTTAAAGTAACTGGAATATGTTGTAACCTGCTGAATGCAGAATGCAGTAGAATTGGAAATTGTACTCGGAAGTAATCTTGCCTGCAGCAACAAGTTTTCGTTTAAGCCATTGTCTATCATTCTTTTTGTTTATTTATTTTTTTTTTTATCTTTTGAAAGTTAGTAAAAGCGTAGAAGCAATCGTCCAGGGTAATATTGGTGACATCCACCCTGATAAAAAGAATGTGGTCATTGTTCTTTTAATTGAGTAAAAACTCGCTGAGAGGAACGTACGTATACATAAGCCTGAATAATCGTGTCCACAGAAAAGTAATCTATATGTAAAGAGTATTGCAAGTGTGAGAAATCCAGAGATAGCAGAAGTGAATTTATGTTTTGAGTCGGTTTGTTCATGTGGAAGGAATGGAGGGCAATGGGTTGGTGATAAAGAGTGTCATATGACGAGTTGGTTTAGGAGGAATGAGTATAAAAAGACCCGGGATGTGCTTAGGTCGTTGGCGTGGAAGAGGAATTGTAACGGTTCAAGTCCCATGGTATTCAGGAAGCACCGGGAAGTGTGCGTACAAGCAGCATTTTACGAAAGAGCGGATCCCCATGTTATAATCGCGTCGCGTTTTTCACGAGAGCGCTTTTTTTTTTTTCTACATCAAAAGATCGGCTGAAATATGTATCATAAGCATGTTAGCCAGACTTAACCGTCTGTTGACCATTACTTACTACCACTGATACCAGCGCCGGCGGTTTACGAAAGCGCGGATCCCCATGTCATAAGCGCGTCGCGTTTTTCGCGAAAGCAAGCTTGTTCTTTTTATATATAATAATATATATGATATATATATATATATAGATATATATATATATATATATATATATATAATATATATATATATATAAGAACGAATTCCATTAATTCTGAAGAACTTTCATAACTCTGAGATGGAACCAGAGTCTTTTTATTTGATAATTTCCACAATAGATGGTTATACAGTGGAATAAAATAATCAGCAAGGCTTAACAAATCTATTTTCACCACTTTAAATATACACAAAAGCCATTACCACCAGATCAGAATAAATATGTATCGCCACCACCACTGGATAATGAAATGAACTCAACCAAAATAAGCCGTAACAACTCTGACATAAGTTTTTCCAAGGATGAAAAACAGAATTGAAACCGAAGTAAATGCACCGTTACCAAGAGATGGCTTTAGAAGTCAAGTAATTTCACTATTACCAACAGATGGCGTTAGAGGTTTGTAATTTTCATAAACCTTTAAAGTAAATGAAATTGGTTGGTTTTTGACATATTCCTCCCCTTTTGATATTCCTCCCCTTTTGAGAGTGAAATTACGTGAAAAAGTATTACAAATCATAAATCTCAGAACTGAACAAGGAATTATAAAACTGAGTTCAAAGATAAGTACATATCAGCATACATAAAACTTTGTTGACAACTTAAGTAGCAAAGAGTACAAGTCAATCAAGTTTATTTTGAAGTTGAAGACTTTTGAATGACTGATGTAGCTGGAAGTGGAGGTAGGCGTGACAGTGCATCTGCAACATTATTGTTCGATCCTGGAATCTTTCGAACTCCAATATTGAAGGACGAAAGTATGTACGACCACCTTAGTAGGTTTTGGTTGTTGAACTTCGCTTGATGCAGGAAACAGAGGCATGTCATCCAAGTAAACTACTACTTTCTGAAGGCCTTCCAAGTAGGGACGAAAGTGCAGCACCGAATCTACAAAGCAATATAGTTCTTTCTCCATAGTTGCCCATCGGAGCTGTGCATCTTTGAAGAACCCTAAATGGTAAGCAATCGGTAACAGCCGCTCCAGCAAAGGCAGTGAGATTGTAACCTCACTGAACAATTCAGGTAATAACACTCCTCCAAAGCCAATGTTGCTTGCATCAACCTGAAGTAAAAAAGGAGCTTGCAGAAGTGGCTTAGAGGTTATAAATAGTTTCTCAGTCCACTAAAAAGGCACTTCAGTCGAAGTAAGAGCAAAAAGTAGGGCACTGATAACAGAGAAGTTTGGGCAAAACCTTGAATAATAAGACACCATGCCCAAGAATGTTTTAAGCTCTTTTCTATTCCCTGGCACTGGATATTCTTTAATGGCACTCATGTTGGCATCCTTTGAATTTATAGTGCCACTGCCAATAACGTGACCAAGATACATCACCTGACCTTTTCCAAATGAGCTCTTATTAAGATTGACTGTCAAGTTGGCCTCCTTCAGTCTCTCGAAAAGTAAAGCTAGTATTTGTAGATGTTCTTTCCAAGTGTCCGTTGCTACAACAAAGTCATCAAGATATACATACACCTTTGCAAAACCCCTGATGACCTCTTGCATGGTTCTCTGAAAGGTTGCTGGTGCATTTGGAAGGCCAAATGGTAAAACAAGATATTCAAAAAGACCAAAAGGGCTGATAAAAGCTGAAGTTTCTTTAGCTTTCAGTTAACCTAATCTGATAGTAACCTTTCAATAAGTCTATCTGGGTCAAATATTTTGCATTGCTATCAGAGTCTATTATATCTGAAATTCTGGGCAAAGAATAAGCGTCTTTTACGGTCTTTAAATTGAGTTTCCTGTAGTCAGTATACAAACGATAAGTATTGTTAGGTTTCTTTACCAGAATACATGGAGAGGCCCAAGGAGATGTGCTTGGCTTAGCTAAGTTATGTTCTAGTAATTACTCCACCTCTTGCTTCAAGATTGGTAAATGATTATGAGATACCCGGTAAAAAGATTGTCGTATTGGTTTAGTATTAGTCTCCAATGCAACATCATGCATTATACGGGTGCAACTTCCAGGCTTATCAGAACAAATTGAACCACACTGCTTAATGAACTGCAGAAGGGATCTCAAAATTTCAGAATTCTCCATGTCCTTCCAAGATAGGGTGGACTTCACACAGATCAGAATAAATATGTATTGCCACCACCACTGGATAATGAACTCAACCAAAATAAGTCGTAACAACTCCGACGTAAGTTTTTCCAAGGATGAAAAACAGAATTGAAACCGAAGTAAATGCACCGATACCAAGAGATGGCGTTAGCAGTTAAGTAATTTCACTATTACCAACAGATGGCGTTAGGAGTTTGTAATTTACATAAACCTTTAAAGTAAATGAAATTGGTTGGTTTTTGACTAACTATATATATATATATATATATATATATATATATATATATATATATATATATATATATATATATATATACACACACATTAAAAAGCTGCTGAAATATGCATCATAAGCGTTTTAGCCAGACTTTGGAAAATTAACTCAAAGCTTGAAAGCTTGAATTGAAAATGTGAAAATCTCCGAATTCTTGAAAATGATGTACAGAAAGTTTTGAAACAGACAATCTAAGGAAAAATGACGGCAGGTTTCGGTCTTAGTGTTCTTTTCACAACTTTCTTGTCAGATTTGCGAAAGGTTTCGTTTAGAAGAAGACAGCGTCATTGCTAATTGTTGTGTTGCACAACTTGGAGCCAAAGGAAGCAACAGGCAATGAAAAACAGATGAAGTCCATCATTAAACTTGCCCTGGACTTTCCTTCTGAAGTGTCTGAGCGTCAGCGCGATGACTTACAGGAAGAAAGGAGAGCCCCAATTTGGGAAAAGGAGACAGTGCATCCCATTCTTTCTCAGGAAGTATCTGAAATCTGGCATAATTTAAGAAATATATTAGATGGAAATGATCAGTCCTAGTTAAGTTTATTGTCTGACTTCATGTTTGGCCTCCTTGTAATGCCCCACTCTTCAGCCTGTGTTGAAAGAATATTTTACCAATTAAGTCTGGTGAAGACGAAACAAACGCCACTCTTTTGAACCGCGCTTTCGTAATATACGCTTGTTTTCACTGATGTGTGTTTCCGCTTCTGTTAGCAGGATATCTCGTGAACGGTTGAATAGAATTTGATGTGGCTTTACAATAGATCTGGGCCAATTGGTGACTTTTATGAGACTTGAATTTCGAGAGATTACCACTGGAAATTGGCAATTTGTTGACATGGAAGCCGGCTTAATGGTGAGCCAACTTGTCACAAAAGTTCACAACCGCGAGGAGGTCGCATAATAAAGGTTCTTTGGCGAAGGTATGTTCTCTAATTAGTGCATACTTCGAGATGGCTCTGATCCCATTGAATGCATTACAAATTCTTTTTAAATTTCCTGCCCCCTCTCTCTCTCTCTCTCTCTCTCTCTCTCTCTCTCTCTCATCTCTCTCTCTCTCTCTCTCTCTCTCTCTCTCAACTTTTTAACTTTCCAGTACTTACTCCTGCTCACTCTCTCTTTCTCAACTTTAGCTTTCCTTTTCCTTGCTTCAGCTCTCTTATCTTTCTCTCTCAATTTGCCAACTTGATGTATGAATTGGTTTTTTTTTGTACAATTTTTTTGATAAAAAAAAAGACGTGGTAAAGTTTTGTATATTTTGATATATCGTTTAGTTTTTATAAGCCCTTTCAATTTTATTTCTGTTTTTTCGCAAACCGTGATCTTTCTGATATTTGAATTTAATTTACTGATATTTGATATTCTTTGGAAAGTGTCCAGGGTCAAGTATGAATATTTTTAGATGCAAACAGAAGTTTTTTTAATAATAATTTTTTTTATTTTTTATGTTAAAAGATCCCACACTTTGTTGTACTAATTTATTGCTGTAACGAATTTTCAAGTCTTGAAAATTCAAATTATAATTTTTTCCCTAACCACTTGAGGATAATTTCGCACATGCCTCCTATTTTACGCCTTATGTTAGTTTATCGTATGATGGGAGTATAAATCGCTGTATCTATGCCCTTGTACTAATATCAGTTTTAATAGCTTCTTATATTCGTTCTTGCCATGTCTATTGTCATTGATTTATTTGTGTTAGGTAAATGGAACAGATTTCTCGTGTCTTATTTTATATTTTGAACTATTTTTATTTTGTCGTTAATGGGTAAATGGAAGGTTTTTTTTTCTACAAGAATTTATCAGGTAATCTGCTAATGTTTGCGTATGACATCCATTCGCTCTTTTCAGTAAGTAATAACTATTACAGACATTAGAGGGATCAGAGGCCTATTAACATCGATACCGATTCGTTTTAGCAGCAGTAACGGGATAGCAGCGGGATAAAGTATAGGTTATGTAGTGACTGCTTTGTTATGTGTCTGTACATTACAATGCGCCTCCTGTATATTAATGTAGGAAGCGACGCTTTACATGAGTGCTGCTCTTCGTTGCATGAAAATAATTGATAACATTATTCAGTCACTGCTGAAAATCGGCGTCTACAATTAACATAGGAGTTTTGCCGCTAGTGTAATACTGAGTATCCGTCATATGAACACGTATTGCCCATCCGTCGGTGACCCTTTATATTGATTCCGAAAAACCAGATTTTGGACTTTTCCACTAGAAATGGAAGTAGATTCTCACTTAGTGTCGTTTCAAATGGATTTCAAATTTCGTGTCCATGCATAGAATATGAAAAAAGTCATCACTTCATTTGTGGCCATGCTCCTTTTTATCTGATCAGATTAGTTCCTATTAACAAGTTTTGTTTGTTATAGGGCAAGCACAACTTGGCTAGGGCATTTTGCATTTTGAGTCTAAACACATATTCACTTGTTAATTTTGATTCCATTTGTGTTCTTGCTCGCTTGGCATCAGAAAATTATGCTATTAAAGTAATAATGTAAATAAATCAAGTAATAATGTAAATAGATTAAGTAATATGGTTTATTGCAGAGAAAGCATGAGTATATCTTGTGATGACATATCTGAAAACTTTTCGAAATCCACTGATTCGCATGAGTCTGTAGGTATTTCTAAACCTGTAGAAGTAGTATGTTTACTATGAGATTCAGGGTCTCTGTAACACGGTTTTTTTGACTTTGCTCCTTGTCAAAGCATCGGATGTAGCTGAAAGTTGACATATGTATATTTTACAACCCCACACAAATTGTTTCAGCATTATCAATAACCTAAACCCGATATTTTTAATTTTTATAGAGTAAAAATGATCTAGCTGACGCCATGGCCAATGATTACGAGCCAAGAATCGAAAAACATTCATTACGTAAGCAAGGTAAACAAACACCTTTTGACTAAATGTTGCCCCGCCCATCCACCAGACAGAAATTCCAGCGGCTCTGAAACCCAAAGACTTTATGAATGGCGGAACGATACATAGATGTGGGTGGGGTATCAGTGCTAGTGTAGTAATACTACTGTAGCAGTAGTGCCGCAACAGTATACAGTAATATACATGAATTAAACGTTTAGGCCAACTGCTGGGATCCATGAGGATCATTTAGCACTTCTTACAACTACTCGAGAAATTAGTTTTTATAGCCAGAAGTTAAATTATCTAATCCAACAATGCCTATGGTAGCCTTCAATGTTATCCTGAATTATAACGAGGCGAAAGTGGGTGGAGCCTCATGAAGTCACCATTCTGACGATAATTATTGGTGAAGGTTTAAAGCCAATATACGGTACCGGCTATTTTTTTTTCAGTAAATAGGTAGATAGCCAATCAATAAAAATGTTGCTTGACATTGGCATATAGCAGTATTTTTCAAAATCAAGCTTGTCTACTATGTTTTTGATAATTACCAACTATTCCCTACATCTTGTCAATCTGATTGTGACCTATAAAGTAGACTGTAATTTCTTTGGAAACTTATTTTGGGAGTTAGACTAATAATCGAAGTGTTTTTGCATTTATTAACATATTTTATGGGTTTGTTCATTATGACAATTATCAGTGGAGAGGTTCCAGAGTTCATAAAGGTGTACTGCTTTGCTTGTATTTAAATATGTATGTCATTGTTGCCAGAGGTTTAGCCTTCGTTACGTATAGCCAATCATCCATCGAGAAAGAGGGAAGAAATGCTGTCATAAGTTACGTAACGAGTGCGTTCGAAACCTTTTCTCTGAGTAAGTTGGCCCGTCTTCAAAAAAGGTCACTTTTACATTATAAGTACCAAATTTATTCAACCTACGTAGTGCAGAATACACTCAAAATTTATGTGTTGATATAATATGTATTCTGAATAAGCGTTATATTTATGAAATGCATAGATAAAAAGTTATTGCGAAAAAACCGTGTTACAGAGGCCCTGAATCTCATAGTAGTTCTCAGTGAGGAACAGATTGTACTCAATAGACCAAGTGTACAAATGAACACTAGGTACCAGGCAGATAACACTTTCTCAGTGTGGGAACACGGCACACGATAGGCCATTCCTCACACCATGACTCAATCCAAGGTCAAATAATGCTTTTAGTTATGAGAATAAATCAAAGTTGGGATCATTCATCATTTCACGTCAAAACATAATTTGCATTTAAAATGACCATTACACTGTAATCTAAACTAGCAGATAAGATATCAAATGCAAATAACAATCAAATTAACAATACGTGATGTAAAACCGCAAAATATTGCCTTTACAGACAAACATGATTGGTCACTGGGTACATTTCTGTTTCTTATTTATTGGACACAAAATCATAAAGTATAAAGATACGGAGGCCATGTGCTATTATTACTGTCATCTCGATGACAGCGCAACGATTGTCCATAGAATTTATACTAATAAATATCAGATCTCTTCAATGATATCTAAATTCAGTTTCAAGCAAAATCACACCACAAGGTACATTCACAAATTATAAGTTTTCATCAGTGTTTCCATGAAATACACTGCTAATAATGTTAGTGTTTTACCTAAATTTACAAAATTTAGAGTTAACATTTCCCCCTACAACACTGATTATTCTCGGCTATTAGGCTTTCTGCTTCCTTAGGTTTTACATCACATCAGTCTATGTAAATTTATAATGGGTATGATAAAAAGATTAGCATTTTCGCTTTTCATCCTTGCAATTACATTTTGCATTTCCATACAACATAACTGAAAAGAAAGATATATTTGGACTATGATTTCCCATTACTGAGAATAAGGGATGTGCTTAAAAGGTTAACGACATTACTTATGAAAGTACAAACTTAATATTAAATACATATGAAAATATGTATGAGGAAATAATCCAAAAGAAAAAAGTACCGAGGATATAATACTCAACGTTAAAGTACAAATTTAATTGCCAAAATGGGTCTGATGTAAAAAGACACATTAGTGACAACAAAACCCGATTGCAGAAGAACCTGTAGAAGTAATATTTGGTTCATTTTGTACATTCAGTAATTCGGTACATTTTGTCCATTTACGCAGCTTTTTGAGGAGAATCTACCTAGTATTAGGTATATTTCGTCCCTTGGATGGATGGATGGATAGATGGACGGATGGATGGATTATGGAATTTTAGCCAAAGGCCAGGCACTGTGACCCAACACTCATGAGAAGTTGATGGAAAGAGAAGATGGTAATGATGATAATAGTTACAATAAATTAATGATGATGACAAAAACAGGGGTGGGGATTATTTGATAAAAAGTATATTAAATAAAATTAGTTAAAAGATTAATATAGATACGGAGTTAAACAGATTTTGCAATCTTAGTAAAAATATTTTTAAATTTTAAGATGCAATTCAGTTTCCTTTAAAACTTTAACCAGCCTTTCAAATTCAGCCCCGTCTTAAAATCATTGATATGGACTTTCCAGCAAGCCCATGTTTCTGCTGTGTAGTGGAATACAGTCGGCAATGCACCTGAATGTGATCAATGGACAAGGGGATGCTACAATGATGTAAAGCCAGGGAAACAGAAAGCAGAATAACCGAAAATAATCAGTGTTGTAGGGGAAAATGTTATCTCTAAATTGTGTAAATTTACGTAAAAAATTATCATTGTTAGCAGTGTATTTTATGGAAGCATAGATGAAAACTCATAATTTGTGAATGTACCTTGTGGTGTGATTTTTCTTGGAACTGAATTTAGGTATCATTGAAGGGATTTGATATTTGTTAGTATACATTCTATGGACAATAGTTGCGCTGTCATCGAGATGAAAGTAATAATAGCACATGGTTTCCGTGTCTTTATACTTTATAATTTTTGTCCAGTAAATAAGAAACATAAATCTACCAGTGACCAATCGTGTTTGTCTATAAAGGCAATATTTTGCTGTTCTGCATCACGTATTGTCAATTTCAGTGTTTATTTATCTTTGATATATTTTTGTTTGCTGTTTTAGATGATAGTTTATTGGTCACTTTAAATGCAAATTATATTTTGACGTGAAATGATGAATGATCCTAACTTTGATTTATTCTCGCATTTAAAAGCATTATTTGACCATGGATTGGGGTCATGGTGTGAGGAATGGCCTATCGTGTGCCGTTGGAATAGCTTTTATGCCCTGGTCTCATTTCCAGATCCCTATTGGATTGACAGCTGAATTCCATGCATACTGTACCTCTGGCTTTACTGTTAGTGGATTCGTTCACTGGTAGTGTGAAGTCCGCAATTTTAAATTTTGTATCTCTGTCGTTTGCAGTAAAGTTATATATTTTTGCAGCCGTATAACGGTCGTTGCACAAGTAGATGTATGTGTAATTGTGTATTTCCTTTCAAGAATGCTTCATTTCATTTAAGTTGTGGGGCTTCCGTTAGTCATTTTATTAATCTCCTACGGGCAAAGTTTGGGGAGGACTTGAGAATATTCCTTGTTTCGTCCTGCTGTCTATGTCTGTGTCTTCTTGTCTGTCTGTGTCTCTGTCCGTCCCACTTACTTTGTCATCAAAACACTTTTTATAGAAGGGAAGGATTTGAGTCAAACTTGGTGTAAAGTAAGACTACCGTTCATGTTGTGAATGAATAGAAGTCATCTATCTCGTCTTGTCTGGCTGTCCATTAGTGTGTGCTTTTTACTTTGTCATTACAATTCTCCGTATATAGTTGAAGACATTTTATTGAAACATGGTACTAAGGTAGACCTATCATGCATTAATGTAAATGAAGGGAGATCATCGGTCTGTGTCTCCTGTTTCTCTATCACACTAACCTTGTCATCGCAACTGTATTTGGCTGAAGTGATTTCATTCAGAGATGGTACAAAGTCAGACCATCATACGATGGACCATCAATCATTCGATTGATGGTTCATCTGTCGGTTCGTTTGTCTATCCGTCATTGTGTTTTACACTCTCACCTCGTAGGTAAAGTTTTCATTTAAAGTTAGTACAACGGTAGACCATTATGCATAGGTATGCATCAAGGAAGATTGTGTCCGACGGTGTCTGGCACTCTTCCCTTGTCGTCTACCGATAACTTTTCTACCAGATACGTATTTCATTGTAAGAACCAGGGTACCCTCTCAACTTCTCGATTTCGTCACTGTTTTGGCTACGATTGTCATTAAAAAACCAATGAAACATAATGGAGTCATTCTGACGTTCGTAGCAGGATTCGAACTCGCATTGGGTATATCAGAACAAGGTCACTCTTGGTGGTCTGGATTCAACCACCTTTTAATAAGGCTGCTACCACTTTTTTTTGTTTATATCCAGTATTCGTCGATCCCCTAACCGATCATTCCCCCACCCACCACCATTTTTTTTTTCATATGTGTATGCTTACTTAACTACTTACTCGTATTGTTGCAATTTACACAATGTGTAAAATTTATTTGTGAAAGTAAATGGAGTATTTTTGTCTGTTACGTAATCTGTGGACGTGCCCTAATATACAATGATGAAACATTAATGGTGTGTGGGCTTTTC
>NC_087202.1:71005380-71065380 GCF_015104395.2 Macrobrachium nipponense | reverse complement strand
CTGTTGATTGAAGACTTCTTCTTTAGCTGATGCATTATGAGCAAGACAACGCAGTTTATTGAAATGGCTCTAGTTCAAAAGGAGGACTGCTAGAATTCTCCTAAGGCTGTCTTTGGTCATCAGTGTTTTTATTTAATTAGAAACATCTTTTTTACACGAATATGTGATCAGTGTACTTAGTTTGCAAAAGTACATTTCTCTCTCTCTCTCTCTCTCTCTCTCTCTCTCTCTCTCTCTCTCTCTGGCGTATTGAGTTGCTCGTTTTCCACGGGTAATTGCAGAAAACACAGACAAGCGGAAGTTTTTTTTTAAAGTAAATTCAGGATGTTCTCGGCCGTGTAGTTAGGAAAGCTATTTTTATCTTGAGATCCTTAGGTAACTAAAGTGCTTGGGATGTGAGGTCGGAGAGTAGGCTACAAAAGGAAGAAAGTATAAATGTAGCTTCTATTGGCTTATTTTGAAATTCAGTTCTCTGAAGAGACGCCTTTGGGAACCATTATCATATGACCGTCCGTCGGAGGCCATGCCAAACGATTTTTCGATAGGAATTTGGTGGTAATGTGGTGACTTATTTTTCTCTTGAAAAGACTGACAGTGTGGTTGGTTTTTAAAAACAATGAAAATGGATAATACTCCACATATTAATACGAATAAAATATTTTAGGTGAGAGATAAATATCAATGCTGTATGGTGAGAGAGAGAGAGAGAGAGAGAGAGAGAGAGAGAGAGAGAGAGAGAGAGAGAGAGAGAGAGAGAGAGAATGTTAATTCCTCAATTAGTTTGAGAGTGAAACTATATGGCAGTAATGCCTTCCCTGCGAGTGTCAGCAACAATTCGGAGAATCTGGAACAGCAGATGTTGTAGAGGTAACAGGAACACGGCCGAAACTGCCCTGGACTTCACTTTACATCAGTTAAGTTAGATATAAATGGTCCATATCAGCTATATTGGGCGTAAATGGTCGTCCTGAATGCTTTCGCTATATGAATGCGAATGGTTATTTGTTGAGATAGGTTAGGAAAGCCAGTCATGAATTCATGTGATCTATATTATATATATATATATATATATATTATATATATATATATATATATATATATAATAAAAATATTATTATATATATATATATATAATATATACATTATAAAAGCTAGTATGAATATTTTAAGTATTTGTGCAGTTACATACTGTCACCTCAGTTACGTAAACGCGTAAAGAAAAAAAGAGAAAGAAAAAAAAAAAAAAAAGCACTCATTTTACTTAAAAGAAGTCTGGTGTTGGATGTGCAGAACACAAGCTTAAGATAGAAGAGAATGTGAGATTAGTATGAATATTGTGTATAGTTTTACTTAGAGAAAGAGACTCGCACAGACTGGCTTGCATTTAGTCCTCGACAGTGTACATATTTTCCACATACTGGCTCTGCTTTCATGGCGCATATATATAAATCGGGAAATGTAAACTGGTAACGTAACGGCAACTGTTTTAAACAAATAGGTTTGTTTGTAATCTATAAGGAACACAGGTCTACAAGAAATATATTGTTGAGTGGGCTGTTATATTTACCTGCGAGGGAGGGAGGATAGGGAATATGCGTTCATATGTTGTTTGTTCAGTCTACTGTTCTTGCTAGTAGCTATATTGGTCTAGTACTGCATTTTTACCTCACAAAATATATATGTAATATACGTATATCTATGTATATTGTATACTATATATGATATATATATATATATATATATATATATATATATATATGTGTGTGTGTGTGTGTGTGTGTGTGTGTGTGTGTGCGCGCGCTTATATACATTCATACATACACAAAAATCACGGCAGAGCAAGTGTCAAGGTCCAAGATCAAACAAGAATATAACATCAGCCATAATTTTTGAAATTCACCGGTGATGTCAATGACCAGAGTTATGGCAAGGTCGTATGTTCAGGGATGATTAACCTTCATACAATTCAGCAAGGAAACCGAAGTATTGAATGAGGGAAAGGTCAATGTCTTATTGTAAGGTTAGACCTCGGACACAACCTTTGAGCTGTATAAGATACAATGTGAGCTTCCAGAAAGGATACACTGATAATATGCTCTGCTATTTTTAGTGGTCATAATAGCTTCCTAACCTCTCGACTTCGTTACAAGCCTAAATTCCGGTGGGAGAGAATAAAGAATTTTAGATCTTCCGTGACAGGGTAAAAAAAAAAAAAAAAAAATCCAGTGTTCATGAGTATAGCGCTGTACCCACATTTGTTAAATACATTTATGGCATCTCGAATAGTTTGGTATGGGTATGTTGTCTTACCTCATTAATTCCTTGGTGCTTGCTATGAAATTTGTTATGCAATCGAACGTTTTGAATAGACTGGCAAACCTACTCTTGCTTTCTTCTCAGAAATTGTGATCTCAGAAATTGTGAGATATTTCTTTTTCCTCTATGCACTTATGGTTTCGAAGATTATTTAGATATAAAACAGAGGAATTTCAAATAAACTTTGATATCACATTTTTAAAAATAATTTGTTAGAAAATTGAATGAATATTGCCAAGTAAGCTTATACAATGGCCTGTTGGAAGAAAAGGACGTTTGCCTATATCTGTAAATGCTGTCCTAGAATTGAAACCTGTGGATAGTTTTAAATATAACAACACAATAAAAATTTTTTACAAAAAAATAGGCTTACAAATAGAAATGACATGAAATATCCCATGTTCGCGTCTAAATTGTTTATGTGAATCAGACTTTTAAAGGCATCCGTACAAAAGTCAAGCAGCATAAAACTGTCTTAGAGAGTCATATAAATAAAGCATTTGCAATCCAGTAGCTTACCTCCAGCCATATAATAGACTGGGCAAAGACGGAAGGAGTAATCCATTTTAATGACTTTATTAAGAAACATCCTTCATTCTCTTTTGATTTATTTGAACAAAAGTATAAAAGTTAACGTAAGCAGCTCTAGTCCGTATCCCACAGAACCGGTATTATATATTTCCTTTAAACCAAAATGATTTGGTGTACCTGTTTTTATTTCATTTCGGTCTGGAATATTATCAATAAGAGGAAGATTTTATGATTATGTTTTCCATAATTTCATTGTTTGCGTTCATGGCTTAATATACATTTTATGCACGGCGCGAGTCAATTTGCATGATGTTCACACATATACTATACATTATATATGCATATAATATAATATATATAATATATATATATATATATATATATATATATATATATATATATATATATTATCTATCTATTTATATCTGTGAGGGTAGGTGGCTTATCTCATCTGTAGTGCTTTTGGTTCGCTTTCCACACGGTTGGTGGTTCGATAATGACTTGCTTACAAAAGTTGACCCTCCTATTTTATGGGTACCTGGGGTAGCTTTTAATCAACAACGGGCTGGCTACCTTATCTAAGAAAAGACCCACCTTTAAGGGCATAAAGGCACGTGGTTAAAATTGTTATTGATTTATTCATGTATATTACTTCATTAATATATTTGTTTATTAAGTACCTAAGTGGGGATGAAAAAAATGGGCAGTAGAATTTGACATGTTTAGCATGTTGTAACTACAAAGTTGATGAGTGAGAGTATCTCGCGCTAATATTGTTTAGATAACGTAAGACACAGAATATACATTGTCCTGATAAATTTCTAATACTTTGTAAATTTGCATTTTAGGTTTACTGCCGGCATGTCTCATGCGAGAGCGTTATTTTCAGGAAGTTTGCCCAATCCCTAGGTGTATATTTTCATAGGATATAAGTCAGGTTGAATGACTGCTTAACTTTTGCTTCATGTGAACGCGGGAGTGTAGCCTATGTGGCTCTCACTGAAGAGGCGGTCGGTATGGCACTTTCAGAGTATTTTGTGATTTTTAAAAAAAGTAGAGAAGAATAATGGAAGCAAGGAAATGTTACGTAATATGAATAACTTATGTATTAAGCGAATGGACTTGAGGGTCCATAATATAGAACATGTAAATTATTACCTACGACCTTTTTGTCATGTTGATTTAGGTATAAATATGTTTTCATTTACAGTGTAAACTCGTTATTTTAACATTCTATGAATGTCGATTGATCTTCGGTCTCTGAAATAAAGATGGAATTAAAAAAAAAATCACATTTGTTATCTTGCTGAATTCGTGTTTGGGCATAAAGAAAATCGATATTTTGTGTGAGAGAGCATTTCTGGGAGAATTCGGAACCGTTACATTTAGTATCTAAATAGTTAAGCATGAGTAAAACTCAAAGTAATTAACCTCTTTAAAGATTTTATTTTGATATAAAAGAAAGTAAACATTAGGAATTAATGTTAATTTGTGGAGGAATCAGTAACAACGAACAAACATATTAAACTTGATAACTAAACAGGATAGCTTAAGGGTGTTTCATATTTAACATATCTGTCTTTATTGGCCGATTGTATGTTAGAGGAATTTTTGTAAAGACAACAGATTATAATTAAGTTATTAAAACGAACGTTTGTCTTCATATTACTATTGTGGTTTAACACGTCAGTCAATCATTACATTCCCCGAACCATTATTGGAAAAAATTTGAATAAATAATCTTCCTAACTGGAAAGCAAGCAGTAGCTTTATTGCTAAATGCCTCAAAGTTGAAGATATTAAATCCAGCACTATGATAGGTTTTCATTCTTGGCATATTAGGAGGTACAATAAAATCATTTCGACAGGTGACCAAACGTAAAAATTTAGATTAAGTTCAACGTATGTCAGAGCAGTTTTTTGGTAGTGAAGCATAAGAGCCAAGAGTCTTTGACGTGATAAAATGTTTTTGTAAGAGAAGTTTCCTCTAACAAAATGGTGAGAAAAAGTAGTACTCATAAAACATTATGCCTGATATACAGTGAAAAATGATAATCAGGTGACCACATTAAATATAACTGAAAATGACCATTCCATTTTTGCAAAAATAGGACGATATATAAAACTCAGACAAGGAAATAAAATCACAGTGGGATGTAAGGGCTGACATATATTTTATGACTTGCATTTGCTTGAAAATGTAAGCAATTATAACAATTAGGGAACCATAGAAACAGTAGATATTATTGTCCTAAAATTTCGTTAACCAAGAAATAAAATATTGAACTCTCCGTAAACCACATAAAGCTATGGCACATTTATTACACTGGAACATGATGCTCGGAAATCATGTGACATTTTTCTCGTTTATTGGTAGATTATAATTCCTGACCTGTAACCATTATTTTACATAATTCTTAAAAAAAATGTGTGGGACAATTTTGGCAGAACCTTGCATATTTATGCTATTTCTCTCTCTCTCTCTCTCTCTCTCTCTCTCTCTCTCTCTCTCTCTCTCTCCTCCTCTCTCTCTCTCTCAGATTTAGTATGATTGTAATATCCAGTTTATGTATTAAATGCAGAACAGGAATCCTATTTTGTATATAATTATTTGCAGTAAGACAATTTCTATAAAAAAAGTAGTGCGCTCTGGCTTCATTGCAGCCCATCTGTCGGATAGGAAATGTCCCTGGGAAGTTATAGCCACCGATTTGACGTTCACTTTGAATCAGAATCTCTGATGATATTTCCACCATTTTTGTTGCGCTTGTAATTGCATTCAGCTTGTATGGGGGTTTTAACGCCGTTTCTCTCTCTCTCTCTCTCTCTCTCTCTCTCTCTCTCTCTCTCTCTCTCTCTCTCTCTCATACTGTATTGGTCAATCCTTTTGATCAATATGATGATTTTAGAATTCACCCATTCACCCTAACCAACTTCTAATTTTTTTAAGTAACCCATAATAAATTGATAAGCACTTCTACCGATACGAAACACTGATTTTTATCAAATTTTTATAGTGGAGGTGTCATACACTCTTTGATAATAAACGAGAATATCAGTAATTTGTGATATAAGGTCTAGTTCACCAACAAATTTATTTTTGGGAGTTTTATCGCACTATGGCGTGGTTTTGTTCAGATGCAGAGTAACTTATGCAGAGGTAGTCAGTGGAGAATTTTGGTGATTTTCATTTCCTTTCATGTCACTCTCAACGGATGGACACCGTAGGGGTTAGCTCCTACACTGCAACTCACGCGGTGCAATGTAGGCATTGATTAAGGCTCTTTGCAACGTCTGAAACCCCTTTCATTCCTTTTACTGTACCTCCATTCATATTCTTTCTTCCATCTTACCCTCCACCCTCTTCTAACAATCTTTTAACAATCTTTTCATAGATAGTGCACCTGCGAAATTTCCCTCCTGTTACACCTTACAAACCTTTTACTCTCAATTTTCCTTTCGGCACTGAATGATCTCATAGGTCCCAGCGCTTGGCCTGCGACCTAAATTATTTATTGTATCTTCTCAGCGGATAGACATTCTGATATAAAATAATACAGTTAGTATTTGGTTGTTTTCTAAACTTCCAGCTATCAATTGTTTTGTAAGTACTAGTTCCGTTTATGGCCATAATTCTTAAATGTTATCATTCCGTTGGAAATGTTTTCTAGCGAAGAATTACTGATTTCCAATAGCTGTTTTGTGAGTAAGTGGGTTTTTGTGAAAAAGCATCTTAAAAAACTGCTACGTTCTCCTTACACATTTGAGTCTAGCCAAGAATTCTTCAATTTTTAAAATTTCTTGTTAAGCGAAGCATTGATAACTTTTCTTGGATAAAAGAGTAAATTTCTCCGTCGAAAGCCTTCCTGTCAGATGTATTGCTCACAAGTTTCAAATTAGACCAGTATTGTACTTTGATTCAAATGCCAATTTGGAATTCTGCTAGTCTTCCAGTTGTATCATCACCATCTGGGAAATGAACATTGGCGAAAAATCAATATTTGTTTTGAAGAAGTGACGAAGTGTCCGAAATTCCTTAAGTAGAGGTTGTTAAAACGAGATTAACATTAATTGTAATTTACGTTGTCCAGTTTATGAATTTTGATGTATTTGGAATATTAGGCTATATCTAGATTTGCATAACAATTTTAGTTTTATTATTGAAAGAGCGAAAGATGTTGCTGTAAGGATAGGTGTGAGTCACAGCGAAAATTAATTTAGAAAGCGTGAAAGAAGTGAGGGTAATAAAATGGAGTAATTATACGAGAGAATGAATATTTTTGCCAAAACAATAAAATGCCTTGGTGGTTTGACTCATACATTCAGTTATTCATTGTAAGGAAAATAATGTGATACCAGGCTCAGATTGACAATTTATATGCTATTAGAAAGCAGATATTATAATATAATTGGCGAGATGGTTTAAATACCGACGTATCGTTTACTAGTCATCGATATGTGTAAAAAATGATTCACCTGGAGAAGGTAACTCTGAATATTTACACTCAAATTTCATCGCTGCAGAAATGTCATTTTGGTGCTCTTAGACGTTAGCGGAAGCAACAGGGCTCTGGAAGTATGTCTTTGTAATAGACAAAATTTTAAGTCATTCTGTTCAACCTAGTTGATTTTGGAAAATAATGGAGTCTGTTCAACCCGGTTGATTTTGAAAGATGTTGGAGTTTGTTCGGCCCTGTTGATTTTGAAAAATAATGGAGTCTTTTCAACCTAGTTGATTCTGAAAAATAATGGAGCCTTTTCAACCTAGTTGAATTTTGAAAATAATGGAGCCCTTTTCACCTAGTTTGATTCTGAAAAAATAATGGAGCCTTTTCAACCTAGTTGATTCTGAAAAATAATGGAGCCTTTTCAACCTAGTTGATTCTGAAAAATAATGGAGCCTTTTCAACCTAGTTGATTCTGAAAAATAATGGAGCCTTTTCAACCTAGTTGATTTTGAAAAATAATGGAGTCTGGTTAACCCTGTTGATTTTGAAAGATGTTGAAGTTAGTTCAGCCCTGTTGATTTTGAAAAACAATGGAGTCGGTTTAACCTAGTTAATATTGAAAAATAACCTAGTCTGCTCAATCCAGATAATTTTGAAAAATAATGGAGTCTGCTCAACCTAGTTTATTTTGAAAAGTAATGGCCATATTTTATAATGTGAGTAATGTTTTTGGTATGCGTGAACGATTTCGCTCTTTAATGATTTACTCGAATAGTAAAAGTGATTATAATTTTTTTTATATAATTGCAAGGCAATTGAGACAACCTTTTATTCGAAATGTTTGTGTTCGTACCTAGAAGTAGTAGACTTTGGTAGAAAAAAATTTGCAACTTTAAGCTCTGACATTTTTATAATTTTTTGTAGTCTCTTTATCAAATTATTATAATTATTATAATAATAATGGTAATGTTATTAATAGCATCCAGGATCAAATGAATCCCTGTAACCTGTTAAAGCTTTGAGAATATATAGCTTTTAAAAATGTATTGTTTTTATTGTCACCCAACCACAATAATTTGGTAAACTGATTTAAAATTAGAACGAAAACAGAGAGAAAAAGGCCTGTGAAATCTTCAGCATAATTGGATAGTGCTTTGAAGCCGAGTGGTAAATTGCAGGCGAATTTTCCAATGCTGGATTCCCTAGCAAGTAGCTGTTCCTTTACCCTGGAAAAACTGGGGATTCCCAAGCCTCTCATTAGCAAGGCTATCTATGAGGGAGTAATTAAGCTCTCGAAAGCAACCCAGGTCTTTGTATCTTCCGGGAGCGAGAAATTAGGATGCGAAGCTTATTTTACTTATTTATTTTTTGAACGATGCAATGTCTCCGAAATTTAATAACGGTATCATGTTAAAAATTAACGGTAATTATATCATTTTCCGAAAGTGACTGCAGACTTCTGAAATTTTGTTTTGGTTTAGGAGTTATTAAAATCGTTAATTAAATCTTTTGATAAGGAATTCATATTAGGTTTGTGATTATGTTTAAAGAATGAAGTAACGTATTTTACTATTTATAGCATTATCTTTAAAGTATCATGTGTACTGCTACAGTTTCCTTAAATATTTAACGTTGGCTGTAGGAACTTACATCAGCATTCAGTCCTATACCCTTGATAAGTTCGGCGCATTCTTGAAAGTAAAAGCCAAAATCAAATTTTGTTAATTATTGTCATTATAGTCATAGCTCTTTATTACTTGTCACTTCCTAAGTCATTATTAATCTCTTAGACAACCTAATTTCCCCCTTCTTGGGATCCTAATCAAAATAGTGCCTAAAGTTTCGTCTTCGTAAAGAAAAATTCAAGGAAGATTGTCGACACGTTGTCACTTTTTCCTCCAACATTTCGAACGAGACACACAAAGCCAGACCATCTGTGTGGAAGTGGTGCTTCTAATTAAGGAAGTTTATCATAGAAAAGTTGTGGGTGATTAAAAATCCATTCATTAAAATGCGTCTTTTTTTAAGAAAAGATTGTGACATTTTTCGACTATAGAGTCTCTTTGAAGTATTTTTCATCGCAGGTTTTATCTTTCATCTCGGTTTTATTTTAGACTGGGATAGGTTTTCCTTTTGTTTCTACGGATAAATACTTTCCTGTATAAGAACTAGAATAAGACTGGGGTTCTTCTCCCTGTGAATCATTTATCTTTTCAAAATAGATACTAAATTCTTACTGTTTGACTTTTCATTTATGAATACCGCCCATGTTTTATTTTCTTTGGGTTTTTTCGTTGTCTCACCACGGGATATTTTTGTAGTTCTGTTAGCGCAAATTTCGTTCAAGATAGATATCTCCGTATAGCATAGCATTAATTGCTCTCTCTTTGTTTATATATTTACTCTGATGTGGGGATCTCAGTCAAGCTCAGTAGTTTTAGAAAACTTTTTATGCTTTCTCTCTCTGCTCTCAAAACTATTTTCAGCTCTATTTAACGGAAGTGCCAATCACCCGGCTAGTTCTTTCATAAGTTTTGTATTTTAAGGTTTCTTCATATTTGTCCTTTAGTAGCTCAGATTGCTAGTTTTGCTTCTGTAACGAAAGTTCTGTTCTTCGGCCTGATAACGGAATCTCTGTACTGACCTTATCCGATTTTTTTTTCATTCTTGGCTGAATAGATTCACGGATAGTTCGTTTAATCAGTGACCCTTTTTTTATCTCTGAAGCCTTTTTCTATCAAGTTTTTAGTCACTTTCCTAGAATAGGAACGTCTCCGTCTCCGTGCTTCTGTTTCTGCTCATTCCTGTTCGTTTGAATGTTTCCAGATTACCGTTTCTGGGTTGAAGTTTATTTCTCTCGTTCCTCTTCTCTTGTCCATCGGACATGTGCAGTAGATGTGGCCAGTGAGTTGCCGTCCAGTTGGCCCTTACATTAAAAAAATAACATATTTATGTCGTAATCTGTCAGGGGTACGGATAAAGTTTTGATTAGAGAACATAATTATAAAGAAATCTGCTCTTTAAGCAACTTTTGATATTCAAAATATATTTTATACGTGTTTCGACGGCAGCTACGTTGTCTATGCAAAACCCCTTGTCTTTATATATACATTCATCATCTACAATACGATTCGTGTCCGTGATACAGATTGTACTAAAAGAGTTTGTATGTAATTTTGCGTTTTGCATTTGCAGATTATCTGATTTCCAAATCACATTCACTTTGCCCACCGTTTGAGGTCGTGCCCCCCCCCCCCCTCCCCCCCCCCCCCCCCCCCCCCCCCCCCCCCCCCCCCCCCCTTTTTTTTTTTTTTTTTTTTTTTTTTTTTTTTTTTTTTTTTTTTTTTTTTTTTTGCCTTTCACTAGATTGTAACTAGAGAATATGCAATGGATATCATTGTTCCTAAATATTTTAAATACTCTTTGAGTATATTCGGTCTTCATTAATTCCGTTATCTTTAGATTTATCCAAGTCCCATCTGTAGAGATGTGATACATTCTTGTAAGCAGGCTTTGTAAATTTGGTTGCGTTTACTTACCTTATTAAAACACCATTCTCATCGTACTTTAAGTCTGTCAAGCTTCCGTTGTTACTGCTGTCTCAACCACCATTTTCATTGTCAACTCCATGAAAAAGACACATAGTAAAGGAGACAAGATTTCCTTGTAGCTTGTCACTGTTAATTGGATAGGAATGACGATTATGTACAAGAGCATAGATAAGAAGCAAGATCAGGATGAAGTACGTAAGTTTGAGTTTTATGATTCTGTGGCCGTGAAAAATAAGATAGAGTTTTGAAACTTTATTTAGTGAAACAGGGGTGACCGAGTCGTTGAAACTTGAAAATACATTTTTGATGATTGCAAGTTCCTAGTTGGTTTTGGTTGGTGTTAATTTATTATATTTACTTAAAATAGATATGGTCCTGACAGACATTGTAAGCATCTAAAGGCTATTGTAATAACCGACGTTAATTTAACCATAGGAATATTGAATACAAAACAACATACGTAACATTGATAGCAATCCATTTAAAAGATATTCACACTTGTAACTAGTGAAACATCAATAAGGATTATATATAGTACACCCATACACACACACACATATATATATATATATATACACACACACACACACTCTATGTGTGTGTGTTTGTGTTTGTGTGCACTTATGTACGTGTGTATAGGGTGGGAGCTGTTTTTTTTTTCCATAAAACTAGTGTCAGTGAGAAAAGTATGAGAAATATCTCACAAGCGCATTTAGGTGGCTCCTTTACCAGCGGTGGAATTTTGGTGCCGGAGAGTAATTTTTCACTTGAATGAGACGGTGATTCATCCGAGGTAAAAGTTTTCTGTCGAAAGGTTGTTAATCCGAGGGAAGCCTTTGCGGAATCGGATGAAATAATGGATGAATTCGAAGCCAAATAAAAGGGGATAAAAGCATCGAATATGACTTTCAATAACCAAACACTATTCTTCTCGGTTCTTCTTGTTTCCGTTCCTGTGTTTGATTTTTTCTCGTGAATCATCGACCGGTTGTTTCCTCGTCATGCAGTGACTCAAGAAACTCCCTCCGATAGGACTAAGTTTGGTTAAAGATTTTTCGTTTTCTAAGATGATCTTACTGACAAGAACTACCCTGGGTCCACTAGTCACCACTCATAATCGCCTGCACACAAAACGGACTCTCTCTCTCTCTCTCTCGTCTCCCCCTCTCTCATCTCTCCTCTCTCTCTCTCTCTCTCTCTCTCTCTCTCATATTTTTGGCTCGTGTCCCTATGGCAACTAATTACAACGTGAACGTTGTTGATGATGAAAGGTTTGGATCAAAGTCTGTCGTCATGGAGGCGAAAAGGGTGACAAATACTGAAAACGTTGGTGTTATAATTACGGTTATGGTCATCCTAGTGCAGGCGAGAAACTCACTTAAATGAAAAGATACAGTATGGTCGTCGTGGGTGATATGTCCTGAAGAAGGCTTAGAATAGATGATTAAAACCGGTGTTCACTGGTTCTATGTGGAAATGGATATTAAATTCTTCAAGGCGGTGAGTGCCTGCTAACCTGATAAAATTTTAACATAATAGTGATATTTTTTCATTTAGGAATATACTTAATTACGCACACACACACACACACACACACACACACACATATATATATTATACTTATATAATTATATACATATATTCATATATATAGATAAAATATATATATATAATATAATATATAATAATATATATATCCTTAAATCCACGGTAGAAAGGTAAATGAAACAGGGACACGGAACAAGTACTTTCATAGTATATTCTACATTTTCAAGTTCACACTGAATATACAAGAAGTTGACAGGCATTCATATACAAAATCAGAAAGAGGGGGCGGGGTTACAGTTTATTGATCTGGGCGGCATGTTCTATAAACAAAAGAGATAAGGAAAGAGGATCAAGGTATAATCCTGGGTGGAGATTCAAGTTCCTTGTTGACGTCCTTTCGATAAAGATGGACTTCAATAGATGCCTTTTTCGGTGATCTTTGACTCTGCAGATTATCGAGGAATTATCCGGTTAATAGCTTGGCCTGTATTAAGCCAGTGTTTCGCAATGCCATTAGTTTATTTCTCAAAATATTATTATATTTAAATCCTAAGTTAATATCAATAGTTTTTAAAATAGATACAGCAGGAATGAAATTGGGATGAAGTAGTATACAGAGAATATTCTTAAATTCTTTGTTAATACTGATTGGATTGTAATACGTCTTTTTTTTGCTTTGCTTTCACAAAGCTCCAAAAAATATAAAGGGTAACATAATGAAGCTCCTATTTTATCAGTAATTTTAAACTTTTCTAAAAATTTTAGAATACAAATTCTAGAGCTCTGAGATACATACTGGAAAAAGTTGACATCTTAATTTGTTCAGCATGGATAGAGTAGAAATGAATATGTGACAAGTTATTCGTAGGTTTCCTATATATTTGACAACTACAATTGATGTTATTTCTAATAACTAAGACATCAAGAAATGATATACAATTATTTTCATATTCTATTGTGGATTTTATGGATGGCACAAGATTATTAATTGTATGGAGGAAATCAGGAATATTTACATTTTCTTTTACAATACAAAGACAATTGTTACCGAGGTTCTAACCTCGGCACAGATTCTCAAAGGACAAAACAGAAAACTAATACAAAGTATCCAAGTCTACCATTCCCCTTACACTCATCTCTCCCTCTCTCTCTCTTTCTCTAAAACGTAAGTAGGAAGTATAAGAAACCCATGTCTACCAAACTAAAGTTTATCAAACAAGCCATCAAGGAAATAAATATGATCCAATTGTAAGGAAAGAGATCTTCATAAGACATCAGATCATTAATTGAGTCATCCCCCCCTCCCCCCACTATCACTAAAGGCACTGTGCTTCTAAGTCCATTAAGCAAACTCGTAAAACGTAAGTCCAAAAACTCAAACATAAAAGTCTGACATGTCAATGTTCCCTGTATACTTGTGATCTCTTACTGATACATCTAGAGACTAGAGACACAAAGAGAGGGAGAGAGAGAGAGAGAGAGAGAGAGAGAGAGAGAGAGAGAGAGAGAGAGAGAGAGAGAGAGAGATTTTAGAAATATGCACAGGGAATGATAACTGGGATTTTCCTACATTAGTCACAAATAAAATATAAAAGAATAAAACTGCAGGGAAATGTAAGGATAAATATTGCTGCAAAATACAAAGACCCGATTCATGCATATATGGCAAATAATAGTAAAAGATCACTGTATACATACGTATATGTTATGACAAATATGACAAAGTTCAAATGGGCTCTGTAAATAGTGTTTGTTTCGTGGCTCACCTTGCTGGCAATCGGCAGGAGTCCGAGACCGGGACATCCTCTTTTCCCAGGGCGCTATAAAAGAATAATCATAATTGTTTCAGATATTAAAATCTATCTTTCAATCGCTCCGCCCATCAAACCAACTTACGTACATACTTCCCGCACAGAGCACGCCCATAACCAACTTCCGTTGCGAGAAGGTTCTATGGCTTTTTCCAGGATCAGCTCAGGAGAAGCTAAGTCAACAAGATGTTATGAACGTGTGCATTTCTTTGTCTCCAAGCGAGCCTGTTCTAAGAGCTGATTGCGTAAGCACTGACAAGTGTCTCAGTAAGCTCTGACACCCTCGATCTCCTTCCGCTCATAAAATCCCCGATGTAGGAATAATGATTCTACTTATTCTAAAGGGAAGCACAATCGTCCACATATCTAACCCAAAACGCTTTAGAGAATAAGGTTTTTGGTATAAGTCTAGACTTTAAAAATTCCATGTAAAATATTAGACGAGTGGCGAAAGAGGGTTACCCATGGCCATACCAAATATCTATTCATAAAAATTATCATTGAAAGTGAATTTACAATTTTTTATACAAAGGGATACCAAATTAATAATACACTAGCAGGTAATTCTAGATTATACAAGTCCAAATGTTGTGATAAATATTGAAGTAGGTCTTCAATAGGAACTTTAGTGAATAAAGATGGTTAAACATCAAAAAACTAATACTCTATTTTTTTTCATCTGTCCATCGGCCTGTGGTGTTTTTGTATGGTAACACTGCGTCCCGGGCTTTAGATAGTTACATTCAGCTTACATTCAACGATTATAATAATATCCTATTTTGAATATTAACGGTGTAATTCGCATACAGTAAATTATTAAAAACACTTTTCAGTTGCAAATGTACACCCAGATATCCTTTTATTTAACCTAACACTTTCACACAGCGTAACTATTTACCGGGACGCAGTGTTGCCATACACAAACACCATAGGCAAGATGGACAGATGAAAAAAAACAGAGTATAGTTAATTTGTCAGTATAAGAGTGTCTAGCACAGAAATCAACAGAGTTTTGTATATGGGAATTTGAAATAGTACCCAGGATGGGTGATAGCAATTTAACTAGGTGTTTAGAATGTTTATAGCTAATAGAACCGGTTGAACTGATAATGGGACGAATAGGGAAGTCTCTTTTGTGGGTCTTGATTTATCCGTACATGTAATATAAAGATGGGCCGATCGTCGTCACTTTTTCTTTTATTGAACTGAATTCCTTTAGTATAGATTTTATTTTAGAATTGAAACTTTTTATGACATCGGCTTTCGGCTCGGCTCTCTCTCTCTCTCTCTCTCTCTCTCTCTCTCTCTCTCTCTCTCTCTCTCTCTCTTAACGGTGTTGGTGTCGGTTGGTTACTTGTATTTCTCCTTACGATGGTAAGGAGAAATTCTGTTTCCTTTACTGTGTTGATATTTGGCTCTCTCTTTCTTTTAATATAATTATGCAGTGCCTCGAGAAACCGTAAACGTCGTCGGTTCGGTGTTTGGTCAATTATATCTATGCTCTTTATGAGCTCAGCTCTTTCTGGTCTTCTGTTGTGGTTTTCTCTATAATGATTAAAAATGGCCCCTTCTTGAAGGTGGCAGGAGAGGTGCTTAGAGAGTCTGCCATTGGTCATCCCGATATAGGATTGGTGGCATCCTTCCACCGGGCATGTGAATTCGCATATTACACTCCTCTGCAAAGAAGTTTAGGTTTTTATAGTAAATTATGAGGCTAATTTTATCCCCTTCTACGGTGGTAGAGACATTGGATAGCCTGTTCATCATCTAACTATTTATGGTGCATATAATTTGTATAAAATATTTTTACAGATCCATTTTGGTCGTTGTTAATGTTCATCGTGCTTTTCCGGTGCCAGTTATTTATGGAATCTTGGGTTTGACTTTCGACAATATTATTTGCGAAGTTGTTATTGATGAGTTCGATCTCCCTCGTGGTCTCTCTCCACGTGGAGTGTATGTGTGTGAGAGAGAGAGAGAGAGAGAGAGAGACGAGAGAGACGAGAGAGAGGGGGGGGGGGGCGCTCGACGGACGAAGGCATCTACCACAAGATCTTTATACCTGTCTGGGCACTCACTGGACCCAAATAGGCATAAACCCGGTTTAGGTATATATATATATATATATATATATATATATATATATATATATATATATATATATATATAAACCAGGTTGCCGTAACACGTAGGCGTCTGCTGTACCCGAACGTCTAAGAAGGGTCGGGCACCATCAAAGTCACGTTCATACGTGAAGCGGAGGGCGGAACATTCTTCAAAAGTCCTTCTCAAAGTTTCAAGATCCTCCTCTTTGTCGACTCTTATGAAGGTGTCGTCTATGTAACGATGGTATTGAGAAGGACAGGCGATCTTATTGAAAACAACAATTTTATCAACAACACGTAGAAATTGGCAAATAGAACCCCTAATTCTCCTCCATTGTAGAAAGGGAGAAAATCGGCCTCATAATTTATTATAAAATTTATTATAAAAGCATGAAAACCATCCTTTGGGTCTGTGATTTTTGAGAAGAGTGCTCCCTTAATATATTTGAACTTTATTTTATTGCATTAGAATTTGCTTTTAAAGACAGAGTAAGGCTCTGTTCTTTTGTAATAGTTTGGTTAGATTATATAATGATAATTTTGTATTCTTGTATTTTTTTCTGTTTTACTTCCCCCTAGCAGAGCGACGTCGCCAATTGACTTTTTATTAATGCATTAGTATGCTTGAAAATAAAATGAAGGTGTATTAGTAGCGTGGAATAAAAAGAAATCCATCGACTAATT
The DNA here is from genome assembly GCF_015104395.2 of Macrobrachium nipponense. Taxonomy (NCBI): domain Eukaryota; kingdom Metazoa; phylum Arthropoda; class Malacostraca; order Decapoda; family Palaemonidae; genus Macrobrachium; species Macrobrachium nipponense. The sequence goes on along the minus strand of NC_087202.1, from coordinate 71,048,386 downwards.
ATCATGATTTCTTTTGTGATTCCGTGACATTAGGTTATCCACTTTGTTTCATTGTATGATTTTCGTTGTCAGGACGTCAGCTAACTATACTGTAGTGATAACATTTGTTGTTTCACTGGTCAATTAATCATCAGAAACGGGAAAGTAAAAGAATCCTAGCTGTAAAGAAAAGATTTCATCCGAAATGCTTTTGACAGTGACTATACATCTGACGCAATAACGAATTCCCTTGGTAAACGTCCAGCGTCTCGGTGCCCATTGTTGCTCTCATGAAACACTAATGTTTAATCTTCCGGTATTTGCTCTTGATCAGTAACATTTCAAAATGATCTGAAGCTGGAGCCAATAAAAAGGGAGCACGCATAGTTATGTATCTTTCCGCTCACTTTGGGGAATCACGTTCATCCAAGTTCAGTTGAAAGCACCATTGACTTGCTCTACAACGCCTCCTATTTTTCCCATCAGTTTTGTAATTTACTTGGATAACTTGTGTAACCGTTTAAAACGTGATTCAGTGCGTATTATATACACCAAGTGTGTGTGTAATTGGTGTCAGGTAGCGGTGAAGCAGTGGATCATACCCCAATTAGCACAGCCTTGTAAGTTGCCAGCGCAAACATATTGACTCGTAACAAAAGGTGAAACATTTCCAGGACCCAGTATCATTGATTTTATGGTTACAGTAGGAGTCATTAATTATTTCACAACATTTTATCTAGAAAAGGTCTTGCACAATATTCTCATTGTAGATTTTAAAGGGGATACTACGTTCATGACTAATGATGGGCTGTATCATTGAAACTTTTCTTTTCTTTTAGCGTTAAAAGTACCCCTGTTCTTTTCTCGAGAAGAAAGATGTATATAGTCACTCAAATAAGTTCATGGATGTCTTCGGGCTTAAAGCTGAATTCCACCCAACCCCTTTCTGGACAACGAGTCTGTATAGTGACATAAAACGGGCCCACACCGAAACTTTCTACATCAGAGTTAGGTAGTTGAACATTAGGCCAGTTTCGCACTCCCAGACACCTGTCATCCAGAAAGGGATGAAATGGAAATCCCTCTCAAACACCCGGACATCATGAACAGCTAAACTTCTTAATTGGGGATAATGGTTTCTTATATTTTTATGACATTATTTTTACTGGGAGCATTTTAGACGAGAACGTGACCAGTTTCATCGGTTGTAAGAATTGTTGAAAGTATGGTATGGAAATAACATTTAATAAAGTATAGTCAGAAATGTTGAGTTTTGAAAGAAAACGTTCATCAATTTATTATTTTAGAAAAATTGTTTTTATAAAGAATAATGGACGAAAGAAGTAATACTTGTATTTAAAAATGTGTGCAATCAAAAAGTAAATAAGAACATCAAGTTTGCGATATTGAGAAGGTATATGTCGTCTTAATTTATTCAAGAATCATTTTAGGTTCCTCATGGATGTTTGTTGAACTTCGAATCATGAGCTTCAAAGAAGAACGATTTAAAAAAAAAGGTCGATATGTGTTTGATTTCATTGTGTTAAAACTTTATTAGTATATATATTTAACATTTCCGCAACGTTCCTTTCTTTGTGGTGGAAGGGAGAAAAATCATAGGAGTTAGTGAGCTTCTTCTGACGTGAGCAAAATTGCCTGGTATCTTTTGGACGGTTTGGTCCTCAGGCAATTTCCTTGGGCTCGACAAAGTTCTCGCTGGTTTTTACCAGAATTTCCATAGAAGTAGATGGATGGAGGGTTGCAGTTGTATTTTTAGAAAGTGAATGGGTGTATTATATAGAATATGTATACACGTACGGCAATGAACGGTTGCTTTTATATGATATATTTATTTTGTTATGTTCGTACATAACTGCACAGTTTTGCCCTCGCAACAGAACCTTTGCAGTCAATAAATCTGGAAACCTAACAAGATGCTTGCTATGTCGCATTCTAGATTGATATAAAATGTTAGATATGGGACTTGGTCGCATTATATGTCACGTATATTTATGTACGTATATATTTTATATATATACATGGGACCATTGTAACATTTCTGGGGAAAAATCGGAACCATATCTATTAGTGTGCAGTTCATAAACATACTAAAACACGTGATATACATGGTAAACTGCAATAAAACACAACTGAGTCTGCAAAGAAAAGTTCACAAAAATTAGTCATTTTCTAAGACTACTCACTCTCAAGCGAATGGGAATCACGATTCCCAGCGGGACCAATACGTCTTTTCCCTAGGCTCGTCACATCAGAGTAAGTGATCTAACGTAAGTATTCTAAAGAAGGTATGCACGTATATTTCCGTTTCACACCTTCGAATCCGGTTCTGTACGGCCCAGAAAATTCCATGGCTCTCTGACGGAAATTTCCATCACGCCATATGATGCTGGATCTAAGCGCCTTGTTGAGGGCAACGATCGAACATTGCTGATTATCTCTTGTGATCTGTGAACAGAATCCTATTGGTGTCCAACTGGTAAAAGAGAACAACGCTGAGTCCTTACCCGAACTGCTAAATTGCGCTTGCATAGAGACATTTACGAGATCGCTGAATATAGCAAGTGTTCATATATTACAAGTATAAACACATGTCTCCTAAGGATGTATATCATATACACAGATAAAGCTGCCCATAATAATTCGACTTACAATGAAAAAGATAGATCAAAACTAATAATCATTGATATATTCATACTTTTGATTGGTAAATCAAGGTTGAAAGGCCTGCTAGGAAAATTATATCCCACGACAGGTTTATAAACACGTCGTACATACTGTTCTACTAAACTCAGTTTTGCACACACATTCTTACTTACTGGAGATTATCGAACACAGTACCACCCGTTTCAGTATCACTTTCACCTGCGTATCTAGCAAATCTATGTCGTCTCCTTTTCACTGTACATTTTCGAAATCTAGAGCCCTTCAGTTTCTCTCGTATGACGAACGTACTTCGTATCACTGATTCATGCTTTTACCCTCAGGCCTTTTTCCCCTTTGCACACCTCCACATTTTTCAGGTTTCATTCATTTTTACTCACCATGTACGGAAGTGATCTCAGAAACGTCATCGTAGTATCTTTAATACGATTCAAAATCTGCACTTCGTACATTCCAGCAATGGCTAGAATAGATGCCATTTTTCTCAAGAAATTTCCATGATTTGCGCAATCTCCTGTACTTCACATTACCTTTGGTTCACAACATCCCTCATCCATGCTTCACATTACCTTGGGTTCATGTCATCCCTCGGTTCACACCATCCCTCATCCGTGCTTAACATTACCTTCAGTTCACGTCATCCCTCATCCGTGCTTAACATTACCTTCGGTTCACGTCATCCCGCATCTATGCTTCACATTACCTTCGGTTCACATTATCCCTCATCCGTGCTTCACATTAACTTTGGTTCATGTCATCCCTCATCCGTGCTTCACATTACCTTCGGTTCATGGCAACCCTCATCCGTGCTTCACATTACCTTTGGTTCACGTCATCCCTCATCCGTGCTTCACATTACCTTTGGTTCATGCATACCCAATACCATGGCTTCACATTAACCTTCGGTTCATGTCATCCCTCATCCGTGCTTCACATTACCTTTGTTCAATGTCAATCCCTCATCCATGCTTTCACTTTACCTCGGTTTCATGGCAACCTCATCTGTGCTTCACATTACCTTTGGTTCACGTCATTCCTTTCATAGTGCTTCCACATTACCTTCGGTTGAGTCATTCCATCACCTGGCTTCACATTCCCTTTGGTTCATGTTCATCCCTAATTCCGTGCTTCCTTACCTTCGGTTCACGTCATCCCTCATTCGTGTTTCACATTACCTTCGGTTCACGTCATCCCTCATCCGTGCTTCATTTTACTTTCGGTTCATGTCATCCCTCATCCGTGCTTAACATTACCTTTGGTTCACGTCATCCTTCATCCATGCTTCACATTAACTTTGGTTCACGTCATCCCTCATCCGTGCTTCACATTACCTTCGGTTCATGGCAACCCTCATCCGTGCTTCACGTTACCCTCGGCCTCACATAATCCTCATTCCGGCTTCAACATTACCTTCGGTTGACGTTATCATCATCCGCTTCAACCTTGCCCGTTTGGTTCTGTCATCCCTCATCTGCTTCAACAATTACCTTCGGTTCACATCCTCCCTCATTCTGTTTCACATTACCCTTTCGGTTCATGGCACCCTCATCCGTGCTTCACGTTACCCTCGGCTCACATCATCCCTCATTCGTGCTTCACATTGCCTTCGGTTCACATCATCCCTCTTCCGTGCTTCACATTACCTTCAGACAACGTCATCCCTCATCCTGGCTTCACATTGCCTTCGGTTCACGTCATCCCTCATCCGTGCTTCACATTACCTTCGGTTCATGGCAACCCTCATCCATGCTTCACATTATCTTCGGTTCACGTCATCCCTCATCCGTGCTTCACATTACCTTCGGTTCACGTCATCCCCCGTTCGTGCTTCACATTACCTTTGGGACATGTCATCCGTCATCCATGCTTCACATTACCTTTGGGTCATGTCATCCCTCATCCATGCTTCACATTACCTTTGGGTCATGTCATACCTCATCCATGCTTCATATTACCTTCGTCCCTCATCCGTGCTTCACATTACCTTCGATTCATGTCATCCCTTATCCGTGCTTCACATTACTTTCGGTTCATGGCAACCCTCATCCGTGCTTCTTATTACCTTCGGTTCATGTCATCCCTCATCCGTGCTTCACATTACCTTCGGTTCACGTCATCCCTCATCCGTGCTGCACATAACCTTCGGTTCACGTCATCCCCCATCCGTGCTTCACATTACCTTCGGTTCACACCATCCCTTATCCGTGCTTCACAATACCTTTGGTTCACGTCATTCCTCATCCGTGCTTCACATTACCTTCGGTTCATGGCAACCGTTATCCGTTCTTCACATTACCTTCGATTCATGACATCCCTCATCCGTGCTTCACATTATGTTTGGTTCACATCATCCATCATCTGTGCTTCACATTACCTTTGGTTCACGCCATCCCTGATCCGTGCTTCGCATTACGTTTGGTTCACATCATACCTCATCTGTGCTTCACATTACCTTCGGTTCATGTCATCCCTCATCCGTGCTTCACATTACCTTCGGTTCACATCATCCCTCATCCGTGCTTCACATTACCTTTGGTTCACGTCATCCCTCATCCGTGCTTCACATTACTTTCGGTTCATGGCAACCCTCATCCGTGCTTCACATTACCCTCGGTTCACGTCATCCCTCATTCGTGCTTCTCATTGCATTCGGTTCACGTCATCCCTCATCCGTGCTTCACATTACCTTCGGTTCACGTCATCCCTCATCCGTGCGTCACATTACCTTCGGTTCATGTCATCCCTTATCCGTGCTTTACGTTACTTTCGGTTCACGTCATCCCTTATCCGTGCTTCACGTTACCTTCGGTTCATGGCAGCCCTCATCCGTGCTTCACTCAGCCATGCTCCACATTAACTTCGGTTCACGTCATCCCTCATCCGTGCTTCACATTACCTTCGGTTCACGTCATCCCTCATCTGTGCTTCACATTACCTTTGGTTCATGTCATCCCTCATCCGTGCATCACATTACCTTCGACTCATGTCATCCCTTATCTGTGCTTCACATTACCTTCGGTTCATGGCAACATTCATCCGTGCTACTTATTACCTTCGGTTCATGTCATCCCTCATCCATGCTTCACGTTACCTTCAGTTCACGTCATCCCTCATCCGTGCTTCACATTACCTTTGGTTCACGTCATCTCTCATCAGTGCTTCACATTACCTTCGGTTCACGTCATCCCTCATCCATGCTGCTTATTACCTTCGGTTCACGTCATCCCTCATCCGTGCTGCACAATAGCTTCGGTTCACGTCATTCCTCATCCGTGCTTCACATTACCTTCGGTTCATGGCAAACGTCATCCGTGGTACTTATTACCTTCGGTTCATGTCATCCCTCATCCGTGCTTCACATTACCTTCAGTTCACGTCATCCCTCATCCGTGCTTCACATTACCTTCGGTTCACGTCATCCCTCATCCGTGCTGCACATTAACTTTGGTTCACGTCATCCCTCATCCGTGCTTCACACTACCTTCGGTTCACATCATCCCTCATCCACACTTAACATTACCTTCGATTTACGTCTTCCCTCACTGTGCTTCACATTACCTTTGGTTCACGTCATCCCTCATCCGTGCTTCACATTACCTTTGGTTTACGTCTTCCCTCATCCGTCCTTCACATTACCTTCGGTTCACGTTTTCCCTCATCTTTGCTTCACATTACCTTCGGTTCATGTCATCTTTCATCCGTGTTTCACATTACCTTCGGTTCATATCATCTCTAATCCGTGCTTCACATTACCCTCGTCCCTCATCCGTGCTTCACATTACCTTTGGTTCACGTCATCCCTCATCCGTGCTTCACATTAACTTTGGTTCATGTCATCCATCATCCTTGCTTCACAATACCGTCGGTTTACATCATCCATCATCAGTGCTTCACAATACCTTCAGTTCACATCATCCCTCATCCACTCTTCATCTGTGTTTCACATTACCTTCGGTTCACATCATCCCTCATCCTTATTTCATCCGTGCTTCACATTACCTTTGGTTCATATCATCCCTCATACTTGCTTCATCCGTGCTTCACATTACCTTCTGTTCATATCATCCCTCATCCGTGCTTCACATTACCTTTGGTTCACGTCATCCTTCATCCGTGCTTCACAATACCTTCGGTTCCTGTCATCCCTCATCCGTGCTTCACAATACCTTCAGTTCATGTCATCCCTCTTCCGTGCTTCTCAATACCTTTGGTTCATATCATCCCTCATCCGCGCTTGGTTCACATCATCCCTCATCTGTGCTCCTCAGCTGTGCTCCTCATCTGTGCTTCACAATACCTTTAGTTCACATCATCCCTCATCCGTGCTTCATCCGTGCTTCACATTAACTTTGGTTCACATTATCCCTCATCCTTGCTTCATCCATGCTTATCATTACCTTCAGTTAAGGTCATCCCTCATCCATGTTTCACATTACCTGCGGTTCACATCATCCCTCATCCTTGCTTCATCCGTGCTTAACATTACCTATAGTTCACATTATCTCTCATTCGTGCTTCATCTGTGCTTCCCTCATCCGTGCTTCATCAGTGCTTCCCTCATCATTGCTTCACATTACCTTCGGTTCACCTCATCCCTCATCCGTGCTTCACATTACCTTTAGTTCACCTCATCCCTCATCCGTTCTTCACATTACCTTTGATTCAAATCATCCCTCATTCGTGCTTTATCGGTGCTTCCCTCATCCGTCCTACTACCTTTGGTTTACCTCATCCCTCATCCGTGCTTCACATTACCTACGATTCATGTCATCCCTCATCCGTGCTTCACATTACCCATGGTGCACCTCATCCCTCATCCGTGCTTCACATTACCTTTATATTACCTTTGGTACAACTCATCCCTCATCCGTGCTTCACATTACCATCAGTGCACGTCATCCCTTATCCGTACTTCACATTACCTTTGGTTTACCAGTTCACGTCATCCCTCATCCGTGCTTCACATTACCTTTGGTTCACCTCATCCCTCATCCATGCTTCACATTACATTTAGTTTACCAGTTCACGTCATCCCTCATCCGTGCTTCACATTACCTTTGGTTCACCTCATCCCTCATCCATGCTTCACATTACCTTCAGTTCATGTCACCCCTCAACTGTGCTTCACATTACCTTTGGTTCACGTCATCCCTCATCCGTGCTTCCCATTACCTACGGTTCACATCATCCCTCATCCATGCTTCACATTACCTTTGGTTTACCAGTTCACGTCATCCATCATCCGTGCTTCACATTACCTTTGGTTCATGTCATCCCTCATCCGTGCTTCACATTACCTTCAGTTCACGTCATCCCTCATCCGTGCTTCACATTACCTTTGGTGCACATCATCCCTCAACTGTGCTGCACATTACCTTCGGTTCACGTCATCTCTCATCCGTGCTTCACATTACCTTCGGTTCACATCATTCTTCATCCGTGCTTCACATTACCTTTGGTTTACGTCATCCCTCATTTGTGCCTCACATTACAATCTGTTCATGGCAACCCTCATCTGTGTTGCACATTACCTTCTGTTCATGTTATCCCTCATCCGGGCTTCACATTACCTTTGGTTCATGTCATCCCTCATCCGTGCTTCACATTACCTTTGGTTCACATTATCCCTCATCCGTGCTTCACATTACCTTCGGTTCACGATCCCTCATCCGTACTTAACATTACCTTTGGTTTATGGCAACCCTCATCCGTGCTTCACATTACCCTCGGTTCATGTTATCCCTTATCCATGCTTCACATTGCCTTGGGTTCACGTCATCCCCCATCCGTGCTTCCCATTACCTTCAGTTCATGTCATCCCTCATCCGTGCTTCACATTACCTTCGGTTCATGGCAACTCTCATCTGTGCTGCACATTACCTTCGGTTCAAGTCATCCTCCATCCGTGCTTGACATTACCTTCAGTTCACGTAATCCCTCATCCGTGCTTCACATTACCTTCGGTTCACGTCATCCCTCATCCGTGCTTCACATTACCTTCGGTTCATGGCAACCCTCATCCGTGCTTCACATTACCCTCAGTTCACGTCATCCCTCATTCGTGCTTCACATTGCCTTCGGTTCACATCATTCCTCATCCATGCTTCACATTATCTTTGGTTCACGTCATCCCTAATTCGTGCTTCACATTACCTTCGGTTCACGTCATCCCTCATACGTGCTTCACATTACCTTCGGTTCATGGCAACCCTCATCCGTGCTTCACATTACCTTTGGTTCACGTCATCCCTCATCCGTGCTTCACATTACCTTCAGTTCACGTCATCCCTTATCCGTGCTTCACATTACCTTTGGTTCATGTCATATCTCATATGTGCTTTACATTAGCTTTGGTTCATGTCATCCCTCATCTGTGCTTCATATTACTTTCATCCCTCATCCGTGCTTCACATTACCCTCGGTTCACGTCATCCCTCATCCTTGCTGCACATTACCTTCGGTTCACGTCATCCCTCATCCGTGCTTCACATTACCTTCGGTTCACAACATCCCCTATCCGTGCTTCACTTTACCTTTGTTTCATGTCATCCCTCATCCGTGCTTCACATTACTTTCGGTTTATGGCAACCGTCATCCGTGCTTCACATTACCTTCGGTTCACGTCATCACTCATTCACGCTTCACTTACCTTTGGTTTACGTCTTCCCTTATCCGTCTTTCACATTACCTTCTGTTCACATTTTCCCTCATCTGTTCTTCACATTACCTTCGGTTCACGTCATCCCTCATCCGTGTTTCACATTACCTTCGGTTCACGTCATCTCTCAACCGTGCTTCTCATTACCCTCATCCCTCCTCTGTGCTTCACACTACCTTCAGTTCACGTCGTCCGTCATCTGTGCTTCACATTAACTTTGGTTCATGTCATCCCTCATCTTTGCTTTACAATACCTTCGGTTCATGTCATCCATCATCAGTGCTTCACAATACCTTCGGTTCACATCATCCCTCATCCGTGCTTCATCCGTGTTTTTACATTACCTTCATCCTTGGTTCACCCGTGCTTCACATTACCTTCGGTTCACATCATCACTCATCCGTGCTTCACATTACCTTTGGTTCACGTCATCCCTCATCCGTTCTTCATAATACCTTCGGTTCATGTCATCCCTCATCCGTGCTTCACAATATTTTTGGTTCATGTCATCCCTCATCCGTGCTTCACAATGCCTTCAGTTCATATCATCCCTCATCCGCGCTTGGTTCACATCATCCCTCATCTGTGCATCACATTACCTTTGGTTCTCATCATCCCTCATCCTTGCTTCATCCGTGCTTAACATTAGTTTTAGTTCACGTCATCCCTTATCCGTGCTTCATCCATGCTCCACATTAACTTTGGTTCACATCATCCCTCATCCTTGCTTCATCCGTGCTTATCATTACCTTCAGTTCACATCATCCCTCATCCGTGTTTCACATTACCTGCGGTTCACATCAACCCTCTTATTTGCTTTACCTTGCTTAACATTACCTTTATTTCACGTTATCCCTCATCCGTGCTTCACATTACCTTCGGTTCACCTCATCCCTCATCCGTCCTTCACATTACCTTTAGTTCACCTCATCCCTCATCCATTCTTCACATTACCTTCAATGCAAATCATCCCTCATTCGTGCTTCATCAGTGCTTCCCCATCCGTCCTTGACTTTACCTTTGGTTCACCTTATCCCTCATCTGTGCTTCCCATTACCTTCGATTCATGTCATCCCTCATCCGTGCTTCACATTACCTTTGGTTCACCTCATCCCTCATCCGTTCTTCACGTTACTTTCATATTACCTTTTTTGTGGAATCCGGTTTATTGTGGAATCCGGTTCACCTCATCCCTCATCCGTGCTTCACATTACCATCAGTGCACCTCATCCCTCATCCGTGCTTCACATTAACTTTGGTTTACCAGTTCATGTCATCCCTCATCCATGCTTCACATTACATTTGGTTTACCAGTTCACGTCATCCCTTATCCGTGCTTCACATTACCTTTGGATCACCTCATCCCTCATCCATGCTTCACATTACCTTCAGTTCACGTCACCCCTCATCCGTGCTTCACATTACCTTTGGTTCATGTCATCCCTCATCCGTGCTTCCCATTATCTTCTGTACATGTCATCCCTCATCCATGCTTCACATTACCTTTGGTTTACCAGTTCACGTCATCCCTCATCGGTGCTTCACATTACCTTCAGTTCACGTCATCCCTCATCGGTGCTTCACATTACCTTCAGTTCACGTCATCCCTCTTCCGTGCTTCACATTACCTTTGGTTAACCTCATCCCTCATCCGTTTTTCACATTACCTTAAGTGCACGTCATCCCTCATCCATGCTTATATTACCTTTGGTTTAGCAGTTCACGTCTTCCCTCATCCGTGCTTCACATTACCTTCGGTGCACGTCATCCCTCATCCGTGCTTCACATTACCTTCTGTGCACGTCATTCCTCATGTGTGCTGCACATTACCTTCGGTTCACGTCATCCCTCATCTGTGCTTCACATTACCTTCGGTTCACATCATCCCTCATCCGTGCTTCACATTACCTTTGTTTCACGTCATCCCTCATCCTTGCTGCACATTACCTTTGGTTCACGTCATCCCTCATCCGTGCTTCATATTACCTTCTGTTCATAGCAACCCTCATGCATGCTTCTTATTACCTTCGGTTCATGTCATCGCTCATCCGTGCTTCACATTACCTTTGGTTCACGTAATCCCTCATCCGTGCTTCACATTACCTTCAGTTCACGTCATCCCTCATCCGTGATGCACATTACCTTCGGTTCAAATCATCCCTCATCCGTGCTTCACATTACCTTTGGTTCACATCATCCCTTAACCGTGCTTCACATTACCTTTGGTTCAACATCATCCCCTATCCGTGCTTCACATTACCTTTGGGTCACGTCATCCCTCATCCGTGCTTCACATTACCTTCGGTTCACATCATCCCTCATCCGTGCTTCACATTAACTTTGGTTCATGTCATCCCTCGTCCGTGCTTCACAATACCTTCGTTTCATGTCATCCACCATCAGTGCTTCACAATACTTTCGGTTCACATCATCCCTCATCCGCGCATCATCTGTGTTTCACATTACCTTCGGTTCACATCATCCCTCATCCTTATTTCATCCGTGCATTACATTACCTTTGGTTCACGTCATCCCTCATCTGTGCTTCACAATACCTTCGGTCATGTCAATACCCTCATCCGTGGCTTCAACAATACTTCGGGTTCATGGGAATTCAATACCCTCATCCGTGCTTCATAATACTTTCGGTTCATATCATCCTTCATCTGCGCTTGGTTCACATCATCCCTCATCAGTGCTTCATCTCTGCTTAATATTACCAGTAGTTCACGTCATCCTTCATCCATGTTTCACATTAACTACGGTTCACATCATACCTCATCCTTGCTTCATCTGTGCTTATCATTACCTTCAGTTCACGTCATCCCTCATCCATGCTTCATCCGTGTTTCACATTACCTGCGGTTCACATCACCCCTCATCCTTGCTTTATCTGTGCTTAACATTACCCTTAGTTCACATCATCCCTCATCCGTGCTTCACATTAATTTTGGTTCACACCATCCCTCATCATTGCTTCATCCGTGCTTATCATTACCTTCAGTTCACGTTATCCCTAATTCGTGCTTCATCAGTGTTTCACATTACCTTCAGTTCACATCATCCCTTATCCTTGCTTCACATTACCTTCAATTCAAATCATCCCTCATTCGTGCTTCATCTGTGCTTCACATTCTCTTCAGTTCACATCATCCCTCATTCTTGCTTCACATCCGTTCTTCACCTTACCTTTGATTCAAATCATCCCTAATTCGTGCTTCACCAGTGTTTCCCCCATCTGTCCTTCACTTTACCTTTGGTTCTCCTCATCCCTCATCCGTGCTTTACATTACCTTTGGTTCACCTCATCCCTCATCCGTGCTTCACATTACTTTTGGTTCACGTCATCCCTCATCCATGCTTCACATTACCTTTAGTTCACCTCATCCCTCATCCATGCTTCCCATTACGTTTGGTTTACCAGTTCACGTCATCCTCATCCGTGCTTCACATTACCTTTGGTTAACCTCATCCCTCATCCGTGCTTCACATTACCTTCAGTTCATGTCATCCCTCATCCGTGCTTCACATTACCTTTGATGCACGTCATCCCACATCCATGCTTCACATTACGTTTCTTTTACCAGTTCACGTCATCCCTCATCCGTGCTACACATTACCTTCAGTGCACGTCATCCCTCATCCATGCCTCACATTACCTTTGGTTTACGTCATCCTCATCCGTGCTTCACATTACCTTTGGTGCACGTCATCCCTCATCCATGCTTCACATTACCTTCGGTTCACGTCATCCCTCATCTGTGCTTCACATTACTTTTGGTTCACGTCATCCCTCATCCGTGCTTCACATTACTTTCAGTTCATGTCATCCCTCATCCGTGCTTCACATTACCTTTGGTGCATGTCATCCCTCATCCATGCTTCACATTACCTTCGGTTCACGTCATTCCATCAATCTGTGCTTACATTACCTTTTGGTTCCACGGTCATCCCTTCATCCGGTGGCCCTTCACCATTTACTCAGGGTTTCAGTCACCCTCATCTGTGCTTCCACATTACTTCGGTTCACGTTCCATTCCCTCATCCGTGATTCGTCAGCTCATCCCATCCATGCTTCACATTACCTTCGGTTCATGTCATCCCCCATTCGTGCTTCATCTGTGCTTCACATACTCTTCAGTTTGCATCATCCCTCATTCTTGCTTCATCAGTGCTTCCCTCATCTGTGCTTCACATCACCTTCGGTTCACCTCATCTCTCATCCGTGCTTCACATTACCTTTGGTTCACCTCATCCTTCATCCGTGCTTCACATTACCTTCGATTCATGTCATCCCTCATCCGTGCTTCACATTACCTTTGGTTCACCTCATCCCTCATCCGTGCTTCACATTAACTTCATATTACCTTAGGTTCACCTCATCCCTAATCCATGCTTCACATTACCATCAGTGCACGTCATCCCTCATTCATGCTTCACATTACCTTTGTTTACCACTTCACGTCATCCCTCATCCGTGCTTCACATCACCTTCGGTTAACCTCATCCCTATTCCGTGCTTCACATTACCTTAGATGCACTTCATCCCTCATCCATGCTTCACATTACCTTTGGTTTAGCAGTTCACGTCATCCCTCACCCATGCTTCACATTACCTTCGGTTCAGGTCATCCCTCATTCATGCTTCACATTACCTCCGGTTCACGTCATCCCTCATCCGTGCTTCACATTACCTTCAGTTCATGTCATCCCTTATCCATGCTTCACATTACCTTCGGTCCACATCATCCCTCATCCGTGCTTCGGTTCACGTCATCTCTCATCCATGCTTCACATTACCTTCGGTTTATGTCATCCCTCATCAATGCTTCACATTACCTTCAGTTCACGTCATCCCACATCCGTGCATCACATTACTTTTGGTTCACGTCATCCCTCATCCGTGCTTCACATTACCTTCAGCTCACGTCATCCCTCATCTGTGATTCACATTACCTTCAGCTCACGTCATCCCTCATCTGTGATTCACATTACCTTCAGCTCACGTCATCCCTCATCCGTGCTTCACATTACTTTCGGTTCATGCCATCCCTCATCCGTGCTTCACATTACCTTTGGTTCACGTCATCTCTCATCCGTGCTTCACCACATTGCCTTCGGTTCACGTCACACCTCATCCCATCATCATCCTCCATACGTTGTCCCAGTCACCTTAAGTATAGGAGTTAATAGATGCCATTCTTCCACCATCCACATTAATATTTATATCGTCAAAATGGGCTGTTTAACGGGTTCTTAAGTTGAATATTTTATGAACGACATGGTGACATTCTATGAATATTAGTAAATTGCTTATCCACTGCTTCATGTAGTTTTGTAAGTATGTTAATTTGTTCAGGTTTTGAAAAGGAGAGAGTCGACCATGCTAGAAACTTTCGAATGCCTCTAATTAGGTAATGCAGTTTCCACGTAGTTCCTGGGGTTAATCGGGGGAGATTTTTGTCATTAATATGCGGGGAAAGTTTTTCTTAATGAAAGGGAATAATTAAGTAAAACATTCGTTTCTGCATGCCAAAGTAATTGAAATATATTGAGAAAGATACATCATGTTACATCATATTATTGATATGATAAACTTGATTTTCAGTCCATGTTACATATGTTCAGCTTTTCATCATTGTAAACACTATTGTTAATGAGATGCACAGAATTTAAAGCTATCGACATTTTATTTTATGGAAATTCGTTGCATGGACCTCCTATTGTTGCTCACATTAATTTTTTATTTATTAGAAGATTATTTATATTTTACTAATTGCTTTAGTTCTTGTTTATGCTGGGGTAATCATTAGATTGCTCGTGATTTTCATGTACATTTTTTGTGCTTACGTTTACATTTCTTTATAGTAATGTAAACGAAGCCTTATTTATGAACATCTTTTCGTAAGGGCCATTATCAGCTGTGATTAGGTCTTTCTAACTATACAACATCTAAGGACGCCCAAAAATTTCATTTTTCCCGAAAACGCTACGAAGGCACTTCAGGCATTACTTCGCCAATAGCGAATATTTCTGTCATCTTACGGTCGTAATTTTAGGCAAAAACGCTGAAGTGATGTGACTTCATTGCAGCACAAGGGGATGTTACCAACTTTCCTTTGCTTTCATTGATGACTTTATGGAATGACAGAGCATTTTAGTCCTTGAATAAGAATTGCAAATACTCCTGCCATTGCTTTCAGAGATGACATTTTAAGTAGTGATTCCGATTTTTTTTATCGAGAACTTGATATGTCCTGCGCATGAACGTTGAGGAATATATATAATATATATTATTATAATAATATATATATACTATATATATATATATATATATATATATATATATATATATATATATATATATATATTATATATTATATATATATATAGATATATATATATACTATATATATATTTGTGTGTGTGTGTGTATGTTTGTATATGTGTATGTATGTATATGTATATTCATATATATATATATAATGGAAAAGAGAGGGAACCTTACAGTTATCGTAAAAAGGGTTTCACCAAGGTGTCCAACCTACTTCAGTTACATTAATTTATAAATTTCTCATACATTTTACTAGAACGCCGACTACATAAGTTTGGTGCGCTCTCTCTCTCTCTCTCTCTCTCTCTCTCTCTCTCTCTCTCTCTCTCTCTCTCTGGCCACAGTCATAACCCACAATAGTAAAATAATGACCAGTTACATAGATCACTGTTTATGCCTCTGAGGCTAGCTTAACGCACTGCCACTTACGCAACAAGGGCAGTCAGTCACAAACGCACGCATAAGTTATGCTTACAAATATTAATAATTGTGTAAGTATGCACCCAAGACGTTAGAATACATTTTGCCGTTGCAAAAGTTTTGGCAGAGGAAAACTGTAAGATTGGTTCTTCATAAAAATATTCTGGTGAAATCGTTATTGCCAACTTTATATTGTTGTCTGATAACCACTTCAAAATGGCCGCGCTATTTTTCTGTTGGGTCCAGGATGGTTTATGGACTTCCTCAGTAATTTGTGCAAGACTAGGAATGTCTTCATATCTGACAATCGATAAATGAAGTAAATGACTTTTTCAGCAATAAATAAGCGTACAATAGGTTTTTATACTTATACTTGGGTAATTTAATCGAGACTTTCAATAAAGGTTCTCTTTAAGCAAGCAAGCACATTGCTCGTTAATACCGAATTTTATTTTCTGTTCTTGTTTGCATGCAAGAAGCAATTAAACTTATGTGGGTTTGCACACCTCGTTAAAAAACTGAACCTAATTCTCTGCCAATTTAGGGAAGTGTTTTGTTTTCATTCTTCGTCACATATTTGTCACTGTGTTTGGCTTCTCATTTTGTACTTTTACCTTACTTCATTTGCCTTGCTGTTGCATATACACCTGATAATATCAGTTACCTCCAGAATTTTGCAATGTTTTCTTTACAGGTTAGTGTGTGTGTGTGTGTGTGTGTGTGTGTGTGAAAGAGAGAGTAGAATAGGTTTGGATAAATATAAGATGTATAATCAATTTAGAAGATAACAGATGAAAACAGAGTCCATATAATTGATACATTTCTAGCTGGATCAATAGGTATACCTGTGACAGAAGCCATTCCTAGGGGAAAGCTTACTAGGATGTGCGCAGAGAAAGTAGTTGTATTTATTTGGGTAGAGAGAGAGAGAGAGAGAGAGAGAGAGAGAGAGAGGTCTATGTGCGTAATAAATATGTAGGATTAGGACATGAAACTGGTAGGATAATGAAAAATTACCTCTGAAATAAAAAGAATGAAAAATGCAATGTGATTATTTGAAATATGCTCAGCACGAACTTTCACTCTTTATCTTTTTTTTTTTTTTTTTTTTTTTTTTTTTTTTTTTTTTTTGCACCGGGCTTCTCATTAGTATGAGCAGTACCTGGGCCTAGTGCTATTCTGAATATCAAGGATGACGTGAGCAGTAGCGAATGTAATTGTGTTATGCATTCTGTGGAAAATTCAGTCTTTTAAATACACTTTTGCTTTTGCACTGCTAATTTGCTCTACTACTCTTTAGAAGTCCGTCTGGCCAGTGGGAATACTAAGACTTCAAAATGATACGAATGATAAAGTATATATTAATTTACAATACTGAGTATATAATGTTGTTAATAATGTATATATATTTAAACATGTAATATGGACAGTACATTATATATATATATATATGGTGTCATTTTATATCTACCATAATACTCTCATGTCTTCTCGATTTCTTCACATTTTGTAAACGCTTGTCACTACTAAGCCTAGGTCCAAATTAGAAACGAAATAATATATATATAATATATATATATATATATATATATATATATATATATATATATATATATGTATGTATATGTCTCTCTCTCTCTCTCTCTCTCTCTCTCTCTCTCTCTATCTCTCTTCTCTCTTCTCTCTCTCTCTCTCTCTTATCTCTCCTGGCAGTTTTGACCCTTTCATTTGCCGTTGTATTTTTCCAGAATGAATCCCCATTCTTTACACTAGTAATTTGTGGGTGATACTAGTACGTTCTGCAAATAGTAGGTCCCTCTAGTTCTTCTCCTGGGAGGGGATAGGGACTGATGTAACAGAATTTGAATATATCACAGTCCAGCAGCAAATCTGTTCTCCATTTTCTTACAGTCGTAACTTGAAGGCTATTTTGGTATAATTTTTCCTGGAATACTATCAAAGTAGCATTTGCTTTAGGGCTTGGAAGATCTGCGCTACAACAAATGTTCTTGTGCATACCATTTCCGTTGTTTCCTATATTGAGTAAACAGTAATGGTGGCTGGCATTCTTGTGGGAATGAAATCAATATCCATTTCCTCAAGTTAATCTTGCCTGCCAAATAAGAGCTCATTTGCCCTATATAAAGAGCTGGGAATGATGAATATGTGTTTGACGCATAAGTCAAATTTTTACGCATGAGTATATATACATTTTTATATTAAAATTTTGCTTCATGAGTGCAGAATTTTGTGCAGATATTTCTCCCATCTTGTATTTCATAGTCATTCCTGTCTGTAATGTGTACATTTTTATGAGTAATTTCATTCGTAAAGGATATTTAAAGATGAACTCCCGGAACTCCAGTTGAGATTATTCCGTACTCCATAATACCCACTCCATCATATCTTGATTAGAATCCCAAATTGTCGGGTCAGATGACTGTTGGTCCATTGAGGACTAATATCTATGTATCTCTCCCTTCATATTCCGCACATGAAGTGGTAATATGCATCATCTAATAGAGCAGACACAAGTTGAGTGTATAATACCTTAATTTTATACAAATTAATGATAGTTGGTAATCTTATAAACGACATGCTGGCATAGATATTCTTTCTTTAAAACCATGAATGTTGATGTGAATGAATATTCTCCATTTAAGCTAAAGTAGTTTTAGTGGAAACCCTATGACTGACGATTCCTGCCATAATCGTTCATTAGCATCAAGTGAAGATTTTGTGTAGTTCTTCGCGGTTTTTTATCTTGACCTCATTAGCTCGTCGTCATTTGCATAACAATTTGGTTGTTAACGAGCAGTAACATTCCGGAAACATTTCCGATTGTGCAGAGGGAGAAGATAGGAAGTAAGATACCGGAATTCGTTGGAAGATATTAGATAAAACACCAATTTCTTTATGAAAGATATCCCAGTTTGATGAATACTTTATTGCTCTATGAACCAGAGTGGAGATGGCATTAAGCTTAAACTCTTTTGACAAGAGCTATAAAAATTATTAGAAAGTCCCGTATATGTTTTCTTCCTAAAAACTGAAGTGTTAAAAATTGAATGATCCCTAGTAATACAAATATCAAGAAACGGTAAGGAATTGCCGTTTTCAAGTTCCACAGTAAAATTAATGTTAGGGTGTTTCAAATTAATAAAATGTAAAAATTGTGAAGCTTTCCATTCGTATCTAAAAAGGGCGAAGGTATCGTCCACATACCTTCTGTAGAACAATGGCTTAAAAGAATCAGGACAAGAATTCAAAAATTCTTGTTCAAGACTAGACATAAAAAAATTTGCGAATAATGGGCCCAAGGGAGAACCCATGGCCACACCATCAACCTGAGAATATAATTTATTGTTAAAAACAAAAGCTGAGTCTTGAACGGCAAGTTCTAAAAATTGCTTAAAAAGAAGTTTATTAAAACCATGAAATAAAAATTCTTCACTTGGAATTATTCTATCAATTATGATATTTATAGTTTCATTAATAGGGACATTCGTAAACAACGACTCCACGTCAAAACTGGCCATAAAGAGTTCACCATCCTGTTTAAGTTATTTGATCCTGAAACTCGTAACCGTTTTTAACATTGTATTGGATAAAAGAAAACTCATTTAAAATTGACACTAAAAATTTAGTTATATTAAAAGATGGACTGTTGTAAGCCGCCATAATTGGTCTAATAGGCAACCCAGGCTTATGAATTTTCGATAGTCCGTATAGAATGCTAAATGAAAAGCCAGAAACAAAAAGTTTTTGGTATGTATTTTCATCTAATATGTTTTCATTTTTTAGTTTCCTTAAAAATCTTTTAATTTTATCTTCACGTTTATAAATATCTAAAAAGTTAGGCTCTCCTAGAAGTTTAAATTTAGTGTTATCGGAGAGAATTTCTTCAATTTTAGTTGTATATTCAATTTTGTTTAAGATTACAACACTTTTTCCTTTGTCTGGCTTACAAATAACTAGATCATCTCTTTTTCTAAGAGTGAGTAATAATTCCAGGTCATCTTTTCTAAAGAACGGAGTCCACGAGACCTTCATTTGAGAATAGGTCTTACGGGCCAATGAGGAAATTTTCTGTTGTAAATTACTAACATTTATATTTCCATCAAGTTTGATGAGACGTTGAAACAACACTTCCAACGGATAAAAGAATCTGGCATAGTCAGACTATGCCAGATTCTTGAACAAGAATTTTTGAATTCTTGTCCTGATTCTTTTAAGCCATTGTTCTACAGAAGGTATGTGGACGATACCTTCGCCCTTTTTAGATACGAATGGCAAGTTTCACAATTTTTACAGTTTATTAATTTGAAACACCCTAACATTAATTTTACTGTGGAACTTGAAAACGGTAAATCCTTACCGTTTCTTGATATTTGTATTACTAGGGATCATTCAATTTTTAACACTTCAGTTTTTAGGAAGAAAACAAATACGGGACTTTCTAATAATTTTTATAGCTCTTGTCTAAAGAGTTTTAAGCTTAATGCCATCTCCACTCTGGTTCAAAGAGCAATAAAGTATTCATCAAACTGGGATATCTTTCATAAAGAAATTGATTTTTTATCTAATATCTTCCAACGAGACTCGTACCCTAAGGATGTATTTTTAATATTAACAAACTTTTATCTTTGCATTTTAAACCACCCATTCCAATGATAGACGTACCAAAGAAACTAATGTATGCCTCCATACCATATATATATACAACAGCAAGTTTTCACAACACCTGACTAGAATTATTGAAAGTGAAATTCCATGTCTAAAGATAAAACTCATGTCTCACAACCCAAACAAAATAGGTTCTTTTTTCTGCAGCAGTTCATACAATCTAGCGTGGTATACAAATTTACGTGCCCGGGATATCCCGGAATTTACGTTGGATCGACTAGAAGGCTGCTGCAGATGAGATACTGCAGTCACATGGGCTTGAGTTTTAGGACGGGTCAAAAATTAAGTAGGCCTGAACACTCAAACATAAAAAATCACGCAATCAATTGCAAGATAGAGGTTAAGAAACAACACTTCTCTATTTTAGGCTCAGTTAAAGACTCGAATTACCTAACCACTCTAGAGTCATTATATATTAAATGTCTTGTTCCCTCGTTGAATAGTGGAGGTTCATCTTCTCCGTTTTATCTGGCATAGTCAAGTTTTAGCTTCTTGGCCAAGTCTAGTCATTCTACCTCCTTCCTTCTCAGCTAACGGTTGGTTGCGCCTTGGTATTTGTTTTTATTTGTACTTTTTACTTTTTCGTTTTACTTGTCAAGTTTTAGTTATTTTTTTTGTCAAATTTAAGTTAATTTTAGTCTTGTATTTTTTACTATATTAAGAATCCTGCTCTTATTGAATGTTAATATGTATGTGTTTTTATCTCAACAGACTGAAGATGCACATTGTATGTGCAAACGTCTCTCAATAAATGTCTCTTCTGATGTGGTTGTCTGCGATTTCCTGAATGTGTAATATATATATATATATATATATATATATATATATATATATATATATATATATATATATGTATGTATGTATATGTATCATTCTAGCTACAAATGTCCTTTAATATCTAATTCGCTCTACCTCGGAATTGATATATTTTCATATATGTACCGAAGGGGAATTTTTAGTTAATAGTAATTTCGTACCCCTCATGGGATCGAACCACCATCCAGTGGACGGGAACGAACTCAGGACGGCCTAGTGACGTTATCAAGTCGGCCAACAGAGAGGCTATAAGCTTATATCGATTCTGGCCTTACAAATTCACCGTCGAACTCGGTGTTTTCGTAATTAGAATCGATATGAAACCCCTTCTACCATGTTAGCCAATTCGAACGTTTGACCCACGTAGCCTTGTAATTAATAATTATCACATCACCGTGATTCATATAGATCATTCGAGCTACAAATGTCCTTTAATATCAAATTCGCTCTACCTCGGAATCACGGTGATGTGATAATTATTCATATATATATATATATATATATATATATATATATATATATATATATATATATATATAGCATATTTGTATCTATATATACTATTATGAGTGTAATATTTGTGTATGTATGTTTGTATATTATTATACCTAGGTATTTTTTCCCCTGCAAACCTGTTCCTCTGACAAAAGTAATCTCAGTAGAATAGAGAATGTTTTCAATGAAGTCTTCGATGAATGTAACTAGGCTTATTTACAAGTAGTTTCACAGACGCCACCCCCCCCCCCCACCGCGGCACCCCAAATATAAGTGGAAATTTGCAAGAATTGGAAGAAATTTACAAATTCACGATTCTTGTTATTGAGAATCTTTCACAACATACGTGTTTATAGAATATCCACTAATATACAATATATATACATATTTCTTTAAATGTGTACATACGTCTATATAGTATTTATATACATAATATATATATATATATATATATATATATATATATATATATATATATATTGTTATGAATTTTCTTTGTTAAGAGACAATAAATTATTGTTATTAGTCCGTTCAATAAATCAATTGCCAGTCCAGACAAAGATTTACTATACACAAGACTTCAGGTAACTAAACACTCAAAAGGGGGAGACAAAAAAAAGAAAATGTCTAAATTTTACACTTATTTAATCACAAGTAAAATTCAAAGAAATGTCCTCGAAAACTTGCTTGAGGAACTAGAAAAATAAGCACCCAAGCATATACAATAAATGTCCTCACATACCTCAAACTCCTACCTAACTATTATACCGCAGAGTAAGAGAGAAATGTCACAGTAGTAGTACGAAATCAACACACTCACGTGTACACGATAGATGGAGAAAAAATTAAGAACTTAACACTAATAATTGACGTTTCCTTAACACTAATAATATTACAAAAATAATTAAGGTACACCTTACCCCACCCAAACGATATATTATTAATGGTTCACCAAATATGGCGAAATCTCACTGGAACTGCTTCAGTCAGAGAAAACTGTCTACAAAGGCTCTCGCGGGAGTCTCCACTTGATGCTTAGAAGTAATACTCAAAACATTTAGAGTCCACTCACGTAAAGGGGAAAGTATATAAGGGCAAAAGGGGGATGCTCACCCTTCTCTGGCCTCAGAAGGCCTCCTGACGATTCCTGGAGGATACAGCAGTGCACTCGTCGTCGTCGATGCAAGGTCTGGACCTTGCTCACAGGGGGGGTAAAAAAATAATGAAAGCCCACAGACAAACTCGCACAAGAGGGCACGGGACAAACCCTCACCACCTACAGCAGCCTGGCATTTTTATAAAAGTAAAAGCGAGCGTCTCAATGTCCTCTCCGTGGCCAGAAGGCAATGTTGCAGAAAACAGTGACGAGGAATGAGGTATGAATAGGTGATGCTGAACCTCCCTTCGGGGAACCGTGACGACTAACCTTTGCATGATGAAAACATCTCTCACATCGAGTAAGGTTGACGAGAAAATAACAGTTTAAAACCATCTGGCGAAAGAGGCAATTACTGAAGACGATCCTCCACTCGTTGAAACATGAAAAGACGGAAACGAGTGGATAAATACAACTATATAACAACAAAAACAAAACCATTGAGGGGAGCGAAAAGAATCAGCGAGCAGTTTCTCGAGACTTTTGTAAAAAAAAAAAAAGAAAAAAGAAAATTTAACTTACGTTAAGAGAAACCAAAGAAATGATTTGAGATGATATTACAATATATATAAATTCTCCTGTTAAAACAGGATATATCTCAGGTATAAAAGGCCCATTAAAACACTCTGGTTTAAAGATAAGGACTATATTTCGGTGGGAGTCAGTGCACCGAAATATTGTCCATAGCTTTAAACCAGAGGGTTTTAATGGGTCTTTTATACTTTATTACATATATATATATATATATATATATATATATATATATATATATGTTTATATATCTAAGTCTTATCGCTTGGCGATAGACTTTTTGTTTTTGGTTCTCCTTACGACTGTCATTCGTAAGTATTTTTGGTTCCTCTCATCTCCCTTGGATATCTTAGTAGAGAGGTTCTTTCTTGACCAAAGGAGATGATTCAAACAGGCAAGTTGAACAAGATAACAACTTTATTCTGTAACTCCATACTAGGAGATGCAGCTCGGTCGGAAGACCGATATGTTTGTGGTTGGCGCGGAACTGCCATTCTAAAGAAGCATCGCGTCGATAGCGGAACATTAGCTATCTAAGCAATTCATATAAAAAACATACGTAGTCCGCCGGCTAGGAAGTGACAAGTTTCCGGCGTAGGTTAACAGGTCAACCGCTTCCCATGGAAGTTGTTGTGCAAAGTTATCATAAACATAAAATGTTGACAAAGCTTTGAGCTAGATCAGGCTACTGCAGACAGCGCATAGCGTAATCTAGGTCTGCTTGGTCACGTAGAACCCTCCTAATGCCATGACCTCAGGTCATGGGTTTATATTTACAGATCTTGTAAATCTAATATATGTAATTATTACATTAGGCTCGGACTGCTACCTATTCAAGCCTTGAATAAAAAAAAAAAATTACTTTAAACATTGTTCATAGGAGCGTGCTCGTAACATACGTCTAGGTATAACATAATAAGTGATTAAATGCATAAAAAGGTTCTGTTACATACCCTTGTTGACATATTCATAAACAAAGATAAATGCATGGAAAATATAGATCCATGTTTGGTAATACTAATGATTAGGTACCCAAAAATAATAAAAAGGTAAAAATCAAAACATGTATACATGATTAATTTGATAACAGGTAACCTGATTAAGAATAATGGTTACTAAAATAATGATTATAGCATGATCATGGATAATTGTTAAAGAGTACTTGACACTCTTTTGTAATAATAAATTATAAATAAATACAATGGTATAATAGTATAACTATGGAACAAATCTGCAGAAAAGCAATAAATAGGCTGATATATTTTATTAGGTGCCCGAAAAATACCTTTAGGAATATATTAATGTATAATATTGGGCTATAATGCTTTATTAGGCGCCCTGGAGATACTTTAACTGTTCAAATGCAAAGGCGTGAGTCTTTCTTGTCCTACATTTTTGCCACACAACACAATTCCAGACAATTCCCTAGGCACGAACTGAAGTGGCCAGGTTCAGGCGGCCCTAAACGCAAACGACTTGAGTTTAACGGGTACGTCATCTAGACGGGCCAGTACGTTCCCTTGGAGATCCTTCTGTTTACGCCTCAGCCTACGCCAAGCAAAGATGTTGACGGCGATAACCAATATGGCCGTCACGCTGAACACGGCTAGCAGAATGTAGTAGCGAAGATTTTCTCCACCTGCGTAAGTCGATGACGCGTGGGTCATCTCAGCCAGTTGCGTCAAACGATGAGCTACTCGCGCGTTGTATGGGAGAGGTAGTGACGGGATGATTGTGGAAGCCCACGTGTAGTTCGCGAAATACGCCTTCTCACGTATTATCGTGTTGACCCCTCTGACGGTGTAGTTTGTAGATGTCCCCGTACAACCATCGGCTGCTACGAAGATAGGGGCATGGGCGGTGGTACTGTCCGGACACACGGACGTCGGAATTCCGGCCTTATCATAACGGATCCAGGAACCATTATTCATCCTGTAATTGAATTTATTACCGTAAAAGGGATAAAGTTTTCCCCAGACAACCTTCGCTTGTTATGAGAGAGAGAGCCGTTTAGCACTATGTCTAACTCACATGAATCCGTTGATATAGGATAAAATTCAAAAGAGTCAGCTGTACAAATTTTATTATTCATGGCTTCTGAACAGTGAGTGAGTTTATCTAAGTCTTAATGATTGTAAATGATTCTTATCAGAAGAAATCAGTACATGCCCCGTTAAATTGGATATTAACCTGGATTTGAGTTATTCGTCATGAAAGTAGGAAACGGTGCTATTTTGTATGATTGCCAAGCATCGGAAGAATCAAAAGGAATTGTGATCATAATTCTATAATTTTCAACGCTGACTGATATTAGGGCTATAATAGAACTCTACTTTATGGGCATCTAATAAAGGAATATAACCTAGCTTCTCCCGTCCGTTTTCCAAAGTTAACGTCAGATCTTTAATAGGCATGAGGTGAGGAGATAACACACCCTTTGTTGCTAACGTAATTGCTTCTACGTAATCTTTTGACTTTTCAATAAAATGTGATATTTTCACACGGATATGATCTATTTTCGAACTATAGTAAGCTAACGTAGCCAGCAAATGTTGAACTTCCATGACCTGATCGATATTATTTAAATGTTCATTAACGATACTCATTATTTGATTGATCGAAGATAACTGGCTGCGAAGTTCAGATAAAGC
Source organism: Macrobrachium nipponense (assembly GCF_015104395.2). Taxonomy (NCBI): domain Eukaryota; kingdom Metazoa; phylum Arthropoda; class Malacostraca; order Decapoda; family Palaemonidae; genus Macrobrachium; species Macrobrachium nipponense. The sequence goes on along the minus strand of NC_087202.1, from coordinate 71,021,978 downwards.
CAGTTCTGTTTTGTGTTGCAAAAACTCAATTCTTTTATTTTGATTATTTATCTTAAGGCGATTTGAGATTCCTAAGCCTAGATTCGCAAACTGATCCTAAGATGTTTAGTCCAGCCAGAATAAGCGGGTTGCGGCGTTCAAGAGTATTGTGCCGCACAGACCAATAACAGCAAAGGTCACGAGCGAGTTCTTCTGCCTCGGCGGTTTTATTTTGTATGTCATAAGACAACATTTCCGCGACGCTTAGTGTTTGAGCTAGCGAAATCTCTGAGTTAGCATGAAAAATTACGTTCGTGGCAAGGCCTTAAGGGAAATACCAAACCTCATCAGGTCATTCTTTAAGTTAAGGGACGTCATCTTCAGGCAAGAAAATAGCATGCATATCTACTTCTATAACAATATTACTTGACACGATGAATACATCCTCTATTCTCTCGATAATCGAGCCATGATTAATTCTATTTCTTTCGTCCTAGCGCTCTTTCCATACAACAAAGATGTTCGAATACACAATATCACTCCTAACAATAACAGATTCATTTTTGAAACCTGCAATGAGTAACACATATGTAATAACTCGCGTAAAAGAATAGGTTTACATACAATATGATTAATAGATATATATATATATAAATTATTATACAAGTTTCATAAATACAACCATTTTTTCCCTCACTCCATCTACCTTTCTTTAGATTCTGATATGTGCCAATGGGACTATTCTCACATCAGTAGGTTTGGATACATTTGAACCCTAACTCTATTGGCCGTTAAATTTTCTAAAATGTTAAACGGGCCTTCAAACTTAGGTGTCAGTTTATAATTTAAACCTTTACGTACGTATACTTGTATGTATACCTGATCGCCCACGGCATATGTTCTAGTTGGCTTAGCTATTTTATCATGATTTTTTTTCATTATGATTTGTGCTTCTTCTAAATTCTTACGAATTATATATATCGACGTTATGCTTGCATCCATAACATCCTTTAGAGGATTTGATAAATTAGTTGTAGGTTTAATAAGATGTGGAAAGGCGTTCGGGCCGGATACCGTACAGTGCCTCGTGCGGTGTCATTTTAATAGACACATGATACGAGTGATTAAGTGTGCTTAGTACGCAGGTATGGCAATGTCCCAGTTGGGGTCTGCCCCCCCTAGGGTGACCCTTAAAATGTTTAAAACCTTACGATTTGCCCTTTCCACTAGCCCATTAGACTCTGGGTGATAGATCATGGTATTGATTTTCTTTATACAAAGGAATTCGCACAAGGAGTTAAGGAAATGATTATTGAACTCCCCGCCCGAGTCTGAGATAATGATGTGTGGAATTCCATGTTTACAAATGTAGCACTCGTAAAACTTCCTAGCGCACTCGACCGCGGTTTTTGTTTTTAAGCGCTATAAGTTCTGTATATCGAGTCAAAGCGTCTATAATTACTAGGAGGTGCTTATTTCCTCTGTCTGACTCGTAAAATCCTGTTAATAAATCTAAATGTACTCTTTCAAAGGGTTGATTTGGCACGGGGTAAGCCCTAGGCTGACAGGTGTCTTCGTGTGCCCTTTGTATTCTTGACAAGTGCGACAATTTGCTATGTGCTTTTTTATATCTGTAAGCATCGTATGCCAATAAAATAAGGATTTGGCTTTCTGTGACATCAAGGTATAACCCGGGTGTCCGTGCAGTGGATTTTCATGCAACCACTTTAAGACAGTGGGTATGAGTGAGATAGGCACCACCACCTGGTTGTTATTCAACTGCGGTGTGTTGCGGGTTTTCCTCGTCACGGATCTACACAGGATATTGTCCTGTAGGATATAATTCTGCTGCTTATACTTTAGGTATTCCTTTTCCTTCGGATTTCCGTTTAACGCAATGATGATTTTTTCTATTTGCGGATCTTTTCTTTGTTCCGTCTGTAATAGTTCAGCACTCCAGCCCAGATCTTCCTGTTCAGATATAGTTTTAACAACGGGCGTGGAGGTTGAGATATCTATTAATTCAGCTAATGGCTCGGTACAAGATGAAGAGGGGTTGCGTGATAATGCGTCAGCAATGATATTTGCTTTCCCAGGTAAATACCCGATCCTCGCGCCAAAAGTCCTGAATGATCATGTGCCACCGAGTTCGCTTGGGGCTGTGACTAAAGCTTTTAAAGAAGTCGGTTAGGGGCTTATGATCAGTGAGAACCTTGACGGGATAACGAGATTATGAATTTAAAGTGCACGAGTGAATAACCAATAGCGAGCCCTTCCTCCTTGTCTATTACTGCATATTTACTTCGGAAGGTCTCAGGTTTACGTGAATTAAAAAGCTATAGGGAAAAAACTGTTTTATCATATTGTTGAAGCAATACCCCACCTACTCCTAGGTCTGAGGCGTCTGTTGCTATGAAAAATTCCTTACCGAAGTCAGGAAATTTCAAGATAGGAGAACTACACAGTTCATCTTTCAATTTATCGAACGCCTGTTGATGAATTTCAGACCATACGAAATCTACGCCCTTTTTATAAGATCGGTTAGGGGAGCGGCTATGATTGAGTAGTTGCGGATGAAGCGGCGATAGTAGCCGCTGCATCCTAAAAATTGCTGTATTCCCTTGACGTTAGTAGGTATCGGAAAGTTACGGATAGCCGACACCTTATCGTGGACGACTTTAAGACCTTCACTAGAAACCGTGATTGTGATTGATTGCTGATGAGGGATGATTGAAACCTAGATAGACTAGTTCTGTTTTAAAAAATTCACACTTACTATCTTTACCCTTAAATTATGCTGCCTTAATCTTTGTAGCACTAACTCCAATTTACGTAAATGTTCTTCTAATGTGTTGGAAAAGATTACTAAGTCATCCATGTAGGCATGTAGGATATCTCCCAACAAGTCTCCAAACACGATGTTTATCATACGAGTAAAAGTTATAGGAGCACAACGTAAACCAAAAGGCATACGCAAAAATTCATAATGCCCCTCCCCTGGCTGTGCTGAAGGCAGTGTATGGGATACTCTCTTGTTCCAACGGAATCTGATGAAACCTCCTTTTAGTAAGTCTAGGCTTGTGAAATATTTATTCTGGCCTAGTAAGGATAGGATATCATCGGTACATGGTACTGGGAATCGTCAGGGATTGTTTCTTCATTTAAACGACGAAAATCTACGCATATCCGCCAAGTTCGATCTTTTTTCGGTACTACTATTAACGGAAAATTATAAGGGCTATTTGATTTCCTAATGACTCCTTCTTTTAACATTTTACCTACTTCCTCTGTTATCTCATTCTGAAATTTCATAGGAAGTCGGTACGAAGGTACATAGATTACTTTCTGTTTGTCCTTGAGCCTTATTTGAATGCTCCGATGACATCCGTTTTTCCTAAGGTTCCATCCGTAGTGGAAAAAACATCATGATATTTAGTTAAAAGATTCAAAAATTTATGCTGAATTTCTTTCTTCTTGAATGTCCTTATTATGATTTTGTTCTTTATAGATTGCAAAAGGGGTTCATCCGCAACTGATTGAGCGTGATTTATCTCAGCTACGGTAAGAATGCGATGTTTATAAAACTTCGGCATCCAAGATATGTTGATTTTTGTGGATTACTAAAGTGGTATTCAAATGATTACAGACTTCGATGTTACATTGTTGTTGTGAGCCGACTGTATAAATGGCTTGTGTGACGGATAATCCGTGTGTTTTCAGAGTTTCGGAAAGGATTAATGTTTCAGATCCTGGCAAGGTTCTCTTTACACGCACTAATATATTTGAAGTTACGTTAGGCTCGAGAGTTTGCGTTGCAAGCTGATATACGGGTAGTGAGCGAGAGTTTTTCTGTTTGGGTTGCCTGTATTATTTCTTCGGTTGCATGAGACAGGTGATTGGTTCCGTAATGTAAGTGACAACTCTGTCTGTCTCTTTATTATCTAAAACTGATTTTAGGGTATTAGAAGACCTATAGAATTTCCCTTTGATATACACGCCGTGTTTTGCAGGTGCTAAGATAATATTTTGAGTGCCCATCAGACGGGTATCCGATAATTACTGCGGGATACATATTAATGTTTTGTACAACGACAAAGGTATCAGCAAACGTGCGCTTACCGACCTTGTACTGTACATGAGTTACGCCCACAACATTTAATTCATTATTCCCAATGCCTGAGAGCCTTATTCGGACTTTTCTATAGGGAAATTTGAAAAGAGTAAATGATGAGTCCTTAAATCCATGATATTACGTGGATACCAGAATCAAAGAACAAAGTGAATGAACTTATGGTCCAAATTTACTGCATGTAAGGTTGGTCGCAAACTTCGTCCTTGAACTAATAATTGCATGAATTTGTTGCAAATCTACGGGAACCTGCACAGATTTTTTTGATTCGGCCGTGTGGTTCATAGGAAAATCAATTGTCTCACAATGATCTGATAAATGATTAAACTGATTATTGATACAAAAGATGTTGATATTGATGACCCAACATCGCCCTCTCCCCCTTGGAGTGAACTACGTGGTATTTGTTTTGTTTATCACACCTTGAAAATTCGCTTGCCCTTGCGAGTTCTGGCTAGACGGCCCAGGAACAGAGGTACCTGAAGCACGATTTGTTTGTTTCTGCTGTTGTGCAGAATTTCCGTTTGGTTGTTTCTTCTTATAGTACTGAGGACCCTTCTTTTTATTTGCACTGGCAACTGGTTGCGTGTTTGTAGCATTCTGCTGTTGATTCCTCGAGTAGCAACGGTTATATGAATGAGTTTGAAACTATTGTGTATTGAACAAAAACGCGTCCGACAGTCTGAAATCATGTGACCTGTCGTTTACAGTTATAACAAACCATCCCTGCAACTTGATTATTATTATGTACCACATTTACTTGTTGTGGCTTGTTCTCATTTTTGCAAAAACTTGAATGAGCGAAGGATCTAGGTCGGTACATTTAGACATGTGTTTTTTTATTTGTTTATAACACATCTAATTCCGTACTGTCGGGCTGCAATTTTTTATCAAAACACCGTACTAACGCTTCAGGCAACATTGCAGTGATAGACGTAAGGTAGATCAAACGGATAAAATCTTTCACTTTGATTTTAGCACCCGCCCAACCCACCCGGAGTTACTTAAACTATCCTGATATTCATTTAGCCGGTCGGCAATTAGCGCCGCTCCGCTCGACAACATTGAGCTGAGTCATGGAGGCTTGGTTAAGGATATTTCTCAATGCCAATACTACATCTAAAGCCTCTTCACCCCCATACACGGCACGTAATCTAATTTTGAACTCGTCCCATGTAAGCGCCTCTTGGAAAGAAACCCCCCTTAGATACGCACTTGCGTCACCTTTTGCAAAGTCAATGAAGCTCTTGGCCTCCTGTAATTGTACTGCTGGGTCTGTGATGCTTTTTGCTTTTAAATGGGCGTCTACAGATGAGATCCATGCCTCAACATTTTGAGGCAGGAAACCATTGACCCGACCTTGAAAAGGGACAATCGCTGACCTCGCGCTAACGAGAGTCACCACATTGGGGTTGCCAGCCGGAGTAGTTGCCATTTCGACTTTCACTTTTTTCTTATCACTTCTATTCCTTGCAATCCTATCAAAATATCTATAAGAGTACACTCGACCACTACGTAAACGCATAAGCAATGTACTGTATAAGTGTGTTATAATAATAGAAAATCCCCCAAAAGATACAAAAATACAGATAATATGATAAAATATTATACGGAGAATTCCTGCAAGAAACGGTTAATGACAACGAGAAGAGAAAAAAAATTAATCTGCGGGCGAGAACTCGTAGTTGAAGATTGATTCTGTAATGAAGGAAGATTAATATGGCGAACAACTCACCCCAGAATACTGGATGATCGACTCTTGATGAACAACACTTCACTGAGGAAAAAGACCTGAATAGATAAAAATGGTACTTAGCTCCAGATTATATTGCGAAGGATTGTTGACATGGGATGACGTCTCAGTTCCTGTCTAAGTCTCGCGTCGGAAGTCGTGATGACGTCACGGTCTTCTCTCGGTGCACGATGCGTGGGGAAGTCCAAGATTGATGACGTCACAGCCTCCGTCCTTGCACTACTGCGTCTAGCTGTACACTCTGCGTTCCTTGCTCGTGATCGGGTGATGTTCCCTGTGTTTGTTTTCTTCTTCCGTTGATGTTCGATGCTGCTCTCGTCCGGTGTAGATTCTCGAAGATAAGTGACAACAGTTGCTCAAACGTCGGTGTTAAATGCTTGTATCCTCTCGATGAAGGACATAGTTGCGTCTTCATAAAACTGTTGCGTTGATTGAAGATCCCGTTTCCTCTGTTTAGTTTGATGTTGAAGGTGGAAGTTAGTTCTTGTAGACCTTCGGTCGGCTGATATGGGTCTTGTTAATTATATTCTTCGTTATACGCTGCCACCACATCTAAGTCTTATCGCTTGGCGATAGACTTTTTGTGTTCTCCTTACGACTGTCATTCGTAAGTATTTTTGGTTCCTCTCATCTCCCTTGGATATCTTAGTAGAGAGGTTCTTTCTTGACTAAAGGAGATGATTCAAACAGGCAAGTTGAACAAGATAACAACTTTATTCTGTAACTCCATACTAGGAGATGCAGCTCGGTCGGAAGACCGATATGTTTGATGGTTGGCGCGGAACTGCCATTCTAAAGCATCGCGTCAATAGCGGAACATTAGCTATCTAAGCAATTCATATAAAAAACATACGTAGTCCGCCGGCTCGGAAGTTACAAGTTTCCGGCGTAGGTTAACAGGTCAACCGCTTCCCATGGAAGTTGTTGTGCAAAGTTATCATAAACATAAAATGTTGACAAAGCTTTGAGCTAGATCAGGCTACTGCAGACAGCGCATAGCGTAATCTAGGTCTGCTTTGGTCACGTAGAACCCTCCTAATGCCATGACCTCAGGTCATGGGTTTATATTTACAGATCTTGTAAATCTAATATATGTAATTATTACATATATACTGTGTATATACTAACATAATACATACTGTGTTTTGTTTAATGGACATGCGCAGTGTCCTCCGGCTGCCACACATCTCAAGTAGGCTTATGCCCCGTCGTTAAGGTCTGAGTAAATTTCCTCTCGCTACCTGTATCCTGGATACGGAGTCCAAGGCCTTCTTGCGTCGTGATGTATGGCAGGATGTGTTGTGAAGTTTGGACGCGAAGGCTGGATGTGTGTAGTTTCGTGAACATCGATTCGGTGATTCTCAGCCTTTGGTTGCTGTCTTTTGTATGATTTGTTCACCTTTCTCGTTGTACATACTGGTTCTTCTACGGTAGGTCTCCATGCCATAACTTTCGGTTCAGTGGAAAAAGAACCCACCAGCTTACTTGTAAAGTATTTACATAGTTTTTACTTACAAGTAAACAAGTCATAATCAGTAATCTTGTGGTTTTCTTTTTCCATCTGCGGAAGGAAACTGAAAGAAATTGTTGTTTGGTTCTGTTCAGTGTTGAAGAACAGACCCACAGTTTATGTGATAATACGGACGGCTGCAAAGCGCAGTTGTCGTGTGACCAATATGGATAGCCATTTAGGACTCTAATAAATTTCCCTTGGGCACGTGAATTTATGCACCAAACGTTTAACGTTTGTGAAATATTTTAGTTTTCGTACTTTAACAATAATAGAACATTGTCATATTTTACGTTTAGTTGACATTCCCAGTTGGGTATGAAAAATAGGAATGAGATTTTCCCTTTGTTGATTTGTGGTTATATGTGCACTTTTTAATATTTCATTTGTTAGCACACACACACACACACACACACACACACACACATATATATATATATATATATATATATATATATATATATATGTATGTATGTAGTATATAAAATATAAACTTATGTTAATTGAATCCACTGAATCAGCTTTTGTTCACATGAGTAATAATGGGTACCTGGCAGTGGACTGGCGTAGCTTGCAAGCATTGTGGAGGACTGCAACCCAAATGTCTTATGGAGCACTTGATGAAATAGATGAGTGTACCTTCTTCTAGAGTTATCTTTCATAGAAATAGAAAATCTCTCTCTCTCTCTCTCTCTCTCTCTCTCTCTCTCTCTCTCTCTCTATATATATATATATATATATATATATATATATATATATATATATATATATATATATATATATATATATATATATATATATATATATATATATATATATATATATATATAGTAAGTCACTAATGTGAAGGGATTTGAAATAGGATGTTCATCAGAAACTACTTGCTGAGAACAGGTTGGGTAGTACCTTTTTGAGGCATTTCCTTCATAAGGGAAAAAGGAATGTGGTATATATTTGCACACACACGAATACATATATATTACAGTAGGTGGCCCCTGAAAGCATACCCTTCGATTTCTGAATAATTATTTGTGTGTGCCCTGTATCTATAAAATAGTCATGTTTTAATGTAATGTAGTGAGAAGCCCTTGGGTTTTCTCTCCAAAAGGCACTTCATGAAGTTAAAGAAACATATTGACCAGTATGGCAATATGCTCCGGCATGTATGTTATAATGTGTATGGGTGTTAGGAAATGATAAATGCTTGAAAATCTTCATAGTGATCGTTACATTGAATTAAAAAGAATTTTCTTTTGCCCGGAGTAAAATCCAAGTTGGTAATATTGCTGGTTTTGAAGAATATAAGGAACCTCTACTAACGACTCATATGTTATTGATTTATTTCCTCTGTTTCTACAATCTTTCTTTCCTCTTACTTGGCACCCTCTCTTATTACACCTATAAACACTTCTTTACTCTCAATTTCCTTTTCAGCCCTGAGTGACCTCATACGTCCCAGCGCTTGCCTTGGATATTGACCTAAATTTAACATTTCAATTCCAGTTCCACAGAACAAAATTTAGATGTCCAAAATATTCCTTCTCGTCAAAGCACTTCACTTACTCGTTAGCTGAATGTCTCTCTTGCATAATCCTTTTCAATCGGCTGACACTTGCTCGGGCAGAAATTGATAATCGGTTTGTGTAAGAGTTTCCAAGGGATAAGCTTGTTCTGATCTGGAGCACTCTGCGACCATTTGCGAAGACTATAACATTCCATTAATATCTTTCACGTTCAAGGTTTGCATAATTTCACTCACTGGTGTAATACTTCTAGCGATATACCGTCACCGATTATTGATAGTTTCACTTATAAGGTTGATATTGATATTTATAAAAACAAAACTATATATATATATATATATATATAATATATATATATATATATATATATATATATATATATATATATATATATATATACACACACATGTATACGAAATGTGTTTATATATGTGTGCGAATAGCTGAGTTTGCAGTCGGTTGTTTCTTGAAATAGTTTAGTTTATGTGAATTCCTGACTACCGCAGAACCCAAGTTTGATGGCTTTATCGTTATGCAAATTCCTCTTGTAACTACTGAGTGTGTTCATTTGGGTGAAATTGCTCAGAGGATTATGAGGAGTTGTGATCTAAGACACACACAGAAGCTCCACCAATTAAAGCTGAAATCTGTTCCGTAATCGTAGGTTTTCGAATTGACTTCAGAACACACTTAAAATACTTAATTAGGATGGAATGAAAAGGAGATAAATGAAACTTAATCCATTATAATAAGAGCAGTGTAATTAGTACACGTTACTTATTGTGTTGCCACTGGCAATTCTTTTTGTTATTTTTGGAAATTCAGTAATAATGATATAATCAACATAAATGTTTTGTTTGCTCAGACCACCTGGCTTCCTTAACGCAGTGCTTTTTATATCACAAGTGTATAATGAGAAGTTCTCTAAATTAATAATATCGGGGATATCACTTTTGCTCTGGATCATCATCGGGTGAGCGATAATAAAAAAAGTGAGCGAACGGTATTTCAATCAGTTTATCGCCGCTTATCATAGTAATCTTCTATTTTCCACTTCATCCATGTGTTGTTTGCAAGCCTCTTCTCTCGCGAAGGTTTGAATGTATCCTTTCATTTTAATCTCGTCTTCTCATTAAACAGACGTTGCTTTCTGAATAATGGGACTTGAATCAACCCTTGGTCCATTATTAAAGGGACGGGTTAGATCCATTGAAATGAGAGAGAGACACTCGTTCACTTTCCGAGATGCGTCTCAGACCAAGTGAATGGCTCCAGCCGACTCTGTTCATTGATTTCCAATCTGTCAGTTGTGTATTTGGGCTACAACGGAGTGAAAGGCCTCTTCCTTTTCTGGCTCTTGACTAATTTGAAGGATGATGAATGATCAGAGCAACCACTTCAATTTAAGGGCCAGTAGTTTCTAGATGCTTTGATAATGCCTTATTAAGTTAGGTTTCTAGATGCTAGGGGATATGCCTTTTATTATTGTATAGAGTGATTTATTTATTTAGGTAATAATTTACGAGGTATAATTTCATTCATTTTTATTAATAAGATTTTGAAGGATGATGAATGATCAGAGCAACCACTTCAATTTAAGGGCCAGTAGTTTCTAGATGCTTATATAATGTCTTATTATTGGTATTAGGGGAGTGTGCATATTTATTTATTTAGGTAATAATTTACTTGGTATAATTTCATTCATTTTTATTAGTAAGATTTTGAGGTGCAGGGTTTTGAGAAACCATAGAGTGCTGGATGCTAAATTGTTTTAAAATTCATTATTCGCTAAATTCGCCATCGAGTTATCCTTGGTACAGTGTAATTCAATATTTCAATGTCAGTATGATTTGTAAGTTTTCAATAGTAATACAGTTGTGCGTAGGTCCATTCATTAATGCTTATTTTCACACTGAAATTTACTTATACGAAAAATTTTGTATTTGTCTTACCCGACAAAGTAGCTGCCGGTATTATTAAGATTTCCATCGGAATATTTACTGTGTAGTCATCTGCTATCTTTCATTGCATTGAATTATAAAATCATGGAACAACAATGATCGCTTTTCCTGCCGTTCTCCTCCATTAGTGTATGTGCTCTATTTTGAAGAGCCTCTGCATCCACTTTTTGCCGGGTACCCCACGAAGGTGGATCAGCCCTCCTGGCATTGTTCAGGGTGCAAATCCATTCAGGCTTAAGAGACACTATAACACTACCTTAAACACCATATCTTTTCCCTTGATTATTTCTCATCCATTATATATACATGTATAGTTTATTTTGATCATTACTGGCGCAAACTTTATTACTGTGGGCTCATTTTTCCATAATCATTTCATATTTGTATACTATTCTTTGGAACGCTGTTTTAATGACCCGTATGAATATGTGCACCTTAAGGAATATAATATTATAACCTTAAACTAGTAATCTCGAAATCATTTTGATGTAAAATTTAGCCTTATATAAGATCGTTTCATGCGCAAAAATGATAATTTCACAAAGAAGTGTTAATTGCTTAATGAAAAACAGTTCTGTATTGTTTTTTCTTGCCCATAGGTTTTGGGTAGTTATACATACGTAGTGGGCTGAAGCTGGAATTAATTCAATTTTGCTTTTTCAAGAATAATTCAGTCAAGTATACTGGCCTTTTCGGGTTAGCTTTATTTGTAGAGCTTCGCTTTGTGTTTTCATTTAGTGGAATTGAGCGCCTTTGTATGATGAAATTCAAGATGTTTTCGTGATCAGTAGAGAAAATCTCTCTCTCTCTCTCTCTCTCTCTCTCTCTCTCTCTCTCTCTCTCTCTCTCTCTCTCTCTCTGTAAATGGAATGGACTCGTGTAAAATACCGTATTTGTTACCACGGCCATTATGGCGAGATGAAGAGAGTCGGGCTTTTAGTCTTTTCCTTTAAAGGAAGTTTTCCTTTCATTGAAAATCCAACCTCACAGACGTTAAGGTTCCATCTGGGAATGGGGGATACTGTATCGGTAGCCAGATTAGGAAAGCTTTTCTGGAATATACAGCTGTCCATTACCAAAGGAAGGAAGGATACAGAAGAAAAAATACCACTCTTAGAATGGGACTTCTCTTCTTCCTTCTTATACGGGTTTTCTTGCTTCGATTAACCCATGTGACACATTTTAAGGATTTTGATAATTAGCAAATGGTACTAACAGGTGTGTACCTTTTTTTTCATGTACTCTTGCAAATCTACTGTACATATTGTGCGATCATGATAGGGTGATACATTAATAATGTAAACAAATACAAAAAAAGTCAAACAAGCATACTTAACGCTGAGCTCGGAATATTCGAGTGGATTGCAGTCTATTGCTGAACTAGGGTACCCACTGAGTACCCATAACCTTAAAAATGACCGTTAATAGAAGAGAGGGTTGAGTCGTGCCATAATGGTGGGACGCCGTTCGGGAACTTGGATCAAGGTACTTCTACTTTACATATCATGGAGGCCAGGGTCACGTGAGGTCCCCAGGCGGGACTAAGACAAGTCAAAACGTGGCCTCTATTTTTACCAAACAATTATCATTGTAACACGGAGAAGCGAACTCTCATTGTTACACACGAAAAATGTTTATGTAGGTACACGTGCGGCTTATTATACAGATGATTATTATTGGTCGGTAATAAAACTCGGGAGACTCCTGATGTCCCTCATTGTAAACCATAGCTTTATTTTCTCGCGTAATTGTCGCGTAAAAACTATCACAGTTAATTATTGCATTTACATTTGCTTTGCTTTTAGCTTCGTCTTCTTCTTGTTTATGCAGTTCACTTCTGTTTGCCTTCTTTTTTACAATTTCCCGACTCGCCTCCATTAATCCGATGTGCTCAGTCTTTTTCAATAGTCTCTTCGAAGGCAACTTTCAGGGGCTCCCAACCTCCCAATTTCTTCCTCTTCAACAAGTCTGTAATCCCCATAATGGCAGCCTCAAGACCAAAGTTAACAATCTGCTTTAAACATTTTGAACCTGGCATGAGGTTTTCGTTTCCCACTGCAAAAGATTTTTCGGACTTGTGTATTTCCTATTTTTATTTCAGAGTAACACTCCTTGGTATTGTTCATTGTTTCTTACTTTTAATGACTTTAACTTTTTTTTATCCTCTCTTCTAGTTCTAGGTAGCTATCCGTAGCAATCCTGAAAATGGACGTGAGGCTAAATTTATTCGTTTACGGTTTATCTATACCTCCGAATTGTTGAAGCAGAAGGATCTTATGTGTTATATAACTTCGTAACTTTGGTTGTTTTCCTTGTCGAAAGCTTCATTTCCTTCACAGAGATTGAAGAGTCTAGCATCGGGAAGTCGGTATTTTAGTTGACAGAGATCATCATTGGTTTGATTGTTACTAAATAATGCAGTTGGTAAATGTGCAGTTATTCCCTTCCGTTAATCCAATATAAAGAAATTACTTTCCCAAAAGAGATTTGGAATGGGTAAGAAAATGAAGTAACTTAAGGATATGAGGTAATTGCTGATACCTAACTACGCTGAAAATACATTGATATATAGTAATATATATATATATATATATATGATATATATATATATATATATATATTATATATATATATATAATATATATATAATATATATATATATATATATCTTAGATACATATTATTATATATATAGTATATATATATATATATATATGTTATATATATATATATATGTGTGTGTGTGTGTGTGTGTGTGTATGTATGCATTTGCTGTTTCTCTGTAAGCTTTATATGACATTCCTGAAAGCCTCTACCATAATAATAATCATAACGATAGTAATGTTCAATTTGTCTAACAAGTGTATTATAGAATACGTGGAAAAATCTTATTTCTTACTATACTATAATGGGCGTTATGTCTGTCCGTCCGTTTGTCATTGTCACGGCCAAATGGCTGGTCCGGTGGGCATGAAAGTTGCCAGGGTTATAGTGGGGACCGTTAAGATGGTTTAGAATGGGGATTCATCCTACTTACCCCGGAGGAGAGATGGGATTCCCTGCAATGGAGCTGCTTCTGCCCATAGACTTAGTTACTTTACGAATTTATCATACATAATTTCTGTATACATGTCATTAACATTTGGAAAAGAATGACATCAAAGAAGGTGGAGTTTGAGAAGGGGGTTGGCTGAGAGAGAATGAGGAGGAGGGGAAGTGAGAGAGGGTAGACGGGGTGTTCGGGTGTCTTAGGAAGGGAAGAGTTTCCAGTTGTCGACAAGTCTCTAGGGATGAGATTGCTATTATGCTTAATTTCATCATAAGTGCTGTGCTGCATTGTTCGGAATACCTTATTTTCATTTTTGTTTTAAACTCACACATCCTGTAGTTTCTTTTTTTAAATATACTATATGTTTAGAAATCGACGTACTATACCTGTAGTACAGAGCAATTGCTATTCACTAAATTGTTAGAAGGATTTTTGAATAATGAATGCATGCTTTGTTCTGTCGTCGATAATCTCCAGAATTACTTGAATAACATTGAAGACATCTCTTTCATACCTAGAAAATATGAGACATTAGTCAACCAAACTTCTTTCCATTATAGATTTCAACTAATGAATGATATGAACTGATTTTATGTCAGCATAAAATCAGTTAACGCTCCTTTGACATTTTATAGCGTCTCTGCTATGAAATGTCATGCATTACTTAAGGTCCTTTGTAGCTTCCCTTCGGTCCCTTGCTACTACCCTTATCATTCCTTTTACTATACCCCCATTCATATTCTTTTTCTTCTATCTTATTTTCCAATATCTCCAAACAATTGTTCCAACATTATCTTCAGCGCTGAATGACCTTATCGATCCTAACGCTTGTCTTTTGGCTTAAATTTTATGTTCCAGTTCCAAACGTTGTTCGAATTTTATTATAATTCTAACTGAATCATAGAAACGACTGTTTTAGTAACTAGAAGGAAATGATGCTATTTGACCTGTCATTCCAGATTCGTGTCGTCGAAGGAACGAGATAGAACCGTGTGGGGAGGAAGCTGCATCTGACCCTTCCTGTATGTGCCGAATACGACCCGGTTGCGATGACGAGTGTGGTAAGTACACATACCCAGAATTAATTTTCACTTGATTTTGACATTTGTGTTTAATCATGAACAAATATTTTTATATGAAATTATATTTACCAGTGGTTTTTGTGTGTACATTATAGGATATGATTCATAGATCATTTTATTTCATACCATCATTGCCATCACCTTCATCACATTAAATTGTGTCAAGGTATCCAGTGAATTCTGTGATATGTAAGTACTTACTTGCTAAGCCAACTGTGTTAATATGAAATGCTACAGGCGCAATTAGCTTTCATAATGGTAAGTCATGTTAGTCAGATGTTTGGTATTCGGAATATAGATTTGGAAGGGAATCCGCTGCTATCACTCGATTGTTTTTGGAATAACTCTCCCAGCTGGGCTGAAGTTCATCGTTGCAGTATATAACTGCAACTGCCCAGCTCCTAAAATTCCTGCCTAATGTTTGTTTGATAGATATCTGTGCTATTTCATCACCTATCATTTATCTGCTCCAGTATGGCTTTTCCGTAATTAAGTTTGGCCATGATTTATAACTAACTTATTTGAAATTAATTTACGCAATTCTTTTTCTTACTAGGTCACTTGAACCTGTGGTTTTGTTTTGTGTGCTAAGTCGTGTTTCTCAGCATTAATTTTTATCATTTAACGGCTGGTTTCTCCCAAATTTTGTTAGTTCTCAAAAACCGTTATGAAATGTGGAGTTACATAATTATTATTAGTCTCTAGTTTAACCGATATGGAAATTGTATAATTCTGAGTTTAATTACAAGATTATCAACTCGATGGACCTGAACCTCCCCCATCCCCCATACAGGCAAAAATGTTTATCAAAGAAAATCATAGAAAAGTGACTTGAAATATTTAACAAGACACCGAATTCTAAGTGCAAGGGAGTCGGGGAATTCTAAGTGCAAGGGAGTCAGTTCCCGACTGTAGGACGCTATGTGTCGTCCTGAATCTCGGACGACCAAGGTCTTCATTCTGCTCGTGTACGTATATCGGGATTCGGGTACAAAGTAAGAAAGGCCAGCCTCGACCAGGAGGGTGCTAGGTCTGAACGTAGCTATTTCTACACGCACACAGACACACACACAAATATATAATTTGTTTGTTTGTTTTTATATGCTCTTAGGACCCACGAAAGGCCTGGTTACTATTAAGATAAAGGTGAACGGCTCCATGTTTTCAAAGAGGTCGATGCACACCTGACGAACCATATACAGTTGTATTAAACCCTGGGGCTCATACTTACACAGCATCGAGTGCACATAATTAATTTATTCTATACTGAATTGTTACTCTGAATAGTGGTTGGCCCATGAGATAAATACAATTGATATTGCTACAGTCATATTCTAATTGCTAAATCAGAGTGCGCGGGACCCTCCCACGTGGAGCGTTATTCCACGCCATATATCCAGCAGGTTTTTTGGTCCTCCTGTGTTCATACCAGCACATCCTGAATCAAGCCCATTTTTCATCAACATTTTGCTCTCCATTCTTATCACATGACCAAATAATCATTTTTCTTTATCGCCATAAATTTGCCTCATCGTATCAGTCCTGTTTAGGCATGAAGTATACAAATAATCAATCTCATTTACACACAAAATTAGATATGCATGCATATATA
>NC_087202.1:70990380-71002880 GCF_015104395.2 Macrobrachium nipponense | reverse complement strand
TTTATTTAATAGCAGCTGGCCAACCCGGCGCTGCCCTTGTAATCTGAATGACAACCGATAAACTCTCTCTCTAAAAAGTAAGATAGAAAATGCAGAACAAAAGATTATACAATCAAAAGAAAATGAAAAACGGGACTTAGGAAGAAAAAACCCTAATAAATATCAAGCAAAACCCCAAAACTATTTACATACGCGAAAAAGATGAATAAAAGAAGAATAGAAAATGGCCCTCTAAGAATTGAAGGGAGATTAACGAATGAAAAAAAGGAAATTTGCAACATATTGGCAGAACGATATAAGAGAGAATTCACCCCTAGAATAGATAAGGAAGATAATGATATAGAAGTAAAGGGACGAAAATAGCGAAATATTTAGCTGACATAGATATTACATGGAAGCTGATATTGTGCAGGGCTATTAATAGAAATTAACAAAAATGGAGCTGCAGCAGGGACCTGAATGGAATTCCCTGCTATTTTGTTAAAAGAAAAGCAAAACCCCAAAAACTATTATACTCATACGCGAAAAATGCAAAAAGATGAATAAAAAGAAGAATAGAATTGGCCCTCTAAGAATTGAAGGGAGATTAACGAATGAAAAAAAAAGGAAATTTGCAACATATTGGGCAGAACGATATAACGAGAGAATTCACACCTAGAATAGATAAAGGAAGATAATGATATAGAAGTAAGGGACGAAAAATAGTGAATATTTAGCTGACATAGATATTAATGAAGCTGATATTGTGCAGGCTATTAATGAAATTAAAAATGGAGCTGCAGCAGGGCCTGATGGACAATTCCTGCTATTTTGTTAAAGAAAGTAGTTCATTCTATCGCAAAGCCACTTTGCAATATTATTAAGACAAAGTGTAGATACAGGCAAGATTTATGATGAGCACAAATTAGCATATATTACCCTACTTTCAAAAGTGGATCAAGACTAGAGGCAAGTAATTATAGGCCTGTGAGTCTAACATCACATATTATGAAAGTGTATGAAAGGGTAATGAAGAAAAATATTATGAAACATTTAATAAAAAACAATTAAGTTTAATATAGGACAACATGGTTTCGTACCCGGAAAAAGTACACATACCCAATTGTTAGTCCACCGTGAGAACATATTCAAAAATATGAAAAGCGGAAATGAAACAGATGTAGTTTATCTAGACTTTGCAAAAGCTTTTGACAAAGTAGACCATATATATTAGCGAAGAAAATTAGAAAACACAATATCGTGGATAAAGTAGGAAGATGCTTAAAAGAAGAACACCAACAGAAAACGAGATAGTTATTGCAAACGATGAGAAATCGGATGAAGCCAAGGTAATATCCGGTGTGCCACAAGGTACGGTGTTAGCTGCAGTACTGTTAGTTATTATGATTGAAGACATAGACAGTAATGTTAAGGATTCGGTAGTGAGTAGTTTCGCTGATGACACAAGAATAAGTAGAGAAATTACTTGTGATGAAGATAGGAACGCTCTACAAAGAGACCTTAACAAAGTATATGATTGGGCAGAGGTAAATAGGATGGTATTTAACTCTGATAAATTTGAATCAATAAAATTATGGAGACAGAGAAGGAAAGCTATATGCATATAGGGGACCTAATAATGAGACAATCACAAATAAGGAAGCAGTTAAAGACCTTGGTGTGATGATGAATAGGAACATGTTATGCAATGATCAAATAGCAATTCTTTTGGCAAAATGTAAAGCAAAAATGGGAATGTTGTTACGGCACTTCAAAACAAGAAAAGCTGAACACATGATTATGCTTTATAAAACATATGTTCGTAGTCCACTTGAATATTGCAATATGGTATGGTACGCACACTATCAAAAGGATATTGCACAAATAGAGAGTGTACAAAGGTCCTTTACAGCTAGAATAGAAGAAGTTAAGGACCTTGACTACTGGGAAAGACTACAATCCTTAAAATATATAGTCTAGAAAGAGAAGAGAACGCTACATGATAATTCAGGCATGGAAAACAGATAGAAGGAATAGCAGAAAACATCATGGAACTAAAAATATCAGAAAGAGCAAGCAGAGGTAGATTAATAGTGCCCAAAACTATACCAGGAAAAATAAGGAAAGCACACAGGACATTAATCCACTACGCACCAGCATCGATAATGCAGCGTCTATTCAATGCGTCGCCAGCTCATCTGAGGAATATATCAGGAGTGAGCGTAGATGTGTTTAAGAATAAGCTCGACAAATATCTAAACTGCATCCCAGACCATCCAAGATTGGAAGATGCAAAATATACCGGAAGATGTACTAGCAACTCTCTGGTAGACCATTGAGGAGGGCCTCACACTGAGGGACCTGGGGGCAAACCCGAACGAACTGTAAGGTCTGTAAGGTAACTAAGAAGGTAAAGGTTAAGGTTCTCTCTCTCTCTCTCCTCTCTCTCTCCTCTCTATCTCTCTCTCTCTCTCTCTCTCATTCCTGTTAAGATAGGTGCTTCATTTATGTTGCCCAGCATTTTTGACGTTTTACAATTCACACTGCTCACTCCCCTTTCCTATCGGGGCTAAACTTGGACTTGAAGGGCATCGGGAGTGTCTCTATTCATCCCAGCGACCTCAAAAGCTATGGAATAGACTCGAATATCTGTAGTTTTCGGTTATTTTTAATGTCACCACCTTCCCACCCCTTCTCATACCCCCTTCCTATCAGGGCTGAACTTGGACTTAAAGGGCATTTAGTAAGAATCCCTCTTCATCTCAGTGACCTCAAAAGCTATGGATTAGACGTAAATATCTGTTGTTTTCGGTAAATTTTACATTTCATCTATTCCCACAACCCCCCTTTACCTACCTAACTTTCCGATTTTTTTTTTTTTTTTTTTTTTTTTTTTCACCATGACCCTTCGTGGTTTGATGTGGACTTATATTTAAAATTTCATTCACATCGGTCAAGAAATGTGGATTTGTGCAGCATCCAAACATACAAACAAACTGAAACAAACAAACATTTTCTCATTTGTATATATAGATTTAAAATCTCTTCCAAAGGAAAATGTTATCATATTAAAAAGGGCTCTGCGAATAAGAAGTGTGAGATATAGTATACTTTCACAAGTGATAACAGACAGAACCTCTTGAAAAAAGCCCATAAACGGCTTGTTTGTGTCATTGTCAAGGATACAAGACTAAAGATTCTTTACCGGGAAAGAGAGCTGTCTTCTCTGTAATCGGCTTACTTGTCTCTACCAACAACATTCAGAGAACAGCTAATCTTTTATCCTATGTGGAATGTACTCAAGCAAATGTTCTGTTTGTGGTTTTAGAATCTTAACGCTAACGTATAAGTTCTTGAGAAGATAGCAGACAAATGATTGTAAAAAAGAAGAAAAAAAAAAAAAAAAATGTTTCGATTTTTTTTTTTTCATTTGAAGTTTAATCGCCATTCAGTAAAGACACGTGTTCTTCGATCTTGAAGGATAGTCTTGTGTAGATTTTAAGTTAGAAATGATAGATAGCTTTATGCAGTACTTTTTAAACCATATTTTGTTTTTCTTATACAGTAAAGAGAAATAGAAAGAAAATAACGTATGGAAAAATAATTTAATGGTCAACACATTGTCTGATGTATAAAACTAAGGTGTTTACTTTCTTGTCGCTTATTTGATTTTATTGCACATCACTCGATTCTTCGAAAAATTGTAAAGACTTGGACTATGCCTTGTTAATTATTCATTTTTCATATGATAGTATTCAGTCAGGGGAATTGTGAATTTACATTCAATAACAAGAAAATTATTTTATTTTTTCCCGAAAAAACGCAAAAAATAATTTAGATCTTAGGTAATCGAACCTCCTCTCCTGTCAGATGTGTCAGATTTCTGTCATCTAACACAAACTGGTATCGTTATCCTTGACTCTGGCTAAACTGGCCATTTAGCTGCGAACTGCCAGGTAAGTTTGGGGTTGATGGGTCTGGCAAGATGCCTTTGGTTTATCCTTTTATCCCCGATTTCTGCTCCTCGGTTTGGGCGTCGTCTTTTGTGTTCTCGAGTCCTTATTGTTGATGCAGGCACAGACAGGTGGATGCGGGTGCATTCGTGTGCCAGATATGCACATAAAAGGTTGAGCAGTGACCATTAGATTCTAAATATGCAGAAGGGTGTTTATGTAAATAATCTCTTGAAGCTTTAGTACGGTTATTCATTTTATTCACCCTATAAATCAATAAATAATAGATGTTCCTCAGTATGATTTTATCAGAGAAAGATACTAATAACTTTATCACTGCCCTTGTTTAATTACGGTTGAAAATGAAAATCCATGCTGTCTTCTGTGCTAGTAAAGTTCATGCGCAAAAGTATTTGACTAACTTTTATGTTGGCGTAGTACTTCGATTAAATTGGCGATTAAAACTTACTTTTATTAAATCTCTCTCTTCTCTGACTCTTCGTTCATCCGCTCTACGTTCCTCTTCTGCTCTCTCCTCTCGATTTCAGACTCCTATGGTGTATTTTCGGTCCTTGTGGGATTTTAGTGATGTTTTGTAACCTTCTCGAAAGATTAGTATGTTAGGGTTACGTCCATTTCAAGGCGGACTAACACTAACGTTTTCTGGCAATGTTTTTGGCATTTTGTCTTTGGTTTTGTTGCGTAGATGGGCTACATCTACTGGTATCTGTAATTCCTTAAGTGATATACACGAATGACATTCTGAAATAAGTGTCCTCAAAAGTTTGTCTAAGAATCACCTCAACACTTATTATTATTATTATTATTTTTCAGAGTCAGTTCTAGAATTAGTAGTTTCCTTCAAGAGAAGCTAAATTTCAGTAAAGGGAAATTAAGATAGAGAGAGAGAGAGAGATGAGGGGGGGAGAGAGAGAAGAGAGAGAGAGAGAGAGAGAGAGAGAGAGAGAGAGAAGAGGGGGGGGGGTGTTAGTTTAGTTTGCGATAACTTTTAGCATTTTCCTGACCGACTCAATACCAAGTAGCCAGCATTAATGTTTATAATCACGCGTTATTAAAGCTATGCATGTAAATTGTCGTGACATAGCAGTAGATGCAACATATACTAACTTAATTATTCTTACCAGATTACATTTTTATGAACCATTTAAAAGAAATGTCAATTGCTTGTGGAATAGTTCGCTCAAAGTTTGACGGGAAAATACTGAAAGGTGACGAGAAATATGGTCTCGTGAAAAATTGCATATAGAGATATATATTATATATATTTATTTATATATATATATATATATATATATATATATATATATATATTATATTTATACATAAACGAGTATATGTTTATATATATTTAAGTATGTTATTAATTGATGTAATATGAACTAACTAGAAACTCCAGTGAACATTGTTTCATTCTTACAACGAAACTAGGAAATTCACTTAATTGTTAATGATACAGCCAAGTATCCTTAATTAAGAAAAGAGACACGATTTTCTTTTTCCTTGTAGCGAATTCTTTTTCGTGCTATTTGGGACAAATAAGAAAAGGTAAATGGAAAAGTTATCGAGGGAGGTGTTTGCTGAATTGAATAATGAAGATTTGATTAAACGAAGGAAAAAGGAAACGTCACATGTTATTCATTTATCGTTATGACTACATTTATTTTTGCGCAAGTTTTGACAATGTTCAGATTTTAATGGTCTTCATAGCTCGCATATTATTTAGCGTATGATTCATGAATTTAATGGATTTTTTCATGTTTCCTATATTCCGAAATTTCGTCACCTCTCTCTCTCTCTCTCTCTCTCTCTCTCTCTCTCTCTCTCTCTCTCTCTCTCTCTCTCTCTGTATACTCAGCAGCTTTGCGTTTCTCCCGCGTCTCCTTTTGATGCTGTTCGTAAGACGCTGTAAATGTGCATCCTCCTAAATCAGCTACTTCCTTCCTTTGTCTTTCAAATGGCATCCCCCTGAATCGTGTGTATGCCGTTAACTTTCTGGCCGTGCCAAACGTTGTTATATGTTTTGGTGTCACTTCCTTTTTAAGGTAAACTTTGGTCTCGTCCTTAATACGAACCACATCCCTTCAGTAACAAGGAAAAGTGCCTGTGTTCAATATTTCTCAATCGAATAATAGTAATTTGATCTGCGTTTGTTACACGCACGCACACCTCGCACCTTTATTATTCAGATAGACCCATTCAGGTATGCCTTGCACCCTTGACATCACACTTGGTACTTGTATATACATGGAGTTCCCATGAATTACTGATAGCATGCACAACTCCGACGACTGACGTGTCTGATCAGGGAGAAAAACAAGTTGAGCAACAATTGCGGCCGAAATATTGAGAAAATATTAATCAGTTGGGGGTTGGAATAAGAACAGACTTGAATCTGAATGAACTCTTCAAAGTCACGGGCGAGTTCTTAACAAACAAAGGATCGAAAAGCAATAAAGAAAAAATGGAGGAGGAATGGTGAAGTGTGCGTGGGGATTGCTATTGTTTGAGTCAAATAAAGAGAGTTGGTTGAAGTATGTAAGGATAACGAAGAGAACACGTATGAAATGGTCAGGGATTTTGGTTTGTGGTAATTAGCGTAAAGAGTATCGTAGAACCAAAAAGTTAACCTAATTACTCCAGTAGTGTTAATTAGCAGCATTTTGCAAGATGCTATGTTTGCGTTTCTGGGAGGATCACTTAAAGTCGGCTTCATGATGCGCTACAAAAGACTGCTTTTTGGAATGCAATTTTTTGGGGTGAACAGACTTCTTGGTAGGATGGTGGGCTGTCATATACTGCTCTCGTAGGTTTCCAGTACTCCAAACTGAAGTAACCGAAACCCAGCTCACCATTATCATAAAATTTGGTGCCCAAATTTAATTATTGATTTTGCAATAGTCCATTTGGAGGTTACGTCCTCTTTTAATATGTAAGATTTCGTTTGGATGCTTAGTGATCTAATGGTGGTAGGTGAACTCTTACTTTTTTTTTTTTTTTTTTTTTTTGTGTGCCTCGTATTTTCTTTTTGTTATATAAACGTGCCCCCTCTCTTTAAAATATTCACTTTTTAAGTGAACGGTTTTCAGTGCTTGTTGTATCTTGGTAGTTATTGCCTCTGAAGAAATTTGCGAGAAATTCTCGAATTATTGCGTAGTTTGAAAGATCTTAATTAGAAATCGAAGATGTTTACTCATGAGGTTTCTTCTAAGAAATGTTATCTGATGTCAAGAGTTCATTAAAAATTAATTTTCTAAATTACGTTTTAATATAAACGAATGTCAAGGGAATAGTGTTTGTGGTGCTGCTTCCTAATAGTCAGTGCGATATGATTTGAAATCGTGCCAGCAATATGTAGCTTTTAGGATATTTGAGTCACTTAATTTCGAGACATTACGCCAGAAGAGACACGCTTCTGATAGCATCAAGGTCACTTGTCAAAGTATATACGTATGTATGTATGTGCTCACGAGAACCTCCTCCCTTTGGGATTCGAATCGTCGACGACTGAGGTAGCAACCAGGTCGACGTTTAGTTTAGTCACCTACTGGGAGCATGAAGGGAGAATACCCAGATAACCAGCAACTGCATATACATGATAACGTAGCGGGTACCAAGGCACAAATAATAGTGATTCCACATTTACATCTCCTTTCCAATGATACTGAGGTGATTTACACATTTTATCCTCCTCCTCCTCCTCGTATTCGAACGTCAGCTTGTTGAAACCTCTCAGTCCTCCTCAATCCGCACGGCTCCGTAGCAGGGTAGTGCCGTCAGTGGACCTCATGCGGTGCACTGTAGGCATTACTTAAGTTTCTTTGCAGCTTGCCTTCGGCCCCTAGCTGTAAAACCTTTCGTTCCTTTTACTGTACCTCCTTTCACATTCTCTTCCTTCATCATACTTTCCACCCTCTCCTAAAACTTGATTCATAGTTCAACTGCGAGGTTTTCCTCCTGTTACACCTTTCAGCAGCGACATCATCTTCAAATGCCATCAGGATGTCTCTCCCCTTGGTGTATGCCAGCATGTCAGGAAACTGAGTCAGCAGTTTCTGTTTCAGTCGTGTGGAGTGGAATCTCATGTCCACCTGGACTCCTAGCTGTTCTATTCTGGACTGATAGAGCTAGACAAGGTCAGCCAATCTGAACACTGGTGCCGTCTCCTCCTCTTGTCTCGTTTCTTCAGTGTAGAGGACGAGTTCAGCGAAGACAACTGACGACATTTCTTGCTCTTGGTGTGTGTCCTGTGATCCTGTTGACTGGGCCTTCCTTGTGCAATTGTAAAGTCCTATCAAGCAACGTGGGTGATACTGGGCTTCCAACACTATCATGTCCCCACCGCTGAGATGGCCCAGGAGTTCTGAATCAGACACACACCCATCTGTCCAGTTGGAATGTTACAGCTTTGTGAAGACTGTCAGCCCAGCAGGTTGTTCACAGAAGAAACAAGTTTTTGGGACCTTCTTCTCTGTACTCGATGAGTGTGAATGTAACCTGGAGCGTTTGCATGCAGCTTGTTCCTCGTTGCTCTCTTTGGTGCTCTCTGCAGTTTGGTGTTGTTGTACTGAAGCCTGCATGTCTGATGATATTTTGCACCATGTGCAACCAACCCTTCATTGCCATGACCATCATCGAGTCTTTCCAGGTTAAATGATCGTGGAAGCTCTCCAAGTTCACTAAATTTAACCAAATTCTCTGCGAGTGAACTGTACCCACTCCCAATGTCTTTTCTCTTTGATTGGTCAGGTTTGGTCATTGTCTCCGTTTTCTTCTCTTGAAATATGAGGCATAACTTCCAGTCAGTTGTGGTGAAGTGCGGTGATGTTGATGGTGAAGTTCGCTTACCAGCAGCAGCAGCTGGTCTGAAGCTCTTGGACATGGTGGAACTGTCTCCTGAACCTGCAATGAAATTGACAATGTTAAGATTTCTGTTGTCACTACTACTATACCACTACTATTAACAATATTACACTACTATACCACTTTAACTACTACTACCACCACCAACACCACCAGCTTCACCATCACGTAAACATACATTTAGACACCAAAATTCAAGTCAATAGCTGCATTAGACCCAGAGAAATCGCAAATGTAATTTTTAAGTGGCGGCCATCTTGAAAGTCAATATGGCGGTCAATACTTGACAATACCAAGTGGCAATTAGTACCATTGGATCCCTTACCACCCAAAACATATATTTAGATACCAGAATCAAGTCAGTAACTTCATTATATCTAAAGATAATAGCAAACGTAGATTTCAAGTGGCGGCCATTTTGAAATCCAATATGTCGGACATAAAGAGAGAATTTCAAGTGGCCCAATATCTGAAAATGTTCGCAACATAATAATGTACACTTTTGCCTAAATTGGTGCTTGTATTACAAAATGCACAAGTCCTTTGAATATTTGAGCTAAGCCACCCCACTATGAGAGTAGAGGGCTGGTAGGTTGATCATCCACCGTCCAGTCATCAAACATACCAAATTGCAGCCTTCTAGCCTCAGTATATTTTATTTTATTTAAGATTGAAATTTGCCATGATCGTGTATCTGGCAATGCTATAGGATAGGACACCACTGGGCCGTGGCTGAAAGTTTCATGGGCCGCGGCTTATAAAGCATTATATGCTGCACATAATAATAGTGGTCGGTGTTTGAAATCTTCAAAGGAGGAGGATTTCCCTCTTTTCTGGCAATGCTTATATATATATATATATATATATATATATATATATATATATATATATATATATATATATATACATATTTTATTATATATATCTATAATATATAACTATATATATATATTATTATATATACATATATATATATATATATGTATATATATATGATATATATATGTATATATATACAAAATATATATATATATATATATATATATATATATATATATATATATACATATATAGATATATATATATATATATTATATATATATATATATGTATATATATGTATATATATATATATATATATATATAGATATATATATATGTATATATATATATATATATATATATATATATGTATATATATATAAAAAAGAATATGATATATATAGATATAAAAAATTAAGAAGTGAAGAATGCTTAAAAGTTAGTACCTATCTCTAAGGAGTTAAAAAACTGAGTGACGTTGTCTGGTTTGGGAAAGGAGGACGTCAACTATGCTAAATATAGAACTGTGGAAGAAGTCTGACCATTTAAGGGGGGGGGGTGGGGGCACAAAGCTGTTTGATTGTTAACGACTCCAAGCGCCCAATGACTATTCTCTCTCTGTTTTGGAGTCGTTAAAAACTGAGTGACGTTGTCTGGTTTGGAAAGGAGGACGTCAACTATGCTAAATATAGAACTGTGGAAGAAGTCTTGACCATTTAATGGGGGCACAAGCTGTTTGATTGTTAACGACTCCAAGCGCCCAATGACTATTCTCTCTCTGTTTGGAGTCGTTAACAATCAAACAGCTTGTGCCCCCATAAATGTCAGACTTCTTCCACAGTTCTATATTTAGCATAGTTGACGTCCTCCTTTCAAAACCAGACAACGTCACTCAGTTTTTTAACTCCTTAGAGATAGGTACTAACTTTTAAGCATTCTTCACTTCTTAATTTTTTATATATATATTTTTATTTCATTTTTTAGTTCATTTTTAAATTATATATTTAACTTTTATGTACTTCAATTTTTATTATATTAATACTGAGTCTTTTTTAATTTGTATATTTTGTATATTTTTACAGCCCTGATGATGAGACCCAAAGTCTCGAAAATTTCGAAAATACATGTATGATGTTACGCTGGCTTTTCTCCATCCTATCATTTTATAATATATATATATATATATATATATATATATATATATATATATATATATAAGCATTGCCAGAAAAGAGGGAAATCCTCCTCCTTGAAGATTTCAAACACCGACCACTATTATGTACAGCATATAATGCTTTATGAGCCGTGGCCCATGCCAGATACACGATCATGGCAAATTTCAATCTTAAATAAAATAGAATATATACAGATATAAATAAATATTATATATATATACTATAGATATTATATAATATATATATATAATAATTAATATATAGATTATAAATATGTACAATACCATAATATACATACATATTTTATATATATATATACAACTTTCTCGTTATGTTGGAAAGAAGCTGGCATGAATGCACGAATTCACGCACATTGTTCACCCCCCAGTACTGCCTATAACCAGTTTCATAAGGCACCTCTGCAACAGGCCATAACGAAGGAGGACATGACACTGATCTGTCTTTTTATAGGCGATTCTGAGAAAGGGGAACTGATCTGAGACAAAGGGGAATTGATATGGGAACTTAACTAATGTTTCATGGTGTTACTATTGAGACTGTATTATGACTTGCCCAGTTTATGACTAAAATAATGTGGGTTATTGTGGGAGAAATATGGAGTGGGTTGTCTGAGTTCAATGCTTCATTTAATCATTCTGTTAAGAACCTGAGTATATTTAGCTAATGCCTTGCTCTTAAATATATGTATATTTGTATGTTCACGAGTCTGATTTGATTGCCTTAGGTAATGGAGTGTGTGGGGGGGGGGGGGAGTGTTGTCGAGAGAGAGAGAGAGAGAGAGGGTGGGGGGTGTGTTGGTGTTAGTGTTGGAGTAGAGGAAGTGGGTATTGCCAGTGCCTTAGACGCAACGACCAAGCTATCATACCTTTTTAATAAGTACCGAGATTTGGATCTCGGTAATATATATATATAAATATATATATATATATATATATATATATATATATATATATATTATTATATTATATATACATATAGCACGAAATTGGTGCTGTATTATATGTATGTATATAGGTGTGTGTGTGTGTATATATATATATATATATATATATATATATATATATATGTATATATATATGTATGTATATATATATGTATATATATATGTGTGTGTGTGTGTAAACATCACCATTTCCTGCCGTTTCCCTTCAATTACTTTCTAGATATGTTGCGATATTTGCATAATTAACTTGAAACCAACCCATATGATTTTGGTTTGTATGCTAATTGCCAGATTAAGAATTTTATATTTTTACATTAGTTGAGAACAGGGCATTGAAAATATCATAAATAATGGTAATTTACTTGAATGTAATAGCTTTTCTCAGTGTATCGGAAAGGCACCTGTTCACGTTCGTGCAGAGAGAGAGAGAGAGAGAGAGAGAGAGAGAGAGAGAGAGAGAGAGAGAGAGAGAGAACCACATACATCAAGGAAGTAATATCCTCCTGATATTCTCCTATACTACATATGCGGAAATAATTGTCCAATTTCATTATTAGAAGTTAGACGGTGCTTTCAAATGTTCTCTAAATGAAAGGAAACATGCATCAAACTTAAAAAAAAAATCGTGCAGTGATTCTAAAAGAAGCCTTATCACTTCCGACGTTCTGGCGTTCGAATATTGAGGAGAAATCAAATGCCTCATATAACTGTTATCAGAGAGAGGAA
>NC_087202.1:70937880-70985380 GCF_015104395.2 Macrobrachium nipponense | reverse complement strand
TGGGTTTATGTCCTCAGTTTCTGAAACCGAAAAATAAATACGAACTTGATTTCTTTCGGGTTACAGAAAATTTAGTTGTACAGCATATACCTGTGGTATAAACAGTTAGTACGTTCGTTACAAAAAACATAAGTTCAGATTAAAATTACTATTACCCAGTTTAGTAATTGACTGTTGGAGGTATTCGGTCTGTATTGTCAAACAGGTATCATAATTCATTTAGAAGAAGTGTTTGTATAAGCCCCTTTTTCCCCTTCTTACCTTTTCTAACCTCTCTCAGTAGTCAAGGCCTCAGAGGCAAGCATTGTATCCAAAAGGAAAAGATGGGAAGGAAGGGGCATAGTTTTTCTAGCATATAGTACGTATTAGGGGTAAAGGTGCAGTAGACTAACCGCGTCAGATTATCCACATCATTTCCATAACAAAAGACATCCCTATTACCAAAATCAACAGCCAAGAGAGTTAGAATGATGTTACTTTATTTCCGGTGACACCCTAGTATTTTGAACTTTATTTTGTATTACTTTAATGTAATTTATATATAATTTAGTCACGTTTATTCAATGCCCTGCGGCTACTCTCATCGCGCTTTATGGTGCTTCTGTCCATGTTTTTTTTTTATGTGGAGCATCGTGCAAAGAACTTTCACATCCCTGTTTTTGAAATCTTAATTCTTGAATTGGCATGATGCAAACAAAAAGACATTCTATTTCATTAGGAATTTATGGACTAAGATTTGTCTCATACTACCTGGGGAGCTAAGAGACAAACATTACTCATGATATATAAAGCACTAGTTTTATCCAAAGTAGATTATGGAAGTCCAATTTTCGGGTCAGTATCACAAAGTACCTTAAAGTCCTTAGACTCTATCCACACTCGAGGCTTGAGACTTTGCAGTGGAGCCTTTAAATCTTCTCCAAACACTTCAGTATGTTGTGAAAGATAATGTCCACTGATTCCCCAACAAAAAAACTGTTTGCTATACGAGATATATATTTATTAGTAATCACGAACCACCTTTTCCAATAAGAGTTAATAGGTTATTGGAATCTAGTGATGTTAGAGTAAATATTCTTCCACCCTCAAATTCTCCACCTCCTCGGATGATGAAGAAAATCAAAGTATGTTCTAACCTATATCATTTGTCAAAAAAACAAGATTATACTTCAGATCGTTATAAACAGTATTCATTAGAACACTTTCGAAGTAAAGGCCCACATAGAGCAATATACACTGATGGATCCAAGTCTTCTGCTTGAGTTGGTTGTCCTGCAGTGTCATCATGCCAAATAAGTCAGAATTCATTGCCAATTGAAGCAACTGTCTTCACTGCTGAGTTAACAGCAATTATATAGGCAAATCAATCAGATAAAATTGTCAAATAATAAACTGAATACCAAATTTATAATCTATTCTGACTCAAGAAGCTCAATTGAATCTCAAAATTACACACATAAGAACCCTTTAGTAAAGGAAATTAAACAAATCATCAATAAATTATATTCACGTGGGGTTAACATTCAAATCTGCTGGATTCCTGCCCATGTTGGAATCCAAGGTAATGAAAAGGTCAAGTCTGGGACAAATTCACCAATTTTTTACAATAAATTGCCTGCTACAGATTATATAAACTCAGTGAAGCAGTGCATTGAGACAAAATGGCAAAATCTGTAAGATAGTGAAGCAGACACCAATAAATTAAAGTACATCAAGCCGAATGTAGACTTGTGGAGTTCATCAGTACAAAATGAAAAACGAGCTGAATTAATATTAACAAGATTACGAATAGGCCATACAAGACTAACCCACGAGTATTTAATGATAACTCCACAAGGGATGTCCCTCATTGCAATGTCTGCAATACAATTTTAACAGTCAAGCATATTTTATGTAATTGCCTAATTTTTAATAGAGAAAAAAATTATATTTAGGCAATAAATCATTATCAGAAATCCTATCAGTCAGATCATTTTTCGTTATATAGAGAATTAATATTTTTAAAAAAGACTAATTTGATTAATAAATTTAACATATTTGTACCCTCTAAAAAAGATGAATTTTGTCATTTTTGTCTATTTCAGTCTCTTATAAGTTCAATTCATATTTTTAATTCCAACCTCATATCACTTAACAATCATCCTCATTTATTATTAATTTATTGTAATTCATTAACTACCATTCCTTCCCATCCCAGTTTGTAGACGCATTTTGTGTGCGTATTTTTTGTAATAATTTCCTCCCCGAACTCTTAGACTTATTGGGCTGGTAAATCTTAACTTTATGAGAATAATAATTTTCTCCCTCAATTGTTCCATTAAAGTCCTTGCATTGATTTTCTCCCTCAGTTATAAAAAGTTGCTCCAAAACATTATCACAGATAATTTAGGGAGGAGAACACGCAGATAAATGTGAGAGTTGAGTTGTGTCATTTGTCAGGAATGTAACAATATTGTGTAATTCGGATCTGCCATCTGAACAACAATTGCCAGACAGCTTTTGCTGTTGATTTAGGCTTGAATTATTGACGGAGAGCATTGGTAGTTAGTAATTATTAGAGATTTTCACTCTAGTTAACATTTTACCTCTATTTTTAGAGTTAGTGTGTGTTTTCCCAAGCGCCTCTTATATAGCTTCATGCAGATAAGCGCAGCCCCATCGATTTCTCTGTGGCATTGCTCTTGACAAACAGCAGTTATGACCTTCCACGAAATTGACCCCTGGTGTTTTGTGAGTCATATTGATGTAGCTAGAATAAACATTTCATTCACGTTGACGGTATCGATTGTTTCGGAGAGGAAAACGATACTGCTAATGCATTTTGTTTGTTTATTTTCAAATTCAGATATTTTGCTTTCCATGCGGCTAGAACTTTTTTAAATTGAACTAAAATTTTATTTATGAAAATTTTGTTATACGATGATGATTTATGTTTTTTTAAGCACAGTTTATTCATTACTTAACCTTATTGTTTTGTAATTCTGGATCGTATACAATATATTTTATATCCTACATTCATCCTAGTTTTTTTTCGGAGTTAGTTTAATTACCGTTTAATTAACTCTCACAAAAATGCAGGTGCGAGACGGATGTCAAATTTATTTTTGCTTGAATTTCAGTGTAATTGTAATTGACTTTTCCTGAGTAGAGGGTATTAAGAATTAGACTTGTTTTACTAGTTTTTCAAAACGGTTGACTTATTGTAGAGTACCTTATATCTAGTTTCCAGATTACAATAAGTTTAGTCTTAAGTGTCTCCTGAAAAACGGAATTTCATAAAAATCGATGTATGTCTACGAAGATTACTGCCTTGGCTTTGATAGTGTGAAGGGCATCAGATTAATGCGGGAAAAACCCGAAAAGTTATATAGAATTATACATAATGATGATAATGCAGTACACGAATTACCCATTTTGTGTAGCTTTTGGAATGATATTTATATAACGATAGAGAATTATTTAGTTTTCAATGGCTCTCGCCCTCTTCGTCGGAACCAATTCTTTGAAAGGTAATCTCTAGATTACCCACTTAAATGTGTAGACCTTGCAGCTCTTCTCGGGCATCCATTTTCGTTTGCACTTTAAGTCTCTGTCCTAAAAATTTCTTGCTTTGCTTAGGATTAAGATTAATCAGGTATTTATGCTGGTCGGCCACAGAAATACCTTCTATCTTAGCTAGTCTATAACTAAACCCAAAAGTCCGATTTTAAATAATGCACAATATTTGCTGTTGATCTTTTCCAAGCTGTAGGTCTCACTTGTAATATTATTTTCCCCAGATTTTGTTTTTCTTAGTAACTTGCAGTCATATCCTTACAGTAGGTTAGGTCTAATGATGGTGTTGAAATGTTAAATGAATTTTTAGATCTTAACCTTTTGTTTTTGTTGTATCCGCATCTTGACTATTAAACGGCACTTGTATTTTTGGTCTCGTTCTGCATTCCATAGGCTTTTGCTTTGTGCGTGTAGAAACTTTAACTGGTAGGTAAATAATTTCTTTTTTAACTAATTTCAAGATCTAGATGTTTAGGTTACCTTATCTTAATGGTGTCAGAAGGCAGCCAACTATTTCTCCCTTAATTAAAATTTTTGTATGGGAAGAAAAGTAATGAATACCATATTATAAATAGTGTTTCGTATCGGCCTTACATTATTCTCACGAAACGACTAGCAATGGGAGAGTTTGGTCTGTACATTTTTCAAGTTTGAATTTTTAAAAAGGAACCTGGCCACTAAGAGCGTTTAAAATCTGAATTCAGAAATGCATATATATAATCCACACATGTTTTCCACATGAATAAACGAAGCTCAACAGTGTGGATCGTGAGATGTTTGTATAATTTTCCAAGAATATTGAAAAAAAAATTGTCTGTTATGTACGATTTAATAATAATTTCTTCCAATGTGCAGTGGGAATTCAAACACTTGCTCTTCCCCTTGACGCAGATAAGATCTGGAATATTTTCCAATGGGGCAGTGACATTGATAACAGTGTACATTGAGCTGGATTTTAGTAAAAGACTAAAAGGTGTTTTTCAAGTTTGGTGGTTTCAGTCCTCCCACTGGCTATTTGCCTCTCGGCCGGACGTCATGCGGGTAGCATATTTGTGATTTGTATTAAGACTCTGCTTATGGAAGAAAATAGGACCAATCAGCGTTCAGAATTGACTTGAGGCAATGACGTCACGATCCTAGCATTCACTCTTACTGTGTGTACGGTAATTATCCGTTGTAATTTATATTTTCATTGTTCTTAAATGACAATTCCATATGCATGCTACGAGTTTTTTTCGATCAGTTTATTTATGAAATACTTGTGTTGCCAAAAAATAATGCATTTATTAAAATATAGTTTAATGAATAATGAAAACCGATGAAGTATAGCCCTTTTGTATGCAATTTGCATGATTCATTGCACGGCTCTGGAATATGATATTCGATTTGTAAACAAACATACGATTATAATTATTGAGATTTTATTTATGGCAACGTGTAAATTTTTAGGCGCTAACGACTTTAAAAAAGTAAATCGCAAAGCTATACCAAACTCTTTTCCATAAATTGTAGGGCCATAGGCCTGCCATTGAATCAGGCCTGTACCGAGGGGCGGTTCTGGTGGATAGAACGATCTCCTCCTCCAGAATTTCTGAAAGTCCATAATTTCTGTGACCATCCTTTTCATTGAACTGTACTTGCAAAGTAATAAATAATCATTATTTTTTCTTAAGTCAAAGTTAAAACAACAAATAGAGTAATATGCATGTTATTGTTAACATGATAAATAAATCCATCAATAAAACTGAAGAAACATTCCTAAATTTCAGTGCAAACTTTAAACATTATGAGTAAAATTCTGTTAACCAGAGTCGGTACCTTGAATAACATCTAATCGGGTAGAAGGGCATAGACCGCAAACTCAGTTTTTCTTCTTAATATAACTAAAATAACATTTTCAAGTATTTCATCATGTATATTCCTATATGAGGTATGCAGTGACATTTATAGAGGAAAAGTTCCAGTTTTGGGAAAAACACCCCCCCCCCCCCCAATAAAAGCTCTGGGTACGGGCCTGTGAGTTATTTACATTCTACTTTAGACCTACTCACTGGGGACGTTGCAACCTTCTTATGGCCATGCAATAATTGATCAATCGAAAGATGTGGTAATTTACTGAAAAAAGCCAATAGTTCTATAATTCTTGGATAAGTACCCAGAAGACTGCATTTATCTATACTGCCCCCCCCCCTTTTTTTTTAACCAAAACTAACCTAACTCTACTACTATAGACCTAAGCCTATTCTAGCCTATCAAGCCGGAGTCGATGAGGAGCGTGTGTTTAGACCCAAGGGACCCTTCGAGGAAGGTTGTTTCGTTAACCAAATCAGGGTAAAACCTACCTATCTAATTTATGGCTACTGGTCATTGGATTTCAGAATTCAGGGCACTAGCCTTGTGTAAACTAACCACACCTTTATAACCTAATTTTCACGGGCTC
This sequence comes from Macrobrachium nipponense, assembly GCF_015104395.2. Classification (NCBI taxonomy): domain Eukaryota; kingdom Metazoa; phylum Arthropoda; class Malacostraca; order Decapoda; family Palaemonidae; genus Macrobrachium; species Macrobrachium nipponense. Next base: position 70,979,385 of record NC_087202.1, on the reverse strand, counting down.
AGGCTAACTGGTCACTAACCTATGGCTACTGGTCATTGGATTTCAAAATTCAGAGCACTAGCCTAACTTACTACACCTTTCTTCTAACCAAATCTTCACAGGCTAACTGGTCACTAACCTAGCCTATAGCTACTGGTCATTGATTTTCAAAATTTAGGGCATTAGTCTAACCTGACCAAACCTTTATAACTTAATCTTCATGGGCTAACTGGTAACTAACCTGTGGTCACTGGTCATTGGATTTCAAAACTCACTGCACCAACCTAACCTAACCACACCTTTATTAATCTAACCTTCATGGGCTAACTGGTCACTAACATATGGCTACAGGTACCCCACCTGAAAATTTGCCACCCAACACAAACCCACCTGTAGAATTGTCACCCAAAAGTATCCCACCTATACCCAAACCTAACTAGACCTAAGACTATTTATTGGCCTTATTCCAACCTATATAAACCGAGTCGATGAAAGGCACTTGTGCTGAAACATCCTGAAATGATATTTGCCCTGTTAATATGTCCTCACTTTACTTCCGTTCTTCTTGCTCCAGTTCTTCCATCTTACTGTTTCAAAGCGCTGAGTGACTTTGTAGTCCCATTGCTAGGCGCAAGCCTAAATTCAATATTAAATTCCATATAATTCAATTTTTAATATGTTCTTAATGAAATCATCGTAATTAATTTAATGTTTGAAAAAGGCTATCTGTTGTATGTGAATTTTTTTTATTAGGGTACATGTTTACACATCGAGATGCAATTCACAATAGTTGATTGATATTGCTTTAAATACAACAGAATATTTTTCTAATCTATATCAAAATGAGATATCAATACCAAGGTTACTTAGTGGGCTGGCAACTTTAAATAGGATTGAGATGGAGAGTCCTGTCTTATCTATTTCTTGAAATACTAATCTCAAATATGCTACAGACGAGTACTTTCATTACCAAGCAAAGTTCATGCCTTTTAACATACTTGTTATATATAAGTTTTTCCTGTATTTAATGGTGATAGTTTGATTTCTTGTGATAATGCTCTTTAACATACAATATACATACACCCACACACACACACATAAACACACACATATATATATGTGTGTGTGTGTGTGTGTGTGTGTGTGTAATATTAGGAGCCTTTGTCTTGAAACTTTATTGATATATTTCTTGTTCCATAACACAAATTTATTGACATATTTCTTGTTTCATAACACATGCATAATTGTTTATTCCTAATAAATCTCTGTTCAATATATACAGTATACAATGCAGTTTTAACATCGTTCTCAATTAGACAATATGTGGACCTAAGAATATAAGGGGCGTGTCCTCCAAATAATTTGTTTTGACCCCCTACCCCCGGGAATATTTTGGGGAAATGGTGGTACAGCTTTTGTACCCTTGACGCCCTTTTACGCCAAGATGTGATGATTTCATACAGAATTTTAGGTACAATTAGTGTCTCAAGTGCAGGTGCAGAAAGATCTTTTAACAGTCTAAAGTAGATTAAAAATGACAGAGAGGACCGTTTGTCAGGCATAGCCCCAATTAGCAACTGAAAGGGATTAATCAATTGACTTTGAATGAGTGATCATAAAATTTAGTAAAAGAAAGATTAATCTATGAGGTGTGTATTTGTATTTTGCCGTATGTAATATTCTAAATGTTGTATGCATTCCGTTGAGCATTTATAAATGGTTAGATTTTGATTTCATTTAATATTTAAACTAGATATATATTAAGTAAATTTTTGGTATTATAAAACTACATAAGGAGGCCTAAGAACGCCCTTCAGAGAGAGAACTCCGAACTCAATCATCAACAGTATTCAACCAATCAACAATACAGCACTTGTAACAAAAATCCCACTACTCAACCAGTCAACAATACGGCACTTGTAACAAAAATCACATTACTCAACCAGTCACAATACGGCACTTATACCAAAAATACCATTACTCAACCAATCAACAGTACAGCACTTGTAACAAAAATCCCATTACTCAATCAGTATAGCCTAGATATTTTTAAAGATCTTTTTGAGTTATTTTTTGGAAAATCTGTGATTTATTTAACTCGATAAAAACGATTTATAAGACCCAAGTAACATATAGAAACACTACTGTGGGATATTAAGCTTTGGATTTTGTCCAGGTTAATTTATGAATTAAAAAAATGAATAAAATTGCCACATCTTTCGATTCCTCAATTACCGCATGGCCATAAGAAGGTTGCAACGTCCCAGGTGAGTAGGCCTAAAGTACGTAGAATATAAATAATTGAAGGACAGGCCTATGGCCCTACAATTTATCGAAAAGAGTTTGATATAGCTTAGCGATTTAATTTTTTAGTGTCGTTAACGAATAAAAATTTCCAGAGCGTGCAATGAATCATGCAAATTGCATACAATAGGGCTATACTTCATCGGTTTTCATTATTCATTAAACTATATTTTAATAAATGCATTATTTTTAGGCAACACAAGTATTTCATAAATAAACTAATCGAAAAAAACTCGTAGCATGCATATGAAATTGTCATTTAAGAATAATGAAAATATAAATTACTACGGATTATTATCGTACACATAGTAAGAGTGAATGCTAGGATCGTGACGTCATTGCCTCAAGCGAATTCTGAACGCTGATTGGTCCTATTTTCTTCCATAAGCCGAGTCTTAACACAGATCACAAATATGCAGTCGGCATATGTAAACCTAACCCCCCAACATGACGTCACTCATGGCATTAACCTTCTGGTAGTCTCAATATTCCCCTTTGACTTGGAGCGAACGCTGGTCCCCGAGATGACGAGGCCAACACGTTACAAACTGTACTAGCCAAGTGAATAAGGGTTTGAAATAAAATAGATTGAAATTACATACGAAAGCAATTAAGTTAAGTCTAGTGCGATCTGGAGATGTCTTGGGCGTGTCCCTCGCATAACCCCTTTAACATCCTGAGCTTGAATACTTCACCTTGAGGGTCAATCCGGTTGGTCGTAAATTTATGACAGTCGTTTAGAAACGAAGGATAACAGGTTGCTAGTTGCTTACATGTAAAAATAGAATGTATTTTCCCGACGTGTACGCTTGCTAATTTTTCTTTATATCTACATTATTATGATTTTAAAATATTCTCTAAATTTCATAACTTGAACGCTGCTTCTTTTTTTTTTTTACCGGACAAAGGGTAGCGATTACTAGACTTTTATCTGCTATTGCTCCTATTTTGATGTAGAAATTCTCGGTAGGGGGGGTAGTGTGCACCTCATGCGGTGCTCTGTAGACATTACTCAAGGTTCATTGCAGCGTCCCTTCGGCCCCTTGCTATCAATCTCGTTACATCTTTCAAACCTTTGTACTCTCAGTTTCGCTTTCATCGCTGAGTGACCTCAAAGGTTCCAGTGCTTGTCCATTGGCTTAAATTTTATATTCCTGTCATACGTAGAAATTAACTTTGTTTAACACATTGTACACAGAATCATTTTGAGCTCTTAATTTATGTCCACACTTCATAAAACGTTTCATGGCGTTTATGATGTATAGGCGTGTGAACCAGCACATATTTCATGTTTCAGTTGGGTATGTGGTGCGTATGTTATCATACCAACCACCTCTAAACGAGGGGTAAGTTCTCCAAAATCCTCCTGAATTAGTTTCGAAATGAAGAAAAATAGATAGAAATTAGTATTGCATACTTTTAGCTTTTCTCATATTTTTATTATTATGCAGTTTCGGGTGCCGGTAACGAGAGAAATCGAAATCAAGTTGAAAAATGTCATTATACTTCTCCCCTCGTGGCAGCTCCGACGAATCCGTCATTTCTTATTTCAGTCCTCCATTAGGAGTTTACCGGACACATGGGCATGTAGATACTTAAACGTAGTATGGAGTGTTACTAGTAGAAGAAAATTGAAAGGGGTTTCATTAATTAGCAGGCTGTTGACAGATTGGTTTTACTAGCAGCGTCATATTATGTCAAGTGGGGAATGTCACTCACTGCCTTTAGGGGATCATATCTCAGAAAATTTGCATGCAACACTTGATTCTGTGTCTGTTGTTGACTGGCTGCTAAAGCGACTTTCTTGGTGACTTTACCGATCTCAGGGCGTCCTGGAAATTGGAACAAAATATGGTATTACTAACAGTTGACCCTAGAAAATTGAAAAGATTTTAATCTTGGATAAATTTTTTAACATCTTTTTTTTATTCTCTAAATTTATATAGTATTTTTAAACTTAGATTACGGTCAAGTTTAGATAGAGCAGTTTCGTGTGTTATTTTTAGAAGACTTGAAACGGGCGAAAAAAATAACATGGTTATAATTGGGGATGCACCGATACTAAATTTTTGGCCGATACCGATACCTGTTACCTTCATATTACTGTTATTTAGGAGAATATATATTCTTACTAAAACCATTCTTGTTCTCTGGTTATTGTATATTAAAGGTTCAAAAGTTGAAAGGTCATATAATAGGGCTATATAAACAATTTCAAAGACACAAATTTCATTGAGAAAGAATATCAAATATCACTATTTAGTATTTCATACCTTTATTACTGGCTTATATTATGGCTACCATTAGAAGACGCTTAACAATTTAGGTACGTAGTGCCTACTTGAATTCATGGGGTGACGCGCAATCTGATATCACTGATATATACTTTTATTCTGAGTTTTAATTTATATATTGGCAAGAAACAGTTAACACACTCTTTCATTTAGGTTATGAAAGGTTCTGGTAATGGATGGGCTAATCCTTTGCCTCATTACAATACATAATATTGTTTTTATTAAGTAATCCCAAGAAAGATGAGATACCGGTACACAAATAAAAATAAGATTACGAAAGGACCAGAGTTTGTTTCTCAGTATAGATCAACAAAACATTTAAAAAAAAAAAAAAAAAAAAAAAACACACACACACACACAACACACAACTCTCTTTGCAAGTTCCAACTCATATATACTGGACTTGGACCATCTGAACTAAGTTAAGATTATAATTTTATTAAAGATAATATTCAATACAATTATCCTAGAAATGGAAAGTGGCACAGAAAATTAATATTATGCCCGCATAGAAGGATTTTAAATTCCTGTACTAATGACAAAAGTATCGGCTGGTATCGGCCAGAAATTCACCTATACCGATACTGATACTTGGGCACATCCCTAGTTCTAATGCTCCTTCCTCCCTCTTCTTGTTCCTATGTACAAAATAGAACGGACACAATTACAACCTCCTGGCTGGACCACCGCACCACGTCTCCTCTTCTTCACGATTCAGTTGTGACTGCAATATTCGCGACGATCCTGCTACAGATTACGATCACATCCCCTTACAGGTGTCATTTATGAACACATCCCTCCCTACCGAGAAGCCCCTAACAGATGGCCTACCTGCTGTTCACTGGGACTTGAAAAACCACCAGAAAACCAGGTCCTTTAGGGTGACCACGGAAAATAGATTGCGGTCAATAGTTCAACCGGCAGAGGCCTTACTTTGCACTGACCCAAAATGTAGAAATGTCCACCACAGGAGAGTTCGGAAAGATTTCTATTCACATATAATGTCCGCTGTGCCTGCCTCCGGTAGGGATACCTTTAGACTTCGCCAAGGCATGGAATGACTTGGTTAAAGATCTGGAAAGTAATTGTATGAAGTCTGTCTTTTAATTGTTATAATTTTGAATGTTTTTTTACTTTTATTCTCAAGAGCATTATTATGAAAACTATTTTTTTCTGCTTCTTCAGCAACGTGTGGATATTGCCGATTAACGTTTTTCCATGTTATCTCATATATAGATTGTGTGTATTATATCGCCTCTACCTCTTCTGTGTATATTCCATGTATATTGGCCCGAGCTGAAATAAAGATTATTATATTATTATTATTATTATTATTATTATTATTATTATTATTATTATTATTATTATTATTATTAAAACAGTGAATGAGGTTATAATGATTGTTGGGAGTCACTCTGTGGTCACCGCATCCAGTCCTGTAAGGCAGGTGATCAACCCAAGTGATAATGATAATGGTTCTACCTCCTGGTCGTTTTAATGAGTTAATCAGTTTCCATATCAATGGTAATTTCCGGTTTTAATGGCCTCATCTGAACTGGATCCTCATTGTGTTGTCAGACGCTATTACACTGACTCCTAATTGAAATTCAGTAGATTTATTTTTGTGAATTGTTGTTAGACCTTATCACGTATGTCATTATTCAGGATAGACCACTGACAGACGGTGTAAACTAAGTATAATGAAGGAAAAATTAAACCCATTTTCATTACGCTTAGTTTCTTTGGCTGTGTTAACTGTACCCTGCTTATCTATGTCTCCATTAGTTTTGGATTCCATTGTTGCGCTATAGATATTAATTCCCAACAATTATGTCACATTCCTCTTGATAAAAGAGAGGGGAGGAACTTTAACTTGAACGCGGAATAAGTCCATGATCGCAGATATGGAAGATATCTTGAAAATTGAAACCTTTAGTCATTTAAGGTGCTGTATAAATTACAACCTTGTCCAATGTGCCTTAATCATAGAGCTCCGAACTATTCTCTGTATCGTGTCAGCTCGCATGTCTCTCAAAGGTAGGTAGTATTACGTTTTTTTATATTCTTGAAGTATTATTGCCGAGTTGATAGATAATTCGGGTTGATAACACAGCAGTCGATCCTATTTTAAATACTGTGTTTAATACAAGCAGTCAGGTGGTTATTAAGCCGAATCCCTTCATTTGTTTTGCCTTCCATTTGCCACGTTCACTTACGGAACTTTGTGCTAAATAATAATAATAATAATAATAATAATAATAATAATAATAATAATACTGATGAATATTATTTCAATTCAAAGGCATATTCAGATACACAAGGTAGATGAAATACAGTAAAGAGGAAATACAAATTGCACGTAGATCAAAAGAAACGGTGAACAGTTACTCGTGATAATAATAGTGATAATAATATTGAAAACGTTCGGTTTTTTTTTCAGCCTGATTCATTTTCTTAAAAAGGAATTTTGTTCAGCTTCTCGCACACAGCAACAGCAGTAGTGATAAGAAGGGAAACCAATGAAAATTCCTGAAATACACGTAAAATAATACCCATGGGTTACCTAACGTTGTTAAATAGAATTTTATAGCAGGGGGCAGCAAAATGGAAAACCTCACTGAAAATCTGCCCCTGATGTCTTTCCGATGTTTTATCTTTTATAAATCTCCACTCGACTCCAGCCTTCCTTTTCATAGGTAACACTATCACGTACTATTCACTGGGATACGTAAGTACCTTCAGGCACTTGGAACCGTGTTCCATAGTGAGCATCAGGCCCAGCTGTTAGTACGTGGATTAGATGCGCGAGCTCAGGGTGCTAGATTCACGATCGAAAATTGTGACCTTGATTAGGAAGGGTACTAGAAATCTTTGTGAATGGATGATGGATAGGTTAAGTTAATGCAAGCTTAGTCTTACCGGGTCCATCTCTGCCCGCCTGGCAGTTGATCATAGTTAAAAGGCAGTAGGCAACGGCAGGGGTCATTAAATTGGCCTTAGTTGGATAGGAACTGCTCTTTACAAGAATTGTCTATCTTCTAGTGTATTTAGCTAATGAGTCCTTTTTGAAGTCTACTATGTAAATGGATGGGGGTTATGTCATAAGGCAGAAAAAAATTATAATACTGTACAAAGTACAAAAGAATAGTGATAATCGAGTTAGAAATAATTAAGAAAATATACACAACATCATTTTGAGTTGATCCATGATGAGAGGAAAGAGCTCCATAGAAATAGGCAGATCAGTGTCCTATCCTTCACCCAATTTAGATTTCGCTTCAATGTTTAAGACTATTTCGATTAACGGATTGCCACGTTTTCTTAGGCTTGTGATCAGAAAGGGCATGATTCGCCTGATAATGAGGTTCAAATGCTTTAGTTGGATTTTTAGATAGTGCTCTGTAATTAGGGCCCTTTCACACTATGTCGCACGTAAATGCGACACGATGTCGCACCTACATGCGACTAGCAGTCGACTATTATCTCTAATGTACCTTTTCACACTATGCCGGTCCGGCATCGCATTACAGCCGACAGGCCCCACTGGACATGTCCGGTGCTGCACCCAGACGCGATTGCAGTTGGCCATTGCCTTCAATACGTGTCTTCACACTATGCGATTTTTTCCTGCATATATGTGCTGCAGCAGTAGACCTCCACTGCTTCTGGTGATCGGGTGCATTGGGCATTGAAAACATTTGAGGGATATAAATAGTGTTATTCCCGTTGCTGAAGAACCACTAGTTACATGCAACGAAAAATCACCATACAATAATAATAATAATAACATTAGTGTCATTCGTAAATAAGAAAGAACTACAGGTATGGATGGCTTAAGTATAAACTACTGAGAAATGATTTACTAAATGATTTGCTGTTTTTTTCATTTAGGTTACATACACGTTATGATACTGAAATTATTAGAAGGTTATCGGCAGATTATTGAAATAAAAGAGGACTAAAAGCTTTTGATTTCGATATATATGATTTTTTTAAGAAGTTTTTATAGTTAACACTTACGGTTTATTTACATTAATTAATGAAACTGAGATATATGCATTTTTTTATATCAAAGCAAAAGATTTTAGTTTTTGATATAGATATATCAGTTTATATTTTTGATAAATAGAGATGTTTCAGCTAACACTAGTTGTTTTCATTTCTCCTTTTTAATTTCTATATGGAAAAGCAAACTTACAAGGAAAGGTCCATATTATTTCCTCTTACTTGATGGTAATTGCCAGTTGTTGTGCTGCGAAATATCATCTCTGAATGTCGTATTTCTTTTAGCAACTGGTCATGCAGACGTGATATGAGTTCCACAGAGGTTGTTTTAGACATTCTGAAGTAATTGAAAAATTTATCATTATCTCTCTTCAGCTCCTTGAAAAATGTGTCAAATGCACCGTACAAGTGCCTTTGTGTAATCAAAGGGTGTACCGAGTGAATTCTAGATTTTCTCTTCTTTTTTCTCAAATGTAATAAATAAAGACAATAATTTTCTCTTCCTGTCCCTCTAGTCACCACTACAGACTGCAAGCGCTTGGTGCGACAAGTAACTCACTTGGTATCGTGCAGTGTTAATCAAAGTTTGTGTCTTTCAGAGGAAATGTAAACCTTCATCATTGATATCTTAACATCACTTACGATCACTTGCAGACGAAGTTACATTATGGTTTGTGTCACATCTTTTGGGCAACCTTTTGTGGTATTGTCTGTTATTTGCATCAATGAGGCTGAAAACTCTCTGAAGTAATTTCCACCGAAATTCGTAAAAACCGACTAAGAGCCGCTCTTTGAAATTCGAAATGAAAACCAATAAATACGTACTATTTTGACCTTTTAATTTTCCAGGGACTTAAGTCGACGTGGTACGATACTAAATGCCATTGATTTTGTTCTTAGTGCTTTTTCCTTCATTGTGGTTGAAGTAACAAACATTTATCTCGAAAACCGATGCTCTTAAGTACGGAAAGTTTTGAAAGAAGATTAACAGATCATTACTTTTCCCAGAATACCAATAGGACTTATTCTTCGAGCTGGGTGTTTGGCCCCTAATCAATCAATTACATGTATGAATGCAAAATTGTCATATATTGAAATTTTCAAGCACTACTCCTATGTAGCAAGTAGTATGACTAAAAAATAGCCAGATCACAAGTTTGAATATTTAAACAAAAATATTTCCGCCACTGCAACGCTTCTCCAAATTGGGATCCATTTGCTTCTTTGTAGCTAATATGAGTAAGTGAACTACCCTGATATTTCATCATATTTGATGGCCATTACAATAACGACGACAGCTGTACCTTAAGTGTGTTTCCCACACCGTTAATTCACGCAGTGTTGTAAGAACTGACGCATCTAGTATGCATTTCACTTGCTTTAAGCCTTCGTTGTTGTTGTTGTTTTTTTTTTAAGAAGAGTCGAATCAATATGAGAATTTGGCAGAGCCTTTTTCACAACCTGCCGCAATTTTTGTTAGCATAGGGCAGTACCAAAAGTAAACAGTTACGCCAGTTTGTTCTTGACAGTGAAAAGAAATGCCAACTTCGACGATAGCAATTCGGACGAAATTCATTGTGACGCAAGTGACGTTACTATAAGCTCCTCCCACCCACCTCTCTCTCTCTCTCTCTCTCTCTCTCTCTCTCTCTCTCTCTCTCTCTCTCTCTCTCTCTCTCTCTCTCTCTCTTACGAAAAATACGGCACTTGAGCCTTAATTTATACTTCAAAAATTGATGTGTTTACGGTATTGTATATTTTCTTTTGAGAGTAACAGAAAGTAGAGTAAGGGAACTAATGATAGTAACAAGAATTTTTTTGCAGCATACTAGTTTGGTGGTTTTTCGATGTTTCCCGTTTTCTTTGTTTGGCGACATGGGACAATGGCAGCTGTCACCCGGCCGCAGGTGTATTATCCTGAGCAATTATGGCGAGTTTGATACGTAATTGTCACGGGGCTGTAGGAATGTAGTTGTTTTGAGTCTTTTCACCCTATGTGACAGGGAGAAATCCGCCTATTGCCTACGGATTAGTTTGAATAGGTGTCTGAAAGTTGCAGTGGCGCAGCAACCACTCCAGTCACTGACATCAAATAAGGAGAGGAAAGTAGCCGACTAAAGAGGAATGGCCCGATTAAAATGAGCTTTAACAACACCTGAAGTGCGAGGTCCCCGTGGGTATCACTGTCCTCCCCTCAGCTTTCAATTTATGTTCAAGCGTCTGGAAACTGGGTGGAAATTCAAGAAGAGAGAGAGAGAGAGAGGAGAGAGAGAGAGAGAGAGAGAGAGCAGAGAAGAGAGAGAGGACGAGAGAGAGAGAGAGAGGAGAGAGAGAGAGAGAGAGAGAGAGGGAATTCAGATGGGTTGGTGGGTGGGGCTTAATGAAGTTTTCGTCACGTCAAGGTCATTCGCACGGAACAAACTGACTTAACTGTTTACTTTTGGTGCTGCACTATGCTAGCAAAATTTAAGGCAGGTTGTGAGTAAGTGAAATGCATAGCGGTATTGCCATTCCATTATCTGCGAAACTAATCTTGCACATTACTGTAAACCAGGCAGGATTGCTACGACCTGTGTCGAACATCGAAACTTAAAACCGCGGTACCAAACTTTTCCAGATAAACGAGGAGATGAACTTCAAGAGTATGGTGTGGGAATTAATTACATTATAAGTAGAATTTGAGTGATTTTAGAAGCAAAACAATTTCCGTCAAGTTAGAATACTTTTATTTTTATTTTGACTTGGTTAATTCCGAAACTAAAGTAAAGTAGCTTCTCGTAAATTTTAGAAAACATTAGAACTTACTTATAAGGAAAAAAAATATAAAATTAGAACTTACTTATAAGGAAAAAAATATAAAATAATACCGTTGTCAAATTACTTCGTTATTTAATATCTAACTTTTATGATTATTGCTAGAAATTTGTTAGGAGTGCTACATTGTATGAAGTGCATTCAGTTGCAGGCATGTATTACGAAAATTGTAGTAACTTGTTATTATAATTTTTCCGTTCTCTTGCCCATTTTCCACTTTTAGTATGCTTTATGCACTTTGAAATTCACCATTACACTTTGCTAAAGATATTGAGGCCGAAGATTTTCTGGTCTGATAGACGACTTCTCAGAAGAGTTAACACACTCATTTCCAAAACGAAGAGCACGAGGAAAGGTTCCAGGAAACTGGCAATAACAGATTACATTTATTTCTGTCTGCATTTTGCTCAAAGAAAGAAGCACATTTTTTTTTCTTTATTCTTTTGTTACATATAATTTTTCTGACTTTCCTGTTATCATCATTATCACAGCATTCATCACCATTGTCCTCGATCTTTATCGCCATTTTCCTGTTTCCCGGGTGTTACCCTCTCCAGATTCTTCAGGACTTGATCTCCACTTGTTTTCTGTCTTTGGAAGAGAGTCCGGTGACACCCCAGCAGCACCCGGTCCTCCACCCCCAAGTTCTCTGTGCGTTTCCTGCCTCTTGTCACAAGATGCCATTTCTGTTATTACGACGCCACTTGACCTCGACTTATGTTGACGGAAAGGATTAGGTTTCGACCGGTTTTTCTTTTTGGCTTGGCCTACGCCCCCCCTCCTCTCTCTCTCTCTCTCTCTCTCTCTCTCTCTCTCTCTCTCTCTCATATAAATAACAAAAGAAAGCACGATGTTAGAAACGCCAACGCCAAAGAGGGAAGGTATAGAAGACTGAAATACCTCTTGACAATAGGTTTGGTAAATAGGAAGAATTTTTAAGAAGCGAAATGCGTCTTTAGAAATTCATTGTCGTTTATCTCAAGATTAACTTTATCCAGAGCGCCTCTTTGAATTTGGCAGTGGAATTATTTGTCTACTAGTTATTTTGTTCTTTGTAAATCTACATTATTGATGGCCAAAGTCTCTCTCTCTCTCTCTCTCTCTCTCTCTCTCTCTCTCTCTCTCTCTCTCTCTCTCATTCGCAATAAATATTGTATCACACTCGTTGAATACTACTAGCCGAGTTGTTAACTATATTTAACAAGCCTTTAAATTTGAGTGTGTTGTTTTTATTGCATTCCCTATTTTCTAAATGGTGTTTAAATTCTAAATGGTGTTTAAATTCATTACTGGAGCTTGCCGTAGAATGAACGCTCAAGATGTGCGTTTCTAATTTATACATTTATATAGAGCAACTGTAAAATATTGTGCCGCCTGGACGATATGCCAGGTATCCATAGCACCAAAGAGAGAGAGAGAGAGAGAGAGAGAGAGAGAGAGAGAGAGAGAGAGAGAGAGAGATGCTCTATTTCCTTCTTGAGGGTAGACGGTTTTGAAACCACTTCAGCAACTTCCAGTACATAACCCATATTATCATTATTATTGAAAAACTTAAAATCCATAGTTGTAGATCCAATATAAGTCGAGAGATCTAAGGTAAAGTATAATAATACAGCTTCTGGCTTTCCAGCAATGATGGATTCCAATCGTCGGTCAGAATGTATTGTCATAAATCACAGAACTCATTCGCTGGCGACATTAAAGAATCATATACCTAGAATCGAGTTCTGTCGTTCTCCTAGGATAAACCGGCCTACCATCTTGGTGACCTTATCGAATAACATTTTCTGCTTCAGTCCCTTATTTGATGTGACCTGTATGAAGGTTGCTGTTGCTGATGCAGATACTGTGAGATAGAATGAACACCATGTCAAATGCGCTCCAATGGCTTCCTGGGTTAGTTGACTTTTGTCTTCCTGGGTTGGTCGACTTTTGAGTCTTCCTGGGTTGGTTGACTTTTGAGTCTTCCTGGGTTGCTCGACTTTCGAGTCTTCCTGGGTTGGTCGACTTTCGAGTCTTCCTGGGTTGGTTGACTTTCGAGGTTTTACGGGTTGGCGGGTCGACTTTCGAGTATTCTGGGTTGGCGACTTTCGATCTTCCTGGTTGGTCGAACTTTCGAGTCTTCCTGGGTTGGTGACTTTCGAGTCTTCCTGGTGGGTTGACTTTCGAGTCTTCCTGGTTGGTCGCCTTTCGAGTTTCCTGGGTTGTCTTTTGACCTTCGAAGTCTTCCTGGGTTGTTGATTTCGAGTCTTCCTGGATTGGTCGACTTCGAGTCTTCCTGGTTGGTCGACTTTCGAGTCTTCCTGGATTGGTCGACTTTCGAGTCTTCCTGGATTGGTCACTTTCGAGTCTTCCTGGATTTGGTCGCTTTCGAGTATTCCTGGGTTGGTCGACTTTCGAGTTTCCTTGGGTTGGTCGACTTTCAGTTCTGGGTTGTTTGACTTTCGAGTCTTCCTGGGTTGGTCGACTTTCGAGTCTTCCTGGGTTGGTCGACTTTCGAGTCTTCCTGGGTTGGTCGACTTTCGAGTCTTCCTGGGTTGGTCGACTTTCGAGTCTTCCTGGGTTGGTCGACTTTCGAGTCTTCCTGGGTTGGTTGACTTTCGAGTCTTCCTGGGTTGGTTGACGTTCGAGTCTTCCTGGGTTGGTTGACTTTCGAGTCTTCCTGAGTTGGTCGACTTTTGAGTCTTCCTGGGTTGGTCGACTTCCTGGGTTAGTCGACTTTCGAGTCTTCCTGGGTTGGTCGACGTTCTAGTCTTCCTGGCTTTGTCGACTTTCAAGTCTTTCTGGGTTGGTTGACTTTCGAGTTTTCCTGGGTTGGTCGACTTTCGAGTCTTCTGAGTTTGTCGACTTTTGCGTCTTCCTGGTTTTGTCGACTTTCGAGTCTTTCTGGGTTGGTCGACTTTCGAGTTTTCTTGGGTTGGTCGGCTTTTGAGTCTTCCTGGGTTGGTCAACTTTGGAGTCTTCCTGGTTTTGTCGACTTTTGAGTCTTTCTGTGTTGGTTGACTTTTGAGTTTTCCTGGGTTGGTCGACTTTTGAGTCTTCCTGGGTTGGTCGACTTTTGCGTCTTCCTGGTTTTGTCGACTTTCGAATCTTTCTGGGTTGTTTGACGTTTGAGTTTTCCTGGGTTGGTCGACTTTCGAGTCTTCTTGTGTTTGTAGACTTTTGAGTCTTTCTGGGTTGGTCGACTTTTGAGTCTTCCTGGATTGGTCACCTTTTGATTCTTCCCATTGACCAATTTGGGTACCATGAAAATTTCTGTTGCCCTCTTTACCGTACAGTACACACATTCAACATCAGATTGGTTTGTGCTCGTTGCCCTGTATTTCTTGCTATTTTGTGTGTGTGATACAGACCTGTTGTAGAATTCAGATTTGATAAAATTTCATTTTTTTAAGTGGAGCATAATTGATAATTATTTCTATCCTTTAGGGATAATATTTGAAGTAGGGTAAGGTGTCTTATGTTTTTATCCTTTTGATAACTAAATATGTAAACATTAGATGAATATATAAATAAATAAATTCACAGAATAATATGAAGTGGCTTATTTAAGGTAGGTTTTGCAGATGAAAGTATGCACTTGATTATTAATGTTAATGAATCATATAGTCAGAGACGATGCGTCATAATAAAGTTGAAATGTGACAAATGGAAATCTCACTGTGATACTTGCACCATCCTCCTTTATAATGACTGCTTTCATAATAGTATAATGATTTTTCAGTATTTGTTTTGTAAGTTTTAATTTTTGTATATATTTTTATTTATTTATTTTGCTTTCCACAATCCATGCTAAGTTATGAATGTAAAATTGAAATATAGCAGCTTATGGAATGGGCTTCATATGAAAAAAAAAAGTTCATATATTGTGATTATTGGGGGACGAACTTTGCTCGATGAGATGTCAGAAGGGAGTAAAAACGGGCCAAGTTCTGACTTTCCTCGCTTCTGACATCAAAGCTCTCCGTGTGGACGGGGCTTTATAAAGACAGTCAAAAGCAAATTGCTCTGCTCATTTTTGTTTTGTGGAGTTTAAGGTTTAAAGATGTTAATTTCTGGGTGAAAAACGTCTTGTATAATGCTTGTTTATAACCTTGTGCGACAGAGATACTCATATATAAATAGATGCGATTTTTAACAAATCATGAAATAATTTTATATACATACATACGTACCAAATATTCACTTAACTTCCCTTACCTCAATTAACTTTATTATATTCAAATTATTGATACAAACTTCGTGTCATATAAATTGAAAACTAAATCAAGAAGCATAACTTTTCGCATTCAATTTTGTGCAGTATCCCTTGTGGGACGGGGATGCATGTGTATGAAATATACTTTTACGAAATTAGGAGAAATCTGGAGTCTAACCTTCACATTTTCTATCAAGTTAACTTTGATGAAACGAACACAAGGTATAAAAAACACGTTAAAATTAGATAGTAACTTCGAGGTTGACTTTCTTTCATATTTGATGGGGCAGGTAACTCGTCCTTTCTTTCATATTTGATGGGGCAGGTAACTCGTCCATTCTTTTTGCTTTACCGGAGACAATAATATAGGAAATCGAGTTGAACTTTTTCCACGTCTCTTAGGACTTCCATTTAACGACTGAGAAAAACATTTCTAGGAAAGAGGAACGATTATTTAAATACAGTATTAACGGCGTTTGTTACCATGATTTATCACCCTTGGACGCGTTTTCAGAATTCATTATGAAATTTGGGTGAAAGTGAATTACACAGTTTACTTGGTTAACAGGTCTTCGAATTTTAAATGCAAGAAATTACCATAGTTTACAATGTTTAGTATGTCGATTATAATAACGTGATCTAAAACGATCAATTTCTTCGAATGTATTTGCTAAAGTATGTCACCTTTACCCATTATTGACGAAGTAAAATGACTCGAGTTGCAGTCGAAACTGCCGCATATATCTCCACAAATGTAGCTTTTATTAGTATTTTTACTCCTTTCAAATGGCTATTCCCAACAGAAATTTCTCTTGATATTTCACCAGCAGTGTCGTTTTTTCCATCGTTTCATAAAATTGTTTTTTTTTTCACTGTTGTTAAGTAATTACCGGGTTGGAGAGATTAGAACAGTTAGTTTTTTCATGCTTTCAGTGTAACAGCTGCAAGTCTGGAAAATGTAGCTGTATTGTGAAATTTGTGACTAACGGCAAAAATAGGATGCGCCGCTCAGCTGTTTTCTCACTTTTTGTGACTATCATAAAGACTGATATTGTGGAAGTTTCCCATGTGTACCCGTTAACGATCAGTTGCAATTGCAATTACTGCATCACAAATGATACAGTATGTTAGAAAAATTACAGGTAACAGATAAATACAGTTGGATTTTATTTGTAATTGTGTTCGTAGATGCTTAATTACTCAAGTTTAACAATGCAGGGTATGATTTGATTTTTCGATTTCAGATAATGAATATCGTGTTCAGAATCAGCTGTACTAGTCTGTTATAAACAAAAATATTGCGTTGTTTTTCAGTGGTGGTGTACTAATCATTGTCTATGGACTCTTAATCGAATACTGTAATTTTAGTCTGTCGCCTATTCTGAGTAGTACTAACATCTCCGTTTTTTGTGTTTTTTTTATATCATTATTGTTTCAATCTCAATATAGTATTTTGAATAACAGGAGAAGATTTCGCTGATATAAATTAATTCACGTAAAAAAAATTTATGGCAGTTTATTATTCTATGTGAATTTTTTTTGCGGTTTGTGTTTTTATCCATTGAAAGGCATACACAGTCACAGTCACAATGCAGAATGCCTTCAAAGAGAAAAGGCTGGTAAAATAGCAAAATCAAAAGCAAACAAAGAAACCGAATGCACTCTGGAAACGTGCGTTTGAAGCATACAGCAGAGCATTTTAAAACTGATATGCTTTCTATTCATAAGGGCGAGTATCCCGTTGCATTCTTTGTTTGCTCCTCAATGGATCTGTCCTGTTCCCTCTTATGAGGACGTCCCATCCCACGCTCCGGCTCCCATTTTCCTCCCATCTTTTCATTCCCTCATGTCCAGCTCCGCCTTTCTGCTCTTTCAATGGAACCGCAGTAAACAATGCCCCAGGGGCGCCCCTCCGGTTCCCTGGCCCCATATCTAGTGTTCCTCCGGTAAGCGCTAGATGGCGATACGGTTGACACAGTGTCGGGTGGAGCCATCAGGGTGATCGTTGTTTGCCTCAACCAAACTTTGCAATTCTGCTGCCCATGAACTCTTCCTACAGTCACCCTATACCAGTCGCTCTCTACAGAAATATTGAATTTATCTCTCTCTCTCTCTCTCTCTCTCTCTCTCTCTCTCTCTCTCTCTCTCTCTCGGGAACTAGTGAAGTGAAGCCCTTTGTGTTAATTATATTCCATAAAAGCGTTTGTCTTAATGGAACAAGAACAAAAATGCTTGTATGAGCATATTTTGTTTTACTTGATTTAATGTTTTTTGCAACACCCCATGTAACAAGGTATTTAAAGTTCTTTATTTATTTAGGAATTTTGAGACGGTATGAAGTATAGTATATAGGTCTGTTGGTGTGTGAAGTAACTTAAATGTATCCAAGTATTGTTTTTAATATCACTGTAATTATATTCCCATTTTCTGTTGACGTAAATCACCCACGTCGAGGATCTTCACGCCTTGTTTCCTCTTATGTCGTCTTTGTTAATATTCTTGTCTGATAATTGTCAATGTGACCGTCTTGAGCCATTCAGCTCCAGTATTTGGTGAATGAATATTTTGAGACTTGATTCTTATCTGCGAAGGCAACAACAATGCTTATTGTTTTCAGATTAATGCCAGCAAATATTAAGGGCTCCCAGCAAAATGAATGCTGTGCCGCTGATTTCTCTTGGTGTTAGTTGACTACCGTATGTTGAATTGACGAAAACGAACTGAAAAGTTAAGATAATGCTTTCTGAGGCTATCGTAGAATTGGGGAAGAGGAATTAAGGCGTTCAGGTAAGGAAAGGGAAATGGATCCGCTTTTGTCTCAAAGAACTTTTTCGGATAAGAGGCGGATATAATTTATTAGTATTTGCGGATGCTATAATTAAAAGTAGAAATGTTTCGAAGATCTGATGATGAATGTTTATTTGTATTGAGACTGTCTGCGTTACACAAGCATATACTTTAATCAGTTTCCTATCTACAATTTTATACATCATTTTAACCTCAATGTAGATCACTAAGCAAGTTAGTTTTGTCTACTGAACGTGTGAGGTACCCAATGCAATCCAGTAATATTATCATAAGTGTTTCTTGGTTTAGTGGATGGTTGGTTAAAGTTTATTTTAGAATTTTGAACGCCATTTCAAAATGTCATGCATGAAACTCGAGAAAAATTTCAGCATGCATTAATCTCTAGAGAGGATAAAGTTCCTCATAGTTTTTATCATAACAGTGAAGAACTGCAGATTCTCCTGCAATATAATAGTTGGATGAACTCACTTAAGACTACATTATTACGATATAACTTCAAGATATGTTTCATCTCTCGAAGGTTCCTTCCTGGAACCTTGAAGGTTCCTTCCTGGAACCTTGACCTTTCGGTTTTCTCCTCTCCATTGTATTCAGACTCCATTATAGTGTAGGAAATCAGGTCCTCTGATATCGGATGTCTGCTTAGGGTGATCAAGGATGAAATAGCCAGTTTTCCTATCCACATTCTTCGAAGTCTTCGTGACCTATATTCTAGACGTTCTGGCGCCCTTTCATTTTCCAGCTCGCTACACATCGTAGTATTTTGGCCGATGTCGGTTGACATGTTTTTATAGGCAGACTATCTTCAGAACAGCGTGCCAGTATTTAGAAAAGCTGCATCTACCATTATTCTCTCTCTCTCTCTCTCTCTCTCATATATATATATATATATATATATATATATATATATATATATATATATTGTGTGTGTGTGTGTGTGTGTGTGTGTGTGTGTGTATATGTGTGTGTATATATATATATATATATATATATATATATATATATATATATACACACGTATATATGTCTTATATATATATATATGTGTGTGTGTGTGCGTGTGTGTTAGGAAGTTAAGGATTCTAATAAATGGGAGTGGTTATTTGTAAAAATCTCATAATCACACCACTCTCTCCCTCAGATGGTGAAAAAATTCAACTCTGATGAAAGGGATTTCGAGAACACGCTCGATTTTACTTAAGAATTTAACTAAATCAAAGTTACCTGGTAAAATATGAGCGATGCTGTTCCATTTTCGAGGACGAAACCCCGATATGGCAAAAGCATCGCCGACACTACCTCACAGACAAAACATCCGTGATAGGTATTGTGGTAATAATTAAAGAAGAAATGTTTGTTAGATCTTTAGGGGCATTGCCAAAGGGAAACTTACCAACCCGCTCAAGGGTTATAAATGTTTAGGCACTTTATCAAACGACAGCTTATCACCTTTTGAAATAACTTCTTAAATATGTTCTGTTAATTTTTCAAAAATGTTAAACTAGCATAATTGAACCACTCAAATTGTACTTATCCCTGTGTTTCTGGCTACACTATGAAGCAGCTCTTCAATATTTTTCCTTATGAAATCAGAGCAGAGGTTTTGAAAGCGTGAATGCAATATCATCATGGTTTCTCCCTACTGTAGCATTGCTGTTGCACTGACGATATATGCGGTCACCCTTGTATGGAGGAAGTATAGGTAGATTTGCTGTACAAAGTGTTGAGGACCCATCACGTACGTAGCCTCAAAGGATTCCGAAACAGGTTTAAATGAAGGTTTGGTTTTAAGACATGCAAGTCTTTCAGTCATGCTGTAAAAATCTTTCAAAGATTCGGTTCGTAAATAATGCAAAATTACAAACGCTGTTTATTCTGCTATAGCATTTGAGCCAGTCTTTGTATCATTGCAGGATCTAAGCAAATCATTTGTATGGTCGGTTACATAATAATTGGTTTTTAGGTTTTCTCACAACCAAAGCCAAACATTTTAAGAATTGATTTTTGTTGTAACTACTTATTGAGAAGTTTATAGGTCACTGTAAATACTTACCGAGAGACAGTTGTCAATGGGTAATGTAATAATATGCTTAATTGTATTCGTGGCCTGTAAAGTAAATTTCCTTCAGATACTTTCAATTTAATTTTTTATAGCACAAAAAAAGACTGGTTAAGGTTTTTCTCTCTCCCACCGAATGTTGTTATTATTTAAGTGGTACCTCGTCATGAGAGTTGTTTTTTCTTTCGTTCCATGTATTTATTCGGCTGGATGCTCGTTTGGTGATTTGCGGTTCGTTGCCTCACTTTTGGTGGGGACCGTTTGCTGAGGATGAAAGAGAGCATGGATTTGGCTCCTTATCTTGGAGGTTTCCCTCACCTAATTCCTGCAGTACGGTTTAAAAATACGGAGATTCTCTTGGGAGAATTTACACTCTAGAGGCCTTACTGCATTTGAGGACCCCCTTTTCATCTGTATTACGGAGGATGTTGATGGTGTTCCTCCTCTTAATTACTGAAGTCGCTGTGGAAGCTGCAGCCTTGTTTTTTGAGAAACGTCTCCTGTGCCCTGCTCGGGCGCCCTTCCTGTGTGTTGTAGAGGGTACTATATCTACGTCTCTGCATCTCTGGACCTGCCTGCTGCCCTTGGGAAAGCATCTTGTCTTGTCCCTGGTCCTGTTTTCGTCCTGAAACCTCCGGAGTCGTGAAAAGGCTTGAATCTGTTCAGCTAGCTGGTAAGGATATAAAGTGATTATCTTTTTTATTGGCGTTACTGACGCGGGTCAGTGTATCCTCCGGCTACAGACCCCCTGCGTGGTTCCGGAGCAGTTGATTGACAGCCGTGTGTGCGTTTAGTGGTGTTATCGCCCATCTACGTAGTGTCTGCGTGTAGCCACCTCCGATGTTAGATCAATTGTGATCTGTGATAAGTTATTTGTAATTATGTATGTTAATATTTTTTTGAGTAATTGTATGGTCTAGGATTAAGGTTCTTTCCCCCTTTCATCACCATCTCCAAAAAATATTTTCAGGGCTTTCTAGAAATAGGCTTTTTTCCTTCCTCCTCCTAATTACTGTCTCTTGTTCTATCGTGTGAATGTGAGGGCATTTTTAGGTAAAGTTTTATTTTGTAAACCCTAATCAGTTTTTATTGTGGGTTTAACTTAAGATTTATTTATGATAAATACTAAAGTTTTGATCGATATTTTCGTTATCCTCTTTGAATGTTGTTATTGTGTTTTTCACTGTTTGGAGATCTTGCCCCTTGGCCTTCAATGCTAACCTTTGTGGCACTGATCATTAAAAGAAAAGAGCCTGTTCTTGCCACTTATAATACTTTTAATTAGTTGTGAGTAATGTTCATAATAGTAATGTATTATTGTAGATATATTAACAACATAACATCACTTTGAAACACCACTTTGATCTTAAAAAGGATATAGGAATTGAATTAGTGGGATTTTTGTCGTTGTCGTTTCGTCGGTGGGTTTTTTCCTTTTTTCCAGACCCTCTGTTCCCTACCTTCCTAAATTAAACCTAAATTCAGCCTCATCATTCCACAGGAGATAGACTTCCAAACCTTTTTCGCTAACGAGACAAAAAGAATGTCATTATGTTCTTTTTAATGGAAGTTTTGATGCGAATGTCTTTTCCATTTGCGATCCAAAAAAAAAAAAACGGGAATTTTACGCTAGATATAAAATAGAAGATGAAAATGGGATTGTGAAATCCTGTGCATTTTTTGTGTCGGGTAGGAGGAGGAGGAGAAGGTCGACGAGTCCCAGGGTCAGCCTGGCCGTTATAGGACGAGGACATTTGGTAAACAGAATTGAAGTGCTAAATGATAAACGACCTTTAACCGGCTTAGACTGTTCATGTATATATCTTATCCCTCACCTTTTCCTTCTACCATTCAATTTCAATCTCAAAAGATCAAAAGCGGAAAAAATCACCTAACTCTTTAGTCTCCAACTTCACACCTGTGTATCAGTCTCTTCCTGTGAATAGGTGTTCCAATTCTCCCTTTCTCATGCCATAAATTAAGCTGAGGCTAAAGGAGACTCATGATATACCAAAAATACAAGTTTTATTCCCAAACTTAACAAGACAAAAATAGAAGGCATTGAAGAAGGAAAGGACGTGATTGTCCGCACTTCTAGCAATTAAGTAAATAGAAAATTGAATCTCTCACACTGGCAAAATACATTTAACACTTGTCATTTTCAGTGCTCACAAAGATGATGTCAAAGTCTGTCATGACCGAAGTTTTTAGATACATGTCAAAAATTCAAAAATTCCCTTATCACGTGACCTATAACAAATCCTTCTGAAAAAATAAAGGTCACTTTTAGAAAAATGTAACATAAAGACATAACTGCATAAATGGGAGAAAAACATAGCATAAAACATAAAGGTATAAAACATAAAGGCATAAAACATAAAAGGGAGAACTCCTCTCCCAATCACTTAAAGAATATGGTGAAACCTAGACAGTGTATAGGAAAAATATTATTCAGTAATAATAACATGTTAAACAAAACCAACAGAGTATCCAATTACTCAAGCACCAAGACATCCTCTCACCTTTTACTGGCAGATCTTGCGCCTTCCCACAGACAGCTGCTTCACAATTCATATTTACTGGGCATTCCATTATGTAGCCCCCCTAATGACCTCCTTTTGTGGGAAGTCACGAACACACTCATTGTTCTAAAACAGTGGTTCCCAAACTTTTTCTGGCCGTTACCATTACCTGGTACCAGTTTTTCCTTTTTGCTGCAGTTTCCAAATTCACTATACTCTTTCACAGGCGCTGTTACAAAAACACGTTTACACCGTCTGTTCAGAGTCCATGAATAAGAAATTAAATATATCTAAAAGTTAGGAGTGACCATGTAAGTACATTTTCTTTACATAAATGTGAAAAAATATTTCCCTCGGGAAGAGAGAGAGAGCGAGAGAGAGAGAGAGAGAGAGAGAGAGAGAGAGAGAGATAGGCCAGCTCGTACTGCCTCCAAGAATGACAACCAACGCAAATGGTATCTAATAACAGAATAACCCTCTCTTCTATGGGATCTACTGATCAATAAGATGAGAATACAAAAAATCTCTTAATTTGAGAGCAATGTTTTAAAAGATTATCGCAAGCGAACAGTGACGTCACAGCAGTTTTGGGAATTCGGTACCCATTTCATCTCCAAAAAAAAATTACTTGGAAGTCAACAAACTCTTTTGGCAAATAGAGAGAGGTAAGAGTTAATTTATCAGTAATATCAAACAGTTTCAGAATAAAAGAATCTCTAAATACTTAAGA
Organism: Macrobrachium nipponense; assembly: GCF_015104395.2. Lineage (NCBI taxonomy): Eukaryota > Metazoa > Arthropoda > Malacostraca > Decapoda > Palaemonidae > Macrobrachium > Macrobrachium nipponense. The sequence continues at coordinate 70,955,672 of NC_087202.1, read as the reverse complement.
GAATTAAATATTCTCGTAAGGACGCTATGACGTAATTTCCTGCAGATGACGGATTGCATTCGTAACGTTTTGCATTGAATGTTCTAGAAGCTTTGACAAAACATTGAGCAATCTTAGGCAATCATCACATGCTTACAAGTAAGACAAAGACGAACAGTACTGGCTCAATACGAAGGACTCGTTCGCTGATGTCTTGACAGTTACATCCTCTTTCGCGAATAAAGATCTCTTTTCACTTAAGTTATTTCTTATCTTTAAATTATGCATTTTGTGAATTCTGATCCTTTTACTTGAACACGTCAATTCTAAGTTAAACCTAATACGGAATCAGACCATAGAACATGCGTTTTACGACATTCATACAAATACTGAAAGGCCGACCACCAATAACTGTGGAAACTGCTGCCTTGCATTTTTAATTTTTAGTAAAAGGCTAGACCCACTGCCAATAACTGTAGAAACTGCTGCTTTGCAGGTGGAGACTTTATAGTCAAAGGCGAGGCCTACTGCCAATGACTGTGCGTGGTTGATGACAGCAAGGGCATGTGGTCGTAAAAACCTCTTTGCCAAAAAATAAACCACACCTGACGTTGTAAGAAAAGGCGCATCAGGCAACGGTTGGAAAATGGGAAAAAAGAAGAGGAAGATACAAATACTGAGAGGAAGTTACAATTTGCAAAGGCGTTAACTTAAGAATATAAATTTATTATATATATATATACATATATATATATATACACATATATATATATATATATATATATATATTATATATATATAATTTGTGTGCGCGTGTACACTTTTATCAAGTGTGTCGGCTGGCTTGCGTGCTGTTGGTACGAGATTGCCACCCCAAACCCTTCCCCATACTAAATACACATTTCTTTGCTTGGGCATGCAAACACTGAGGGTATATATATATATATATATATATATATATATATATATATATATGTAGTATGTATGTATGCATGTATGTATGTATGTATGTATATACATACATATGTGTGTGTGCATAATATGTGTGCGTGTTGTATACTTTCATCAAACGTGTCGGCTGACTTGTGTGCTATTGCCTTTACGCACATTGATTAAACTTTACGACCTACGTAGACCACTTCAGTTACCCTAGGCTTAGTGTGCAGCGAATATAACCATTCGTCCATTTAGAACACTTTGATTCTGGATGAGCTGAAGTGTTTTGTAAATTTGATGCCACTTAGTGGCCACAGTAAGCATTGGTTTCTCATTTGCTCTCGACGTGCTTATCTTATTCTGTGACAAAATGATTAAGTATCGACAAAAACGTTTGAGAGGCATTAGGTGGTGTGTGTGTGTGTGTGTGTGTGTGTATGTGTGTCATATGGTCCTAGTCCCTTCATTTTCGATGTTTCCCCACCATACGGCTGTTCGAATCCCAATGGTGACGAAGCACATATGATTCTCCTTGGGTGTAAGGTTTTTCTGAGGTACAGTGAGTTGGATATTGAACGAAATTTGTGGCGTAATATTTGTGAATATAAGAAAAAATGTCACAGAGAGAGAGAGAGATTCTGCGAAAAAGCAAATCAATAGATTTTTCACCTGTTTACAGAATAAAATGGACGTGTCTGTTTGGAGAAAGTTGAAACTGAATATTAGCAATCATAAAAGTACATAAGACGCTGAGAGCTGAGACGTTTTAGTAATGAGGCCATGTCAGAAAAATGGAAGTGATATTATATATCTATATATGTGTGTGTATGTATGTGTGTGTGTGTGTATTGGAAGTATTGTTTGTGTATGGTTGCGTAAAATTAAAGGACGGCGAAAGAACGAAAAGTGACAGGAAAGCCAGCAGTATAAAAAATCTTGTTGGAATGAGTGCATTTTGTCTTGCTGCAATATTTATTACACTTTGACTTGGTGGTTTATTTGCGAACCTTTTTCCCCTCCATTAGCCCTATTCCTTTACATTTAGCCTCCTTCCATTTTGCTACGACCCATTACCTCAATTGGTCGATTTTTCAATATCGCCGCCTACTGTCACTTTGGCCCACTTCCTCCCCTCTCCTCCTCCTAGCCCTCTCTCCTCTCCCCTCTTCATCTCCTTCCCTCTCGTCACTTGGTCCGTCCACATTTTCGCTTGATTATCACCTCACCTTATTTTATTCCTTTCGTGTGTTGCTGTGTCTGTAAGTATGTATGGAGAGAAGGCAGATTATTAGTGTCTCCATTATTTTACTTCGTGTTCTTCCTTCTTGTTGAATTAAGGCTTCCATTATAAAGGAAAAATATCGATATTGCCAAATTTAGCTCATCATTTTACTCGGAGTTACTTTACTTACGTGTCAGTCTAATGAGCTAAGTCTGTAATTCACTTCACCATTTTCATAAAATGGAATTAACTCGTCTAAACTTGATCTTCGCGAATTCAAAACAGACTGATTGAATGCGAGCTGTGAAATTATTTATTATCAGTGTACTCATATTATCAAAAATTAATATATGAGATATGGTAAGATTGGATGTTCCGAAGCTGGGACCAGGATACTGTCTTTTCGGAAACTTTCGTGGGTTCAGTGGTGAGTATGAGAGAACTGCTTGTGTTACACAAAAACTTAAATGGATATACATTAAATTGGTAATCAAAAGTCTATTCTAGGGAATAGAATGCGATTACGTGAGTAATAGATCGTCTGGTAAAGAGAATTTAAACCTTATTCCCAGAGGTATTTAGACAGTCAAACTAATATGAAAAATCAATAATAATTGTGACAAGTTTATCAAAATTAAGTCAGCTCTGAACAGCACTTAAAAGCAGCATTACCGCCTCTATGTTGACTTAAGTATCAGTATAGTATTCCTAAGAAATAGCATTTCCCTTCTCAGAGAATCTTCGAAGTATCCTGACATCGTCTCAAGAGATTCTTTAAAACAGAATAACTGCCAGAACGTTTTAAATTGAAACAAAGTTTTTTTTATGATAAAGTATAGGGAATGGAGAATTTGGCCTGTGTGGCGAAGTTCATAAAGATATCCCGATTTTCCAGTTCTCTAGATTAGTTTTCGCATAAGTTAGGTCAAGAGAGGCTTCAGGTTTAGTATTAATAGTAGCCATGTTATATGCTACATATTCGTTTGCACAAAAAAGAAAGAAGAAGGAAAGGTAAACAATATCTTCCTTATTAAATTCTTTCGCGCGAACTCTTCTTAATATCCTAGAAGATGAAATTCCTTTTATATAGTAGAAGAGAAGCACTTGCAGAATTCGGTGATGTTTTATCACATAATTTTTAGTTATTTTATCTGATTATTTTTTCATTAAAAATGGTTTGTGACATTGATATAAATAAAGGAATAACTTAAGCATCTACAGAAAATATCAGCGTGGGAGGAGATATCTTTGTTCTTGCAGCTTTTCAGAATAAAAGAATATTTTTTTCTATGTGTCGGCTCCTCACATAAAAGGAAAGGTAAAGCTCGGGAACAAATGGCCCATATTCTTATTCGTGTAAGTAACGTGTGCACACACGCACATGTGTCCACAGACAACTACCCAGGTTGTAAGAAGAATGGAAAGTGTAAAAAAATGGCAATTTAATATAGTGCTTTTAGAATATGACACTCGCTGCGGGGTGTTCGCCAACCTCGGGCAGATGGTTTTGAGTCAACTTGTTGGATTATGGTGGTGTATTTTAGTAAACTTTCGCTGACGTCTTGAACTTGTATGTGTAAGATGTAGTAGTAAAGCAATTAATGAACTAATCTAAGTTTTGGATAACTTTTTTACTTCCCAATCGTTTTTGAGCAATTTTTGCGAGATTTGGAGAGTAAGAACATGCCTCTGAACTGCCCTGTGGAGGGCGGGGGAGGGGTGGTAGGTATGTGAATGTTGTATTTTGAACCGTTTTGAGACGTCGTGCGATATAATTACTAGGGATGATTCAGCCTCCTTATTGTAGTTTTCTGAGTCCATGAAAAGTTAGAATCAACTATTATGTATCGAGTTAAGAACCGAATTGCTTTGAGCATAAGATGATTACTATCATGGTTATCAGACACAAGAAAGAAATATCATAAATTGTTTTGTCTTTCATAGACAAGGTAAAAATTTCATGATGGCAAGGAAGCTTCAAGAAATTGAATTGTTTTCTTAAAGATAAGTTTTAAACGCCGACGAATTTCCTTTTAAAAACTCGAGATGTTTGAATAAGGCTTATCAGAAAGGATTCGTGACCATTGTACCATTATACACACTTACGGTTAAGTAGCAATAATATTCGCTTCAAGATAGAGGGCTAGAGTTCGATTTAGGTATGTTTCATCATGTCTCGCTGTTCTTTTGTTAACAGTATACAACTAATACAAGTAGAGTGATCTGGTTCTTGGGCACGGTGTGAAGGTGCTAGTGGACTTTGTAAATTTTCACCTAACCGAATATCCGCGATCTTAAAGGAAGGGGTTTACACACCGAGATTGAGGCTTCAGATGCGTCGTATGACCCTGCAAAAAGGAGAAAGAATTAGCGTTAGTTTGGCAGGCAAAGCTTACTGTCATTTTAAGCGTTTATGCCTCGCGTGTTGTTGCCTACTTCCCAGCTCCCAAAATGTCTTGAAATTGTTGGGAAGACTGACGCAGATGTTTCTCAGAATAAGAACATGCATCCATTCCCTTAGTTTTTGTAGTTTAACTACTTCTTACGTTAGTGTAGGCATGAAGTTGTTGGTTTATTAGTATATAACGCAGCAAGCATTTGCATTGTAATGTGTTTCATAAGCATAACTCGTAAGATAAAATACGTGATTTTTTAAAAAGAAGAAGTTGTTAACAACATAGTGATGATTTCCGAGATACAGTTTAGATATTAGTTTAATATATATATAATAATATATCTATATATATAATATATATATATATATATATATATATATATATATATATGTGTGTGTATTTGTATGTGTATGTATGTATGTATTTTTTTTTTTTTTTTGGGGGGGGGGGATGGGGGAACGGTGATAAAAGTGGTCACAAAGTCTTGTTGATTGTGATTCTCAAATATCCCACTAGTAAGGAAAATTTTATTTTAGTTCTTGTGCGAAATAAGAACTTAAATGACAAAAGTGCTCTATCCAACTCTACTCGTATAATATTTTAATGATAAATGTGTTCTATCTAACTAACTCGTATCATTTTTTATATGTGCCTCTTCGCTCGTTGTACCCTCCTGGTCCATATATTTATACGTAGGGCTCATCAGCAATTGCACCCTGTTAATTCTTTCTGCCTTTTTAGTTTTCTGTAAAATAAAACTATTGTGCCGGCTTTGTATGGCCGTCCATCCTTCCGCCGTAAGATCTAAAAAAACTACTGATGCTAGGGGGCTGCAAATTTTTATTTTGATCCTCCACCCTCAAATCATCAAACATACCAAATTGCAACCCTTTAGCCACAGTAGTTTTTATTTTATTTAAGGTTAAAGTTAGCCATGGGTCGTGCATCTGTCAGTACTTTCCGGAGCCATGGGCGTACCTTTACTCAACCATACCTGATGAGCAACTGGAAAGCTGCCGGTCGTAGTTGATGGTTTTATACAGCATTATACGGTGTACAGAAAACTTGATTGAGCCGAAGAAACTTTGGGGTATTATTTTCCTTGTTTGTTCATGAGAATACAAAAAAGCTAATCCTGTTGTGCTTGTGTTCACTGATCTGAAGCTGTCAGACAAGCATCAACGTCATTGAAGGTAATCTTGACTGTACATTTATGCTGTGATCATCTTAGTCTCGAATCCTTTTGTTTTTAGCTTCCATGTAGGATTAATTTCATGACCTTTAATGATTAAACTTTTAATAAACTACAACAGAACTCGATAAACCGAATCACGAAATTGTTTATTCTTTGCATACGTTACGTGCATAGTATATTACAAATTAGCTGTCATGGGATTTGCAATTGTGAAATTTTTAATATTATTATGCTTCAAAATTAATTTTTATATCTCTTGATTTGAAACCTGTCAAGGTAAATATTTTATGAAACGAAATTTTATGACCTTTTCCAGATTGAGTGAAAATGACAGGTGAAAATTGGTGAAAATGACAAACAGGTGGAAATATCTCATATAAAGAGAAAATTTTCGCTTATATCCTATTTATTAACATCAAATGTATGCGTTTGATATCACAACATCTATTATTGTATTATATTATTTGCTAATATATGGTTTGTACTTAAAGTTCTTGATATTATAGGCAATAGCTTACTTCAGATCATAAATAGCGTCATAACTGTGCTACTGTTGAAAAAATTAGATAGAAGAATAATTGTATTTTTATGCATCTTGTACCAGGAAGCATCTCAATAACGTAACATTTTTTGGATGCCTTCCAACACTTTCGTCACATAGCTAGCTTCTTTACTGTTGCCATTCCAGGTGGAAATAATAGCCAACTACGAATGAGTTCTCTCTCTCTCTCTCTCTCTCTCTCTCTCTCTCTCTCTCTCTCTCTCTCTCTCTCTCTCTCTCTTTATTCCTCATTATTTCTGGAAGCTGAAAAGGCAAAGTCACATAAACACAAGGGAAAAAAGATAAGGAGAGTTTTTTTCTCTCTCTCGAGCTTCTCATTATTATTTTAGCTCGTGTTCTGGTCTTGGCATATCTTTTTTCGTCTTTTCGTATTACTGAAGTGGTTAGAATGAGACTCGTTTTTGTATTCTTTCATACGAGAGCCTTATCTTGCCAAAAGAATACTTTTGCCCGTAAGTCTCAGAGGTGAAATGTTCTCGCTTTGCTCACTGTCTAATAAAACCACCTTTTTCCGTGACTGGTCCACATCATTTCTCCCATGTTCAAATTTTTTCGAAAGCCCGGTGGGCATTTGTTATGAAAAAGCGTAGTTTGACAGTTTTGCTCTTTGTATGTTATCAAGATTTCCTTGCGTAGTATCAGTTGTTTTTTTTCAGTAGCGAGTGTTACCGTTATCATTGATGTTGCTAAGAGTTTTTTTTTTTTTTTTAATTCGGAAGGATTGTGAATTAGTTTTCATCATTCGTGTGACCCCTCGTCATCTAGCCATCGCAATTCTTATGATTATTATAATTAATGGGGCCTTTTGTCATCACTATCCCTGAAATTTTTCATCATTGTTATCACAATGAGATGTGTATTTCTGGTGATAGAAGTTCACTCTCGACGTGGTTCGGAAGTCACGTAAAGCCGTTAGTCCCGTTGCTGAATAACCACTGGTTCCATGCAACGTAAAAGCACCATACAAACAAACAATGCGAAATGTTCATTTTTGTATACTGCATCGCAAAATACGATCGAAAAAGAGGGAAATATGCAATAGGGGCGGGACGGCAAGACCCTGTAAATGACGTCACGTACTGTCCCGAAGCTCGGACCATTGTGCATTGATTCCTCCAGGATCCTGGATTCCTCATTCTTGCGTAGATTTGGAGCCTGTGGTGGGATAGTATAGGTACAGCCAAGGTATATATTCTATATACCTTGGGTACAGCATTGTAATACGGATATTATCACGCCTTATAGCATCAGGTCAGTCAGTTTTCTCGGTCTACTTTTTCTTTCGTTATATTTCTTTTCTTATTCTTCCTGAAGGCAAAAGCAGTGAACAAGGAATGTTCATTATTATCATTGTTATTATTATGTTATGATAACATTGTGAGCTCTAAACAGTTTCTAAGGATTTTGGCTGTCTTTGTAAAATGTTTTTATTTTAATGGTGTTTTGATCAAAAGACCAAAACTCCTTTGTGTCAAGGCTTAATCAACCTCATGAAGGATATGTGTGTTTATGTGAATATATATATATATATATATATATATATATATATATATATATATATATATATATATATATATATATTATCGTTTTCGCTCATAATGTTCAGTGGATAATTTTATGAACTTCATATTGTGGATTTTCCATCTCCAGTGCTCATAATCTGGAAGCATCTCGAATTTCTTGAGAAAATGTAACTTGGAAATACGTAAAATTTTATATTTGTATTCTCTTTTCGAGATTCTCCCCAGCAGTTAGCACTTCGGAGAAATATTATAGAGCTCGAGGACATTATAGAAAGCTGCCTTATTCTCTTAATGGCGGACTTTATTGCTGCTGTGAAGACATTATGGACATTTGGCTCATTTCCTTGATGACTGATCTTGATACTGCTGCTCAGTTACAGGCGCCACTAGGGTCAGAGGCAAAGTGGCAGCCTTATTCATTTATGAATAATGTCTTTTGAAAATGCTTGTTTGTTTGGAGATACGTCCATTCAGGATATATGATTTTCGAGCACTTTATTTCAGGCCATCAAGTTTGAGCTTTTGGCTTCATTTAATCTCAAGAGGAACTCATTTTCTTCTTGTCAAATTTTTTTTTGGAGGCCTTCCCGTCGGTGCTCATTTGCTCCTCATGAGGCGTCCTCTCGTGTTTCTCAGACTTAATAGTTTCTATGAATAACTTGGTGTTGGGTATAGAGGGGGGCGGTGTTACTGTGAATTACGATTCTTTTGGTTCGGAGGAAAAGCCCATGAAAACTCAGAAGAAGGCGTTTCCTTAGGCAACAAAATTCTCTAGCAAAGTAAACTTAATGACACGCAAGGTGCAACACATTACCAGCCTAATACTATTCTCCTTGCATTTTAATACATTTTTATCTGAATTTCCCTCTACCTCGTCTAACTTCTTCCTAATGAACACCATACTCCTTGAAAGCTTGAATTTCAAGTCAGTGGCCCCTGTGGACTGGTTCCATATGAATAGGTTTCATCTTCTAAAAGAAAAAATGTTGAAATACGATTAAACTATAGCGCTTTCTTTGCATACGTTGTAATAATTTTCTTCGGTAGGCTATTGTACGCTTAATTTTATACTTTTGTCTAAAAATTTTGTAATCTAATACAATGCCGCAAACGAAAAAACAAATAATACTCTTTCTCTGTAATATGGTAACTGTTACTCGGTTTCGGGAGATGAAAGTGATCTTTATTGAGAAGAAACTATTTCAGTTCAAAAAATGTTGAAGTCTCGTAATACTGCCGAGTAAAATAGATCGGCCGGCTCCCTAAACCTTCCTCCAGTACTTTTGTGACCTGTCTTTCATTCTTCTCTGTGTGGAGTGTTTCCTCTCGTCTTGCTATGGTATTTGTCATCAATCTTGATAGGTCTCCTGACGTCGGAGAGTTGTCACGACATTCAGGTACATTGTGTGGGCGTGTGTGTTTTTTTATTTAAGAATTTATTTTGCGAGCTCATTATACTGTATGTTTTTATATATATATATATATATATATATATCTATATATATATATATATATATATATACATATATGTAATAGATATATATATATATATTTTATATATATATATTATAATATATATATAATATATAGATATATATATATATTATATATTATATATATATATCTATATCTTATATATATACTATATTATAATATTAATAATATATATCTTAATATATAATATATATATATATATAAGTATATATATATATATTAATACTTATAATATATATAATATTAATATTATATACTAATAACTTTATTATTACTAATATATATTACTTATATATATTATATATTATATATAAATAATATTTATCAATCTATATATATATACTAATAATATATATATATATAATATATTATATACTTAAGTATAATTTAATTATATCTTATAACTATAATTATATATATATTATTAATATATTATATTATACTTACTATATATATACTTATATTATATATATAATTATTATATATACTTTATTAATTCTTATATAATATATAATTATATATATTATAAATATATATATACTATCTATATATTATTATATTAATTATATATAAATGACATACAGTAATAATGAGCTCGCAAAAGTAAATTCTTAAATAAAAAACACACACGCCCACACAATGTACCTGAATGTCGTGACAACTCTCCGACGTCAGGAGACCTATCAAGATTGATGACAAATACCATAGCAAGACAAGAGGAAACACTCCACACAGAGAAGAATATATAATATATATATATATATATATATATATATATATATATATATATATATATTATATATATATATATATATATTGAGAGGAAGATAGTACTATCAGTTTACTGTTCGGCAAAACATTCGTTTGAATAGAAAATACTAAAAATATACCTTTCTCGCATCCCAGAATTTTCGTCTTCGTTTCTGTTGTTTTTGACTCTGTGTAACATTTTTTTTCTCGCTTGATAATGAGTTTTTTTCAGTCGTTATTCCACTTTGATGGTAAACTTTTGTTAGGCATAACTGATATTTCGTAAAGAAAATTCAAATTTTCCCGTCTTGCTATTATTTATGAGGCGCCATCTATGTGTGTGTGTGTGTGTGTGTATGTGTGTATATATATATATAATATATATATATTATATATCTATATATATATATATATATATATATATATATTTGTGTGTGTGTGTGTTAATTTCAGCGGTGGGATTTCTATAACTTTTCACATATCACCATCCCATCCCGAACAAAAAGCTTTTAGAATATTTCTACGCCTACACAATCCGTTTGGTGTTCTCTTTTAATATACAGTAAAAAAATATGGCTTCGCTGAGTTTTCTCCTTAAGCTCACTGAATTTGGCATTTCAGTGCTGTCTTTGTATTATGTTTCACTGAATTTGGCATTTCAGTGCTGTCTTTGTATTATGTTTCACTGAATTTGGCATTTCAGTGCTGTCTTTGTATTATGTTTCAAGTCTTAAAACCTCTTCGAGGCCATGATCTCAAGATCAAACCTCACTGTTCACCCTGAATGAAAATACATGTACTGTCAGTGTTTTAAGATTCCAACGTTTTTGAGAAATCACTCATCCAACGTTTTTGAGAAATCACTCATCCAAATTTAAAGCTCTGGGATTCCGTGGGTTCTAGTTGCAATTTTCATTTCCGATTATCAAAAATATAATTTTCATGAGGAAAAGAAAATAACTTGCCTTTTTTTCCCAAGCACGGTGAGTCCACTTCTCACAAGCACGCCTGAAGGCAGTCGTTAACCCCAGTTTCTGTGACAGTGCTTTGTTTTGCGAAGTCACCATCATTTTTATATTCTCTCTCTCTCTCTCTCCTCTCTCTCTCTCTCTCTCTCTCTCTCTCCTTGCATATCTATGGAGATAAATATATACTCGAAAATATTGTTTATGAGACCGTAATAATACATATGTATGTAGTACTTGTTTACAAATGCAGTTTTATCTAAACCGAATATTTCGAAGATAAATCAAACTGGAAGGTACAGTCCTTCTCTTTGGAAGGTTAAGTTTGGATTGTTATATATGTATATGGAGAATCACACAAAATAAATCAGAAGGATATAACCATTTTTGAAGCGGGCTTTCAGAATTTCTAGCGTTACATTTACGACTTCTTAATGGAAATATAAAAAATTCAATTAGTTAGAGAACAACTAGTATATTCGTGGCCAGTTATAAAGTTTTAACACCCTCTATAAGAAGAGAAATGCCTAACAAAATGTTAGTATAACGATCAATGAAATTTCTTCGTATATTGCGAAAATGTGCACATTTACGTTGTATAAATGATATAATTAGTTATGAAGTCAATTATCTCTTCGGTGATAAATTCAACTAGTTGACACGACCAACACTGACAGTTAACGAGTGTATCATGTTATGCATGCAATTTTGAAATGTGTTTATGAATTCAGTCACGCAATATAATTATTAGTCTAATGAAATGTGAAGTAACTTGTATTTTCAAAGAATTTATGCAACCTAATATATTTACACACACACATATATAGTATATAGAATAGATACAGTAGATACAGATATATCTATATCTATATCTGTATCTATATATCTATGTCTATATATATATATATATATATATATATATGTGTGTGTGTGTTTATGTGCGTGAGTGCGCGCGCACGCGTGAATGTGCGTGTATGTATATATATGACCCATGCTCGTTGTCTTTTCCTCCTAGATTTATAACAAAAAAGTCGTCGGAAATGGTAGACAATGTTTAGATTTGAGTAGCGACAGTAATTGATCAGACTAATATGCAGATGCTATTTTGTTCAACAAAACTTCATAAGATTTTTAACTTGGTTAACAAAAAAGCAACATACGTAGAGAGATGTGACCGAAAAGATTTATTGACAGATGGGACTCGAAGAAAAACAGAGGTGACGAGGACAAAGACGGAGTTTAGCCAAAAGGACCGAATAACATTAGATTCAGAAAAGATGAATGATGTTGAATCTTTCAACTATGCAGGAATAATGATATCCAGTGCAGTTTTTCCTGAATGGGAATTTAGAGAAACATTAAAAAGGCAAATGAAACAAAGGGTAAGCTGAATAATATTTGTTATATCAAGTTGATTAAAACTACATACGAGAGAACGATGGTACGCAAGTCTGATGGGAAATGTATTTCTATACAGGCATGGTTCATGGTATATAAGACAATGAACCTATATCTGAAAGTTTCGTCGATTTGAGAAGAAAGCATTATGAGGAATATTAGGAGTCAGATTGCAAGATAGTTGAGTTAGACATGATACTATAAGGAAAATACGGAATTTTTGTATGTAAAGGAGATAATGATAAAAGACAGAGAGAGAGAGAGAGAGAGAGAGAGAGAGAGAGAGAGAGAGAGAGAGAGGGGGGGGTCATTGTCACATGGTGTCGTGTTAGTGTCAGCTAAGGTCCAGTTGGCGCCAGGAGACCAACTGGTAGACCCAGAATTACATGGATGATTGCTGTCAAACAATAAGCTGAAGATGATTGGAGATTTATGGAAAGTATAGCACAGGATAGACATGATTGGAAGTATTTCACTGAGGCTGCTAACTTATTTTTTTATATTTAGCCAATCATAGTTTTATTTTCTGACCATTCTTATCATGGTATTTGTATGTATGTGGTGTGTGGTGAGATGAAGAGATGAAACTAATAGCGAGGTTATTTGAGAAGCAGTTTCATAACAACAGCGATCATGTGCAAATATAAGCACGAGAGAAGAAGGGAAGTAATAAAAACAATGTAGAAGGAAAGCACGAAAGTTTGGAGAGAAAGTCGTTCAAAAGGTAGCAATAATGTAGAAAGGTTAATGACCAAATGGATCTCGGAATAAAAGATGCAAATGGAGAATCGTCTGACATGAATGTGGCTTTAGGGTGATGGAGTGACCATTTTAAAGTGTGGGTACTGCGGAAGAAAGAATAGAGGCAGAATCAAATGGTGCAAAACTGTTAAGGGTTTGTATAAGGATGTCAGTTACAAAAAGCTGAAGTTTGAAAAGACAAAATGAATTGATGGGATAATAAGTGAAGTACTGTGATAATTTGGTCAGTTTAATGAAGTAGCTGACTATTGTTAGTATGTATAAATGAAAGAAAGAGTTAACGAATGGGTAAGATGAATAAGTATTCTGTTGTATATAGGTGCAGGTAATAAGAGGAATCGTAGGAAATAACATTACTGAATATACCAAGGGAGTTGTGTAAGTGGATTTTGATTGAGAAAATAAGAGGAGGACTGAAGTACCGATAGAGACAGAATAATGTGGATTTATCTTTGGAGTTACAGGGGAATAACATCACTCAGTATTATAGCACGAAGGTGATACAGAGGATTTTCATTAGGAAATTAGCAGGATGAGAGAGGTACTGAGAGGGGAAGTACAGTGTCGGTTTTTATAAGGAAGATGGTGTGCCGAGATTTTTTTTTCCGTTAAACTGTAATGAGGTTGTTTGGAAGTTGAAAAAATATGTGGCGTAAAGAGACCTAGAAAAAGCTTGTGATAAGAATAAATAGAAAGCAGATTGAAGGTGCTGAGAGTATATGGCCTAGAAAATAAGTTGCTGAGAACATAAAAGTATATATATATATATATATATATATATATATATATATATATATATATTTATATATATATAAAGGTATAAGCCACGAAGGAAAGATAATCAACGGAGTATCTGCAGAAACTCCGTTGTTTATCTTTCCTTCGTGGCTTATACCTTTATTAATGCATTTATCACGTTCCAAACTTTCGTGATTCAGTTATACGTACATATATATATATATATATATATATATATATATATATATATATATATATATATATATATATATATATATATATATATATATATATATATATTGTGACGAAGTGCCAAGTATCTGGTTACTACACTTACCATTCATTAATTGTTACCTCACAACAGCCAGACACCTGAACCCTCATCACAGGTAGTAAACGACTGAATACTCTAAAGGCAACAGTGATCCCTTAACAACTTACCAGTATTGCAGAAAATCAGACTAAGTTCATCAAAACAGGTGTGAGGTAATCTTGTAAGTAATTAAATTAATCAAAGGGCATCACTCCATCAACAACTTTAAAAGTAAGTATTTCCCTGATTTCAAAAGTCTAAGTACTTCCCTGGTTCTAAGTCACTTCAAGTTAATTGAAGGGAAACAGATCAATTACCACTCTATGTTTCTACCTAACATAAATATAATTATATACTGGTATAAAATAAAGAAAACACTTATAAAAATTTTAAATACAAAAATTTATTATCAAACTCAAAATTTACAAGTGAAATTCACAATATCAGGGAAAATTACTGTTACTTGAAAACAAAGTAAAGTTTAATTAATTCTTGAATCAATTACATAAAATTAAATCAAAATTAATTTTTCACAAAATTCCAGAAAATTAATTCAATCAAAATTCACAAGTGTTAAACAATAATAAAAAAACTTGAAAAGAATTCTAAGTGCAAATTAATTCACAAGTGTTAAATTCAATTAAATGTGCAACGATTAAGTAATGAAAATAACTACGGTAATTAAATTGTGAATGCAAATGAAAACACAGAAAAATGTGGAAAATACCAATATTGTAAAAAGTACTAATCACACAGAATATAAAAAAAAAGACACACTTCAATAAGAAAATGGATAAATGTACTAAAAATAAACACTTCAATAAGAAAATGGATAAATGCACTTCAAATGAAACAAACACAAAACACAAAAATTTGCAATGTGTAAAAATGTAAATCTTTTAACTCAAACCATTGTAACTATTAGTTATTAGTTCTCTAAATCATCGTAACCAATAGTTATTAGTTTTTACCAAACCATCATAACCATTAGATATTAGTTATTAGTTTTTACCAAACCTTCGTAACCATCAGTTATTAGTTGCAACTAATAAAAATATAACACACTTTACCTTCTTGGTATACCAAGAATTCCACAAAAAGCACTAAATAACACTAAATAAACTCTAAGAAATATCAAATCTGAAATCTACAAGTTACGAGTGAACATTTTACATTACGTTAATATCAATTATGGAGAGAGAGAGAGAGAGAGAGAGAGAGAGAGAGAGAGAGAGAGAGAGAGAGAGAGAGGTGTCTGAACGGAACGCGGTTTTAAGATGTAATGAAATACTTCTCCCTTACGGAAGCTGGGCTGTGGAGATGACAAAACGTTTTGGGCAATAATTCTTCCAGAAGCTTCGAAAAGTGATGCAACTTTACAGATAAAATGTGAAAGCTGCACGTGGTTTTCAGCAAAGATATACGTGTACGAGACGAGTATACATTCATGTTCGTACCCGATCAAGACATAAATTGAGAGAAAATTAAGATTGACATGTGATAACAACACGAAGACTGCCAGCTCCCTTAATCTACAGATGAAAAGTTACTGAAACAATTCTAGCTTTGAACGGACAAAGTTAATCTCTCTCTCTTTGCATGCTATGTTGTATATTCTTTTTATATTATGTTATGCAGAAATCTGAACACACATTTTAAACATCCTATCTCTAAGCTATCTAGGAATCTAAAAAAAAATGTTGCACAATTCTACATAATACATAACATTTTATACAGTCAAAGAGGGGATATATGCGTTTGGACAGTAGCAATGTATAATTATATTAATTATATATATATATATATATATATATATATATATATTATATGTGTTTGTGTGTGTGTGCGCGCGCGTGTACGTGTCTGTGTTTGTGTGCGCGCGCTCTTTATTCACTAAATAAATGTAGGCGCTGAGACTTTTTTTTTGGAATGAACCTGCCAGTTCAAAAGGTCAAAAGTGTTTGTCTGATTGATACAGGAAACTATCCGCATATGTTTTAAGATTTTAACCCCCTTGGAAAATATGCTGCGGGCGCCTATGCTCCTATATAGATGCCACTCTACGTCAGTACCATGAGAGACGGCAAATTTATTTGTGAAGTTTAAAGCAGGGCCGGCCTTAGATACAGTCAAAATGAATTATTATAGCTGTAATAAAGATAAAACTTGTCGCCATGCTCTCAGTGGTTTCCAAACATAACGGGAAATTGGCCAGTAGAGTCTGTGCGATAATTTAGGTTGAACCCAACAATGTTTCACATTTTCCTTTGCTTATCTAATGATTTCGAGGCACAAGCCTGTCACACTTGGACAGCATCCACAATGAAGTAAACATATTTGTTTGATACTCAGTAACGCTTCGAAAATTGCGCTCATGTAGCCTGGTCAAAAACCCGTTAAACAACGTCAGCAACGCGACGTTTTTAGCGCTCTTGTATCCAGACCCTTAGGCTCTTTTGCCGTTCAATATCTTTGTGGCTGGAATGTTCGATAAGGCAGAGAAAGGCTACCAAATGTTGGTAAACGGTGTAAGAAAATGAGTCATGGATTGTGAAATGGCTATTTGCAGGTGATGCATCCAGATGTATTGAATAGAAACTTATGAAGGATTTTATAATTGTTGGTAAAAGGAGAAAGTTGCGAGTAAATGTGAGCAAGAGTAAGGTTTGAAGGGTAAGTGCAAAGAGGAGGAAAAAGCTGTGAGTGATGATAATAGATGGGTGGGAGATCATAAATAATTTTGACCTACAGGTATTTAGTAGTACTATATCAGATGATGGTAAGATGAGTAAGAAGGTGGGTCAAAATAGGTGAATAAAAAAAGATAGGAGGTTGAGTGCAACCAAATCGGAAAGAAACTTGAATTTTCAATGGAAGCCGAGGCAGGAATACATAAGTTGACTGTTGAGCCAGCAATCCTTTATGGAATTATAATATGGGTGCTCTTCGCAGGTCTGATATAGAGTTGAATGAAAAAACACACAAGCATCCAAATGTTCTTAATAGTTCAGCTGCTAAATTCGCCTTCATGGGTAAATAAACACCATTATGATGACATAAATGAAAGGCGGAAAACGAGTTGGAAGGAAGTTGCCTGAATGACCATTGGCCTCACACTTTCTCTCTTTCAGTGGGTGGTTTATGCTCCACTCATGATAAAATCGGTATAAAATTTCTTCCTCATTGAGGACTCAGTATCACCGAAGTCTTGTTCTTATGTTTTCTTCGGCTGAAACGTTTTCGTCGTAGATTCCGGTTTCTTTCTGGCATCATCCTGTATGCTGTCCTCTACCATGTGGAAGTTACAAGAAACTTTAATTCAGTATATTGAAGCCACTGCGTCGTGTGCGTCATTCTCTGTGCAGAGGGATCGCCACGCGGAAATGGTGACCATATATCATCACATTAGAGACATTTACCCTCCAAATTTAATTACAATTTATGTACAGGGAAAGACTATTACGCAATGCATCATTATCTCCGTCCTTTCATCAACTTCCTGTCTTCCTGTTGGTATTGGTTCGTATATTCCTTTCCTTAACAACTATAACAACCTTTT
>NC_087202.1:70827880-70935380 GCF_015104395.2 Macrobrachium nipponense | reverse complement strand
GTCGGAATGGCAGGCTCCCTGGAATATATTTCAGAAAGTTTGCCTCGAATATTTTACGTCCTGTTAAGCGGAATCGTTTAATTGCTTAGAACAGAAGTCATGAATGCTGACAAATGTTGGTTATTTTTTGGCGTTTTATATTTGTTGATTACAGCGTTAATTGTTTTGGTTAATACTTGTGTGTCCTTATGTTTAGCAAGACCACATGTAAAAACCTTCAACTATTGAGAAAAACCATTATAAAAATAAAAATACAATAAGATTAAGTGAATAGACAGGAAAACAGGAGCGTCGACCTTCACGAAGGTCCCTTACAGGTTTTTTTTTTTTCTTATTCTTCCAGACAAACGCGGAGATAATGTTATTATTACTGGACGAAGGCTTTCAATATTGTCAAATGCAGTGGTTATTTTGCTTGGTATAGGAGTGGTTTGCTTTATGATTATTTTATTACCAATCTATAAATCTTTGTGATCTTTCAAACTTTCAACCATCATGGTATCCTTTTCATTTACCGTCTATTTGGGCAGTTAACTCAAAAGTTTATGTGATTTTACTTAAATCGATGAAGATATATATATATATATATATATACATACATATATATATATATATATATATATATATATATATATATATATATATATATATATATATATATATATAGCTGACGGTCGATCTATGTAGGTATATATGTATATGTGTATTTTGCTATAGAAGGCGAAACTACTGGACCGAATTGCACAAAAGTCGAAACAAATACGTAGGTTTTATAGCAGATGAACTTTAGCCGGCCGTGCAAACTTCTTTACTATTATTTTTAGAGAGAAAAAAAAAAGAAATATTTTAGAAGAACTTTTCACAAGGATTCCATATATGCTCTTACTGCTCTTCTGCGATAAAAAATAACGATGATATTACGGTTCAAACAATGCCGGCCTAGAGTTGGCCGCCGCCAGGCGCCTGCTAATATATATACATACATATATATATATATATATATATATATATATATATATATATATACATACTGGGTGTTTCGAAATTAGAGCCCCCCAACCAACCCCCCCTCCACCGAACAAATGGAAAGAAAGTTATGAAGTTTACTGATATAGCCTATCTCCAAGTAAAGTACATTTTTTAAGTTTCTATTAAGCTATTTTTCAGTTTACATTTCTTGTATTTTCAGTCTGATTGAAGGAGTTTTATACAGCCATGGCTAGCAACTCGGAGGAAATCAGATGGACTGACCGAATCCGGGCTATAACCTTCAGAGAGGCCAGGGATGCTGGCTCATCCTTCATTTCACGTTCCTGGATAACTAAATACATTAAAAGAGATGACTCCTTTGTTAAAAGAAACTGGAACAAAAATCCATATGACTGTCATTGCAAAAACAGTGAGAATCTTGGAAGGCCTGAAGTCCTTTCTCAGGAGTCAAAAGACATCAAAGCTGAGGCAGTGGGTAGACCAAGAAAGTCTTTACGTAAATTGGCACTTGAAGTAGAAACCAAATGGGGTAGAAGAGACGTTATAGTGCTGTATATCGTGAGTTGAAAAAATCTGGTATCAGGCCATTTCATGTTATCAGCAAGCCCAACATCACTCAGCAACAGAGAGAAGACCATGCATGGTTTTGTGGTTCATTTCCTAAAGATTGGGATGAAGCTGACTTTGTGTTGCTGCATCAGATGAATTCTTCATTTACACAGTCAAGAAATCTGTTGAAGTCACATTTTGCATAAGGCACCATGTTTCGGGCTCTTCAGACTCAGGAGCTGCTTTGAAACAGTGGTATCGATTTCTTCTCATCAAGTGAATTTCCAGGTAGCTCCCCTGACCTTATGTGTGTGAAAACATTGGTAGTATCTCAAAGGATCGTGTTGAAGCGCGCACAGTGAACTATGGTGGTACACCAAGCCTGGACAACCTGTGAAGAGAGGTGACCACAGTGCTCAGGGAAATGGAGTTTGAGTCGCGGTTTTTTTGCGATTTGCTGAAATCTCACCCCTCAAGAATGCACGCTGTGGTACAGGCTGATGGAGGCCACACAAAATATTTAATACTTAAATAAATACTTGTTCTGAATTACTTTTGTGTTTGTCCATATCAATTTTAGTTTAAGCTGTAGAGGGGGGTGTCTAATTTTGAAACACTCTCTCTCTCTCTCTCTCTTCTCTCTCTCTCGTCTCTCTCTCTCTCTCTCTCCTCTCTCTCTCTCTCTCTCTCTCTATATATATATATATATATATATATATATATATATATATATATATATATATATATATATATGTGTGTGTGTGTGTGTGTGTGTGTGTGTGTGTGTGTGTGTCTTAAGATTAATTAAGGTTGTTACTTTTTTCATATAAAATTTTCTTCAAATCTAGCTGTTTTCCTCAGCATTTTTCAGTTTATTCTTCCTCTTTTCCCCGGAGAGCAAAACCGTCGGTAGTAATTTTTTTTGTATATCTTCATGTTGTAGAAACAATATTAAAAAAGAATCAATGAAATTGTAAAAATTTTAGAAATAAGGGAAAAATTAACGAAGCGGGAAAACTATCGGCAGCATATAGCATACTATAGCTGCAGTAGTCAGTCTTTTAGAGCAGGGATCTCCAAACTTTTCAATATAAGGGCCACATTATATATGTCCCACATTTATGCGGGCTAAAGGAAAAAAATCAGTGTCAGTAATTTAATTTCCTCAAATATTACAGTATAAACATGGAAAAATCAAAACATATCTTCTTGGGAAAAATCAGGGTAAACTAAATAGATTCCTGTCTTTAGTTTTATGCAACCAAATTAGTGTGACGAATGATACTGACGTTTTGATTTCAAAATTTCATTGAAATCAGGTTCCAGATTAGATGAGCCAATTGTAAGAATTGATTTCAAATGATCATCAGACAAATTTGCTAGATAGTTAGATTTCACATACTTCATTTTGGAAAATGTTTGTTCACACTAGTATGTTGTACCAAAAATGGACACAAAACTACAAGCAAACTTTATCAAATTTGGAAACTGATCTGGCTGCAGGCATTTATAAAACTCAATCAGATTTCCTTCTCTATACTTATCTTTCAGTCTGTTATCTGCCTGGAGATCAATAATTTCCATTTGAAATTGAGTTGGAAGATTTTCAGCATTTCAGTCAAATGGATTATGAAAGAGCCTGATTTCATTTGCTTTGGCATCAAGGTCAGCAAATCGCTCCTGAAACTGTTTTTTTTTTTTTCAAATCTGAAATTATTTCATTTGCAAATGAAGAAGGAAATTCAACTTTACTTTCTGCATGAAATTTTTCACAACATGGAAAATGAGCAAAATTCCTAACTTTCAACTGGCCTTCAAGTAGCGCAAGTTTTGTTCTGAATGCCTTGACATGAACAAAGTAGTCACTGATCAAATTTGTTTTGCCTTGCAACTTCAGATTCAATTGATTCATGACCTGTCATATCTGCAAAAAATGCGAATTTCCAAATCCATTCACATTCTGATGCCAGTCGTGCAATAATTATTTTTTCAAGGCCACCACACAGGGATTTGTTTGCCGGGCCAGATGAAATTATGTGGCGGGCCGGATGTGGCCCGCGGGCCATAGTTTGAGAGCCCTGTTTTAGAGCATCAGATACACGTCACTGTTAAAAGTATGCGAGAACTGTGGGAAACAAATGGTGAGAACCTTTGAGCCAGTCGGGAGTTCTGTGACTTGTTATCACATGGTTGTTGAGGGAGGATATTCCCAGTATGCGAATATTTTCTCGAAGTAAATTTAACTTAGATTTTTCCATCCCAATTCTATTAACAATTCGCGAATAAAACCTCGTCAAAGAAAAGCAGCTATTGTTGATAATGATAGTTCACATTTCCTGAAGTTTTTAGCTCCCTTGAGTTGGAAGTGGACGAGCTTTTCCGAGCGACTTGCGAGCTTTTCTTAGCGATTTGCAAGCTTTTCCGAGCGACTTGCGAGCTTTACTGAACGAAGTTTGTCCGTATCTTGATGTATACATGTATGTATTTGTTTGTATTTATTTATTACAGTTTTAAACTGTTTATAGTTTTGACATCTCCCTGTACATTGTACCAATTTACACCAAACTTGATGTAACGCATGCTTGAATAAAGGAGATTAAAGCTAAACCTACACTCCTACGGGGAAGTATATAAGTAGTAGTAAAAACAGGGTAGGGTCATTTGAAAATCCTCATAGAACTCCTGGCTAGAAATGAAAAAACTTGCTTGTTATGTTTTATATATACCCTAAAGGTAAACTGCTTCAAAACCATGGCCCTCAGGGATAGTATGGGACTACAACAGGCTTACAGAATTTTACATAATAATACATAGGAAGAATCTTTGAAAATCCTCTCAAGAACATGGATACAATTTGTCATATAAAAATGCAATAATTTTCGCGCAGTTTAGATTCAAGTTTGTTCAAACCATGATCTCAGAGTCCAGAATGGTGCCACAATATGAATCCAAATTTTTGCTATAGGATTATTGACAAAATCTTAATCTTATACTTTCTAAGCTCTACAACTTGACCCAGTTGAGCAATGTGGGGTGTGGCTTCTGGTTTAATGAATCCTTTTAGGTTTTGATGAGGTAAAAGTACGTCATTATTTTCCAAGACTAAGATTCCCACTGGTTTTTGTAGGAAATTCTGGAAATGAGTTGGTCACCTAAGCCCAAGAAGAGACTCATTCTCTAGGAGAAGTCTATGGGTTTCCCAGGGAAGCAGTAGAAGAGGGCCTCCTGTAAATTCGTCAGCTCAGGCTCCCTCTAAAATCTCAACAGGAGTGCCCTTCCCCAAAAAAAGTTTATGATTTGGTCTTAATACTAATAAAAACCACTCAACGCCATTCCCTTTTCTTGAGGTTCCTTGGATATACTGAACCTATTCCACCAACCATTCCATCACCACATTGAAGCTGATGATGAAATTGAAACCAACTCGAAGTCCTTGGAGCTAAATAAATCCATAAAGGTTTGAGAATGGATTGCTGAATGGATGATATAGTATACCTTGAAGGAATCACAGAGGTTGTAGGTGGGCTGTTTGTCATCTTTCAGCTTGGCATCAAATTATATTCAACTTGATAAGCAATGCTCTGGAAATTTCTAAGGGAGTCTTAGTATCCAGGTCAACTCAAGGGCAGGGCCTTTCTTTCGGTACCTCGTCAAGTAAGACTGCTGGTTTCTAGAATGGGTGTCATCTAGGGCTTCATTGGGAACCTAAGGTCCGAGGATTAGCCTTAGAGGACTTGGCGCTTACTTTGGGACATGGACGGGTAGAAATTTCTTGCGTGGTATGGTTACGCAGTTTATGTAGTTTCATCTAATGAATTTCATATTAAACCGATGTTAGAACAAATATTTTCCTAGAGTGTCACGTTATGTTCATTATAAAGGAATTTTTCTGTTTGTATTTATCCACATTCAGCCTGTTATCTATTAGTTTTCAGTTGAATAAGTAGTAAATGTTGAGGAATTTTATTCATTATGAGAAAATATCTGATTTTGCAAACTTCAGAAAAGACTACATAAATTATACCAGAAATGAAACATCAGCATTATACAGTATTTCTGCATCTCGTATTTTATAAGATTAAACTCTTATTTCCAAAAGGCTCTGATTTTCTTTCTTCTACTGCCTACCCTTGTGAGTAATTGTGGCGAGCCGAAGTCTCTCCCTTGTTGCTCATAGGAAGAAGATAAAAAAACGCGTGGTGCTGGCTTCGCTCACGGGGATGGAGGTTGTGGGGCTGGGGATGGGGGGTTTATTTGATGACTTCCTCGATGCCTCCCCATTTTCCATCCTTTGAGAAACTCTCATTGGCTTCCAGGTGATGTACAGTATTCTTCTCCTTCTGTTTGAGTTTGGCGACGAAGTTTCCTTAAAATTATTTTTCCTAAATTTGCATAGGAAAGAAAATATATAGTTATATTTTTGCTATAATTTGCAACTAGTTTTAATAATCTTCGGTGATATTATTTTGTAGGGTTTATTAACAGAATGACATGACAATTTTTTCGTAGTTGACAGATCTGCAGTGTAAAATTGAAGAAATGGGAGTGTATCCCCAGAGTACGTCAATGAATTTATTATGTCTCCTTTTCTGCAATATTATTCAAGGTTATTAGGAACTAAGCGGCAGTCAACTGCCACTTAGTTCCTAATAACCGAATTATTGTGATGTGTGTTTTTCTTATGTATGTGAAAGGGTAAATACTATATCAGATTTACTGAAGGATGATAATCTGGGAACTTTTAGGAATATGGCTTGGAAAATAATGGACAACATTTTCCAGCGAAATCGATAAGATGATAGCGCTTCAAGGGACCCGTGTATAGTGTATGACAGTTTCCTTGCATTTTTTAAGATGTTTATGAAAAGGCGTGTTAAAAAGATCAAAGAACTGGTTCTGTAAGGGAATGTCACCCTCCATTAAAGTAGACCTTACGGGATAAGAGTGCTCCTCTCTTATTTATAGCAGAAGGAATTTGGCACTCTCTCTCTCTCTCTCTCTCTCTCTCTCTCTCTCTCTCTCTCTCTCTCTCTCTCTCTCTCAAGTGTTCTAGGGTCTACTGTTTTATAGGTCGTCCTAGAATACCTTTCTCTCTACAAGACGTCTCCAGCACCAGTTGATGGTGGGGGCTGAGTAACTTTAATGTTTATAAAGCTGATTGTTTTTGGGTAATTCCTGAGTGTAAAAATATCTTTTATCATAACATTTTCATTCATGTGTTCATGTGTTGGAAACAATTATTAGTACTTTATTGGAAGTATTGTATTCTATTTTTAGATATCTAGGACCTTTGTTCTAGGGAGTCAGTCCTCCAGATAATCAGATGTTATTCTTGGTTACTTATCCGAGAACCATTGAGATTTTTTTCTTCCCACAAACTGGTCTATAATCACACCAGAATGGCGTCGTTCCTTGTCCTGTGGCAGTACTATTACATGTAATTGTAAGTTTTGAAAAAATCCTCTTGTAAATGTGCGAAAGTTGTGCGCCACGGTTGTTTACAGATATATGTAATTTATGCCGTTGTGAGCGAATCTGTTCTCAGAGCTCTCATTATTGAGAAGATATGTAATTTTGAGAAGATACTTTTTTAGTAGAATTGTGAAAGAGAACAAGTAATGAGGATGCAGAAAGCAGTATAAAAATTATGGAAATATTTTTCCACATTCCTTAGTACCTGAAATCGTTTAAAACAGAGTTTTTTAATGTTCACTTTTGCTTGTATATTCTTGATAGTTCATAACTTTTTATCAACTTTAAGCCTAATTTCCACTCATCGTTTATATCATAAGCATGACCAGCCCGAGAAGAGTCTACTTGAGACTCAGAGGTCTGGAAAAACTAACCCCTATTAATAATAATATATCACAAGCTAAAGGATAATTTCTTTGATTGGTAGTTTGTCAAAGACTAGAGAGAACACTTGTCTGTAGAAACACAACAAACACACAGAAGATTTTAGGTAGAAATTAAATACTGTAGATAAAATAAATAGGTTGAATAAATGATAGGCAACTGGATTGGTTGGTATCCTCCTTACAATACTTGATCATAGCCGGTGACGTTACAGTTGGTGAGCTGATAAGATGCCATTTTTTCTTTATAGATTTGTTATGAGAATAAGACATGCTTAGAATGTAAGACATATTGTGACAACTAAAATGTAGAATTATGTGAAGGTGCCTTTTCAGGACTTTTAATTTTTTATTTTATTATTATTATTAAAAAGTGTTACCTGATTTTAGTTTTGAATAGATAATACAACACATTTTTTTCATAAATCATCGTTTTCCAAATGGCAGCGGAAAATCGTTGAGGAAATATTTGAGTAAATTCTAAAGAGAAAAAGTAATCTGGCGAAGCAGTATTCGTCAGTTACATTTCCGACGACTGCCTTTAACACAGGAATATCTTTTGGCAAACTGAAATTTCTCTTTGTAATATCTCCGGGCGTAATTAATTGTCCTCTGCATGGCGTGAATAATCTCCATTAATTAAGGCTTGACTTAGTGTATCCTTCCTAAATTCATTGTACTAATTCACTATCCTTACCGGGTTTCGCCTTCTTTTACTGCTGGGGGACATGGCTTACCGCTTTCCAGTGAAAACAACGGTTCTTATCTCGTGCTCGAAGTAAAAGCAAAAGAGACGGTGGGTTTGAGAGAGAGAGAGAGAGAAGAGAGAGAGAGAGAGAGAGAGAGAGAGAGAGAGAGAAGAAGAAGAAGAAGAAGAAGAAGACGGTATACTACATGCAGCCGTAATAGTGAGCAAAACAGATATATCTGCTCTTCTTTGTGTATATATTCAGATTTAATTTATTAAGCAGGAACTTGCTCTAGAGGTACATAAGCATGGTTTGAGTGCTTTTCGAGGAAGTGAAACCATCCTTTTTAATGATAAAATAAACAATATCGAACGTGTTGAAAATTTAAGTAATGCCAGAAACCTTGGCTGAATAGAAGGGTTGAGTTGATTTTATCAAATGCTTAACGACACTTGTAGGGCAGCGCAGCTCAATATGCTTAAAGAAAAATATCTCTGTGAAAATGTTATGGAAAATATGAAATAGATGAGGGGAAGAAATGGGAGAACAAATTATTATAGAAAATATGCAGAAATAGATACAGAAAAGAAATGAGATAAAAATTAGTATAGGAAGTTTGGAGAAATAGCTACAGGAAAGAGATTAAGGGAGAAATTATCTTAGAAAATACGAAGAAATAAATATAGGATAAGAATAATGGGAAAATTGTTATAGACAATATGGAGAAAGTTGTTGGAAAGCAATAAGAGAAAAATTATTATGTAGAAATCATGTCTGATCTCAGCAAAGCATCATTACAGCATAAATAGGTCAGTCAAGAACGTTCTGAAATGGATAAGAAAATTATTTTTAAAAAAATATTAAGGGGAAGAGCGAGCTGAGGAACCAATACGAAGAATATTTCTAGTAAATTACATATGAAAAGTTCACGTCAATATTCATATATCATGATTTTCTTATTTAGAACATATATATATATATATATAATATATATATATATATATATTATATTATGTATGTATGTATGTATGTATGTATGTATAGTATGATGTATGTATGTATGTATGTATGTATGTATGTATGTATGTTGTATGTATTATGACTATGTATGTATGTAATTGTTCTAAATAAGAAAATCATGATATATGAATATTGACGTGAACTTTTCATATGTAATTTACTAGAAATATTCTTCGTATTGGTTCCTCAGCTCGTTCTTCCCATTAATATTTTTTTAAAATAATTTTCTTATCCATTTCAGAACGTTCTTGACTGACCTATTAATGCTGTAATGATGCTTTGCTGAGATATGACATGATTTCTACATAATAATTTTTCTCTTATTGCTTTCCAACAACTTTCTCCATATTGTCTATAACAATTTTCCATTATTCTTATCCTATATTTATTTCTTCGTATTTTCTAAGATAATTTCTCCCTTAATCTCTTTCCTGTAGCTATTTCTCCAAACTTCCTATACTAATTTTTATCATCAGAGTCCCTCTCTCTTCCCTGTGGCAACAAAGGAGGGACTTCGACAGAGGGCTCTTACTCTCTAGGTAACAGACACAATGGGTGAATACGACTTGCTTAAGGAAAAAATGTCAGCACAAGGAGAGAGAGTGAGAGAGAGAGAGACGAGAGGACCAGGAAGAGGAGAGAGATAGAGAGAGAGAGAGAGAGAGAGAGAGAGAGAGAGAGGGGGGGGCTGTGAAGAACTGGAAAAGTTAAATAACAGAGGGAAAGCGGATTAAATCGACAAAATTACAAAATTAAAGGAACATTCATGACAATGATATTATATATATATATATATAATATCATTGTCATGAATGTTCCTTTAATTTTGTCGATTTAATCCGCTTTCCCTCTGTTATTTAACTTTTCCAGTTCTTCACAGCCCACCCCCCCCCCCCTCTCTCTCTCTCTCTCTCTCTCTCTCTCGTCTCTCCTCTCTCTCTCTCTCTCTCCTTGTGCTGACATTTTTTCCTTAAGCAAGTCGTATTCACCCCTTGTGTCTGTTACCTAGAGAGTAAGAGCCCTCTGTCGAAGTCCCTCCTTTGTTGCCACAGGGAAGAAAGAGGGACTCTGATGACTTCCTTGATGTCTCCCCTGACTCCGTTCTCGCAGACACTCCCTCAGTTTCCAGCTATTTTGTGGAGGGTCTCTTACTGATGTTCAGTGACTGACTGCATGAACACATCTTTGAGTTTTAGAAATAGGAAGAGCCCATGCAGTGTTGTTTTGCAGCGACTCGTTTAATTTTGTTTGACACTTGCTTTGGCAAGCAGTTTTAAATTCAGTATATCGAGATCATACATTCCCGTAAATATGAAAGTTGACATTAATTTCATTATTCTTAACCGTGAAAATGGGTTTTTTAGCACAGCATATAGGATAATGTATACATATAATAACCTGAAGCATATTCAGTAGATGTAGTTTCTTTTTCAGCAGCGCAGAGTTGAAAACCCGGACTTGAATTTTGATGTAAAACCAGCGTATGTACAAGAAAGGAACATGTTAAAAGAAATATGGTTAAATATAGTGAATAATTCGGTACTAAATACTGATATAAGTTCGTAAACGTCAGTTGAGGTTAAAGTAAAACAAAAAAATATCAAAACTAGGCTGCATTACGCGAAAAAGTTTCCGAAGATGAATCCAGAACTTTTCCGCAGTTTGTGATATCGAGAAATAAATCTTAAATATGAATTTGTAAGCTGAAAATGCTACTAAACACCACTTATAGAAGGGGCCATATCTAGAAAGTTTTAAGAAAATTAAAATAGGAAGAAGGTATATTAAACGATCAAAGAACAAATTCTGGTAGAGAATGTCACCCTCCATTAAAGTAGACCTTTCCAGGAAGAAGGAGCTGCCAACTATTTATAGCAGAACGATTTTGGAATCTCTCTCTCTCTCTCTCTCTCTCTCTCTCTCTCTCTCTCTCTCTCTCTCTCTCTCTCAGTTCAAGCATTCGTGCCAGATGTCAGATATTTTTTCCTTTGTTGGTAGTTGTTAATGGTGCAAGTAAGTTACTGCTTTTGCTACCATTTTCAATCTCTTTATGAGTAATCTTCATGAGGTATTTATGTATGTAAAATTGCATTAATTACATAATATATTTATGTATCCTGCACTCTCATCCTTTAAATTTTGTAAGCGTTCTAGTACAAGACAACGCTTCATTTATTAAGTCTTAAGCAACAGAAACTTAAGCAGGCCACAACCTGTGGGAATAACTTTGGGAATTATAAGCAAGCCTCTTCTATTCTCAACCACAAGACAAACATAGCTAATCTATTCATCTACGACGCGTCCACCCATATTACACATGTCAAACACGCATACACACACATACTGCTACAATAGTCTGCACCTTGATTTTACTCTAATCTTGCTTAATGTTGTCGTTATCAGGTTAAACCAGCCATGTGCTAGTTTGGACTCTTCTCCCTTGAGCAGTACATAACTTTCTTTAAAATATATTATACACACCTCGGTTTTAAACTTTGTTACGCCATTCCTAGGTTTGTTCTCCTAACGCTTTGGAAGACTTCAAAATTATCATTGTTCTTCCCAATCCTATCATCGTCTGTTCCCTTTGTTTCACATTTCACTGACTCGAACTTTCTTTTATAATTAATTTCTCAACCTTCCGACCCTTCCTACACAACTATACTTCACAATAGAATACAGAATTTAGGCCAAAGGCCAAGCCCTAGGACCTATGAGGTCATTCAGCACTGGAATTGAAACTGACAGTAATAGGTTTGAAAGGGGTGTAACAGGAGGAAAACCTAGCAGCTGAATCAATTTTTTGGAGAGGGTGGAATGTACGACATTGGTAACAATATGAATGGAGGAACAGGAAAAGGAATGCAAGGGGTAGCTAGGAGCCGAAGGGACGCTGCAAAGAGCCTTACGTAATGCCTACAGTGAACCGCATGAGAGGCACGGACAACACTACCCGACTGTCGGGTATGGTACACAATAAATTTACTATTTGTTGGTTTAACTAAAACTTACACACTCTCTCTCTCTATTATTATACAATTAATATTTGGATATACTTATGGTCTTCTGTCTCAATATTGTCAAAAACATGGAGTAGATAAAACTATGCATTTACGAACTGGCTAAATGTGTGTTGTATATTAAGCTCAGCTATATTTCATCAACCTTTTATGCAGGTGACAGTTCAAGTTTTACTTTTCTTGAACTACCCTTTCCGACAGTTTTTCTTCCAAAGAGAATGTCCCTTTCCCGCCTTCAAAGTGTCCTCCCAAACCAAATACGCTGCCGTTGAAATCCTCTCCACTATTCCGATTAATAAATACTTTCACCTTGCGGCTTCAAGGGTTTGCGCGGTGCATGTGGTTCCCATAACTTTGAAAATATTCTCTGTCATTTTTAAAGTAGGGATTCATTATTCCTTACTCTTTATATTTTCTAGTTAAACTCTGCCTTTCCGCCAAACCAGATTAGAAAGCGCCTCAGCGGCGTGGTTGGTATGGTATTAAGCGTCCCACTTTGGTGGTTGCGGGTTCGATTCTCGGCCATACCATTGAGGAGTGAGAGATGTGTATTTCTGGTGATAGAAGTTCACTCTCGACGTGGTTCGGAAGTCACGTAAAGCCGTTGGTCCCGTTGCTGAATAACCACTGGTTCCATGCAACGTAAAAGCACCATACAAACAAAACAAACAAACCAGATTAGAGGTTTAGGTGCCAGCGTTCTCGACGTCCACATTTTCAAACATACACAGAAGCATACGGAACCTCTTGGAGAACTATTTGTAAGACAAGTCCTTCCAGTGAAAGACTGTGTTGTTATCGGAGCTCGGAAGTCGAACATTCAGGCGACTTTCGTCGTCTCTTATACTTCTCAAACCCCTATCTAAAAAGTGGTTACAATCCAGTGTTCTAAATATTCTTTGTTGTTGCAAGACTTACATCGTCATGTACAAGAAGCAGGATATCTTACCACATGAAGCGGGATTTATTTTGGTATTTTTTCTTTAACTAATATCACAGAGAGAGAGAGAGAGAGAGAGAGAGAGAGAGAGAGAGAGAGAGAGAGAGAGAGAGAGAGAGAGAGAGAGAGAGGCTATTATCATAGCCACCAATATGTAAAGGAGTCAAGGGGCACCGGAAAAAACTTATGTCTGTACTCTTTCGGATACCGGAATTGCGGCAAACACCTCAATAACACTAATATGAAACTGGAAAAGTCATAAACCAAGACGTTACGATAAGGCGTCCTTGGGATTCTTAACACCGAGTAAAGCGCTGTTCAGTTACAATATTAATGAGTATAAGAGCCACAAAAATCCTCAAAAAATAAAACCTATCAAATATAAAATTGTAAATTCAAAATAAACTGCACAATTTTCAAGAACAGTAAATTCAACAACATTAATATTGCAAAAACAACAAAGTTAATATCAACACATGAAATTTAAAAGAACCACAATTAATGGGTTCTACAGGATAAACAATTAAATATGGGTATACATAGCAAAATAACCCAAGAGGACTTCCACAACAGATTATGGACAAAAATAGTAAAGTAAATTGAAGATTCAAAAATTAGAAAGCGTAAAAAAATAAAACAAGCAAATTTCTGAGTAAAACATCCCCCTGATGATACACCTAACAGCTGTTGCTCTTAATTAGCCTGTATAACCTACTGTAAATAATAGGAAAATGGTAAAAGAAGGTAGTCTCTCTGAATGTACCTTCAGTTGAGGGATCTTACACCAACGGAACTGTAACATACCACGGGTTGAGCTGAGAAGACCGAAACTGAAGAAATATTGAAAATATAATTGATTATTTTACGCATTACTGAGGGAACTTATATACGTATATAGAAATAAAACGCAAAGGCGGAACAATTATTTACAAGTTACCAACAACACGATGCAGAACAATAATAAATGAGATTTCTTAGCTACCGCTATTTTGTCAATAGTATATTTTGTATATATTTCATTTTGTATTCTTGAAAAGAGTAATTGTCTTAACTGTTAAGAATATGAACATCTAAAATTTATTTCCAAGATTGTCGATAATGAACATGACAATCATCCCGAATTACGCAAAATAATAAATAAATAAATAAATAAATAAATAAATAAATAAATAAATAAATAAATAGAAAATAAAAGAACTTTTTATGAACGCTTTCCACTATTTTGGCGACACGCGTTTATCCCTAACCAAAAGTTCGGCACACATAAGTATTGACTAATAATTAATTTATTTCGTGATATGATAGAAAGCCTTTTCCTTATAATTTTTTATTTCTGTTTTTGTTAAAATTTCTTCGTTTCCATTCTATGTTTATTCGATTTCCCATGACATTAGTCGTAGTTTCTCATAAGCAATTTTAAGTCATATAATTTACTCGTACGCAGTCACACTTCTACATCATTCATTTTTGTTTACAATAAGTCTGTAATCTTTCAGAAGTCCTTGACACTAAATACGTGTAATGTACGTTATCTGATGCAAATAGCTATTATGAAAGATCATACTCAAAGATGAGAGAGAGAGAGAGAGAGAGAGAGAGAGAGAGAGAGAGAGAGAGAGAGAGAGAGAGAGAGAGCCGAAGGCCTACTTCTTGTACATGCTGCCATAGGATACCGAGGAACTTGATGGTTCTGTCAGAAGCAGGCTGACAAGCGTTATGTAATTTTCTTTTCCGTTAAACTTCAATTTCCTTTGCATCACTGTTTCGTCCTCTTTAACTGACTTCAAGATGGAAGACTGTGGTGAAAGGTGAAAAGGTGAAACAACTACTGTTAAAATTTAAATCAAAATATGGAAATTTTATTAAAAATCGAATCCCCACTCCAACAATTTCTTGTCCTAATTTATTCAAGTTTAAATCTCAGAGAGGATTTCAAGGTCAGAGACTGAACATCAAGTTCAAGAACTCGAGTCATCGAGGCTTCTGAAGAAGATCACAAGAGAGCAATTAAAACTTCTGGAATCTAAGACACTTGATTCAGTAAAACGTTACAGTTCCACCAATACCATGAATTGAAAGTGTTATAAAAATTGAGAATCTGAACATCAGTAAAACAGGCTGTCAAAATCAGTTATTATTACAAATAATGCCAGAATCAAACTGTACATTATAAAAATACACAATTATAACAGCAGGTAGTAATTTAAGTTCAAATGCTCAAGAAATGAAATATGTACCTTGACGAGGCAAACAAGTATTTTAGCTGAAATGTTATCGGGGGAAAATTGAAGCTTCGTTGTTCAAAGTGTGCCCGAAGTATTTGATTAGGGGAATAGTTGCAATTTGAATTTCGAATACATAGCTTCCGATAAATGGATAATTATAATTCCTGTAAGTTGAAATGTAAGTTCAAGTGTGTATCCCTCATCTTAACCTTCATATAATATCCCTTAGTTCTGTTTTTTCTAATTCCCTTGCTGTCTATATATTTGCCTCCACTCCAGTTTCTCTATCTTAGGACTCTGATGGGTGTTTCCTCATCTGTCATCGACTTTCCTTATTTTTATGCGCCAGATACTTCGTTTTAGGGAGGGCCACTCTCTTCCTTTCATTTCACCCATCGGGTTTTGAGGAGAAAAAAGGCTCTGACGAAGCCAGACGTATTCGTCTTGTTCATCCCGGAGAAGGGCTAATCGATAGTGGACAAAAAAAAAAAAAAAAAAAAAAAACCTACTTTTCACAAAGTTCGTCTTTGAAAGGAGAATAGGTTCCCATACAGCCGGAGCGAAGGTATTTTTTGATTACTTCAGTTTCCTAATTGGTTTTGTTAGTAACAGTTTATATTATTATTATTATTATTTATTATTATTATTATTATTTTATTATTATTATTATTATTATTATTATTATTATTATTCTCATGTGTCTGAGAAGTGTTTTGTCCAAATTTTCTTTTAGATTCCTCGCAGAATTTTGCATATCTAGCTTAGAACATAATGATTTACATATCCCTCTTTTATATTTATAATATAATACGTATATTTTCTGGAAGTCTTGAAGGTGTCGAAGTGTCATTTTTCTGTCTCTTTTTGGTCTCAGAATCTCATAACAGGAGTCATTAAAATCTTGCCTTCGGTGTAAAATTTTGTTGAATGACAAACTTCGAAAATCCAAGTTGGTTTACGTTTTTGCCACTTCTTGAGAAAACTTTTCGTGCTTTGGCCAAGCATGAATATATATATATAATATATATATATATATATATATATCTATATATATATATATATATATCATATATTATATATATTTAAATGTATATATATCTGTTTCTTTTACATAGATACTGGTAATGTCACATTTTATTATATAATCGTTTTAACTTCGATAACATATATAGTCGGTTGCTTCCTGCATTTGCTGTGATGTTTCGTCCCGACCTAAGGTTTTTAAACTTACATTATCTACGATTGTTAATAATTTCAAAACAGAAATTTCCTAAAAATTCGTTTCTATCTTTTTCCTTTTTATTCCCGCTTTTTGGTTTCCTTCCCCTTTTCCTTTTACTTCCATCCATCTCAGTCTATTAATAACCAGGTACATAATTGATTTCTTGAAGGTCTTGATACCAAGAAAAGGTCATTGCTTTACCTTACTGATTATTAAATTAGAGAGTATGTTAGGCAGCATCGTTTGTGGAAGATTCCTTGACCTATTTTTTTTTTTTTTTACTTGTTCCGGTTGGAGAAAGTTGATGGAAGAAAAGTTTGTGTGGGTAGGCGTATTTTTGTTCGAGTATCGATTAAGAGGGCGAAAGCGTAGGGCTTCGTCAGGCCATTTCTGAAGCGAGATGGAAGAAAGTGGCTGTCACTGAAGGGGGAGGACGACCCCGCGCATAAAGATGAGGGAGAGTTTTCAGATGGATCGGTTGACGCCCACCCAATCCATGAATAAAAAGAACATGGAACAGGTAAACAGACGTTAGTGAGGGCATTGAAAACAAGATGATTTATATATATATAGATATATATAATATATATATATATATATATATATATATATATACATATACATACTACATACATACATCATACATACATACATACATACAACATACATACATAATACATTACATACATACATACATACATACATATATATTACACATACATATATTTATCCATCTACCTATATATATATATATATATATATATATATATATATATATATATATATATAATATATATATATATATATATGATATAAAAACATTACTCATGCAATCAGAAATGACGAAAAATGTAATTTTACAGTTGCATCATACGTATGCGAAGTGCACTATCCACCTTCTCTTTAAACTCCAGTCCTTCTTAAATAATAATGAATGTAACCAAAAACGAATCAGGTGAACATCAGATAAAATTAAGTAATCTTCCGTCTTGGCCGCATGCAATAAATAAAATGATTGCGGGTAAAATATTGTACCCATATTGTCAGAGTTTTGCAAAGTACATGTTTAAAACACACACAATATATATATATATATATATATATATATATATAAATATATATATATATTAGTATATATATATATATGTATATATGTGTGTGTGTGTATATATATATATTTTAGGGCTGTTGCCTTGTATAATAAGGCGCCCTATGAGGTAATGTTAGACTTGCGATAATCTTACGCTAAGTCGGTTGGTATTGCACTTCCATATTCAATGGAGTGTCTTGGGGTTTGTAGATCACTTACGAAGTCGGTATTATCTTCTTTGGTTATGACGACGATGTGTTAAACTCATGATGATTCGGTGATTAGGTGAGGATCTAGTAGAAACCACGAAGTACAAAAATACTTATATTCTCTGAATTTACATGGTGAAGATCAAGTAGGATTGTACAAGTCTTCTAATGACGATAGCTTGATCGCTTCTGTCAATGATGATGGCTAATTCTATTCTCTCTACATGATAAAGCTTAGGTAAAGAGGTACAGGTCTTCTAATGACGATAGCTAACTCTATTCAGCTTCTACTACCATCTCCGTTACCAGTCATAAAGGAACAGACAGTAGCTCGAACATATGAACATACAATCAGATGACATAGTTACATACGAACATACAATCAAAATGAGACACGCTACAGATCACGTAGGCCGTTTGAATTATAGGTCACGGTGTTTGTCTCAAGCAGGGAGCTTGGACTAAAGTTTATAAACAATTGAATGACTACAGGTGACGGCATGTCAACTTAGCCTACATACTTATTGTATATGTCATCTTTAGCGTCTCTAGTCTGATCACATTCCTGCAAGCAATCTGGTTGACCTCTTTAGTTTTAGTCTTTTATATATATGGACTAACATTCCATATTTTTATT
Source organism: Macrobrachium nipponense (assembly GCF_015104395.2). Taxonomy (NCBI): domain Eukaryota; kingdom Metazoa; phylum Arthropoda; class Malacostraca; order Decapoda; family Palaemonidae; genus Macrobrachium; species Macrobrachium nipponense. The sequence goes on along the minus strand of NC_087202.1, from coordinate 70,916,934 downwards.
ATGTAATCATTACATAAAAGCTCGGTCAGCTACCAAAACCAACCACTGAATATTACTAAAACTTGACTTGCATTTGACTTATAGGAGTGTGATACAGACACTATGTGAATATATATAGATAAATAGAAAATACTTATAAGTAAAAAAAAATTCATGGTGTACACAAATACAGGTTCAAGTAATAAAATATTAGACATAATATGCATATGATATTCGTAAACAATAGTGATCACGTGATATATACTGATACAGTTTTTCACTTCATCTCTTTAAGATACATATGCTACAGAAAATACTAATGTACTCTGATAATTGCATAGAACAAAGATTAACATGATAAAAATCATATTTTAACTGATAAAAATTTCATATATGAATTGATAAAAATTATTAATGTTTATGCTGATTGATTCGTTGATTTTTATGCTAACTGTTATATATCTGATTCATTAATCCATATACTAACTCATATATAACTGCAGATATTGGTAAGATAAAAGGTAACAGATTGATTATAGGCTACCTGATTTGTTTATACATATGTATATGGATTCATATAATTATGATTAATATATGTGCACTTTAAATAGATTCCTATTGCGTACACGCAAAGATATATTTCGATTCTGTTATTTATGATCATTTATATATAGATTCCTAGTGCGTACACGCAAAAAAATATATTTTGATTCTGTTATTTATGATCATTTATATATAGGATACATGATACTTTATATATATAGGATACATGACCAAGGTTATACTACTTCACATTTAACTAGCTTTCGAACAACTTTTCGTCCATTACACAGTTCCAGACAACCACCTATAGCCAAATGAAATGGCCAATTTCAAATGGTTAAAACAAGGGGAAAATTTGCCTGGGCGGGTCCAACGTTTTATTTTGCGCTCATACTTGTTCTCTGCATCCTAAGCCACACGAATACATTCGCGATGAATAAAATCATCCCCAGCACGAGTCCTTCGCCAGCAAAGTAGAGTTGAATATCCTTCGTGTCGTAATTGTTGGAAGTATGTCCCTTTTGTAGTCGATTTCCGACAGCCGCCGGAGCGTTCCGCATTAAAACGAGATTAACGACGGGATACGGTGTCAGTCGAAGAAGTCCATGATGGTGCTTATTCCTTTCACATTGTAGGCGGTTGTTACACGACTGCCGTCGTCCGCAGTGACGAACGATTTTTTTGAAGTTGCGATGTTAAACTCTCGCACTGCAGGATACTGTAACCAGGTTCCATTAATCAGCCTGCAAGTGAAATTATACTTGTCACAAGGGGAAAGTAAATTCAGACGACATACAAATACAGGGGGGGAGAAAACCATTAAGACGAGACTTAACCCACATGAATTCGCTGATATTTGTGGAATTCAAAAGAGTCAGCTGTACAAACTTTTTTATCCATGGCATTAACAATGAGTGAACCTATCCAGGTCTATGATGACTGTAAAAATATCCATAATTATAAAAAATAAACAGATATCAATACAAATCCCAAAGAAAATTCGATATTACTGGTAGTAAGTTACTAGACATAGAAGTGGAAAACGGAGCTATTTGTAAGATTGCCAGGCAACATAAGAGTCAAAGAGAATATTAATCATGATTCTGTATTTCTCTATGCTAACTGAAATTAAGTTGTGATAAAATCTGATCCTATGTGCCCCTAACAAAAGTTTCATATTCAATTTTCTCGCACGCATCCTCTGAGGTTAATATTTAAACTTTATTAATAGGCTAGAGATGCAACGAAAGAATCACTATGTAACTAATTTCTATATAAACTTTGAGTTTTTTTTTTTTTTTCAAGAAAATGTGACATTTTCCCATGAATGTGATTTACTTGAATTGTGATAGACTAATGTTGCAAGTAAATTTTTCATATACATGTCTTGATACTTCTAAATGTCCGTTTACCAATGTCATATGCTGAATTATTGACTCTAATTGTCTATGAGGTTCAGAAAAAAAATTAGTTTATTTTGATGTTATAGAAATTCTATTTGCTTATTTTGTTTATTAATTTTAAAATGATTGTGATTCCTTAACTAAGTTTGCATTGCAATGCGGATAAGAATAGATTATGGCTATGTATGTCATCGTGACCTATGAACCACATGTGAAGTTCATGAGCTAAGCATTCCTTTCTCCAGTCAATCTGCTTCGCAAGCGGTTTATTGAGGTTATAAAGAACAATGATGAGTCGGCAGACGCGACAGGCATCTTCTAGACTGATGACGTCGTCACCAGCTTAAGAGTTACGTTACTTGCTGTAATAGATAAGACTTTAGTATTTTCAAATGATATTTTTTTGTTTTAGTTCTCCACCCACATGAGAAGAATGTCTGAAAAAAAACAGTACCAAAATTGAACAATATATTAGTTTCATGTTGGATATCTGCATGATTGTAAATAAATGTAATACTGTTAAATTAGATATTCCTTATTCAAACTAATGAAAAGGGTTTCCATACAAATTTTATATATACTATTTGCCCTGTATAAGATTATTTGCATAGATATACATTTTCACTTCTAGACTTCCTGACTTTAAAATCTCTTTTATTTTATATTATTTTATTTATTTATTATTATTTTTTTTTTCATTGACTACGAATATAAATCACCGGGACAGACAATATGTCAGTAGGTTTTGATATGTGTTTGAACTTTTAGCTTATTTGTCATTACTAAAGCGTTAAGTTAGAGTTCAAATCTTTACGCATATATATTTGGATATTTAATTAACCTATGGTTACGTTTTTGCTTATTGATTTTATCGTGATTCCTTTTTTGTTATAATTTGTAACCCTTCCGACTTCTTACGGAGTGTATTATATTGACTCCACTTGTATCCATATTTATTTTATTTTTTATATTTATTTATTTATAATTTTTTTTTTATATATATATTTGATAAATTAATGGTTGGCTTGAATATGTGGAAAAGTGTTCTAGCGGCGTACCGTATAAGGCTACTTGCGGTATCATTTCTACAGATACAAGATAGGAATGATAAAGGTATTTAAAACCGCGAGAACCGCTATAATCCAGTTCGGATCCAATATCACGAGTTGTAACTCGTAAGACATTGACACTTTCTTATTTATCTCTTATTCTACCAAACCGATTGACTGGGTGATAAAATATATTATTGGTTTTCTTAATGGATAGGAATTCACACAACGCGTTATGGAGATTATTATTGATTTACACCACCCGAGTCAGATTATTATTATGTGTTGAATTCCATGTTTACTGATTTAGCACTCATAAATATTCCTAGCACACTCAATTGCGGTGTTTGTTTTTAGTGCTATTAATTCTATATAACGTGTCAAGGAACTATTAACACTAAGAAGTTGTTTATTCCTCTGTCAGACTCGTAATTCTGTAATAATTCTACATATATTCTTTCAAGGATTGATTTGGCACAGGATAGGCCCCTAAACTGACAGGTGTCTTAGTGTATCCCTTGTTTTCATGACACGTGTTACAATTAGTTATGTGCTTTTTATATCTGTAAGCATCGTAGGCCAGTAAAACAGTGATTTGGCTTTCTGTGACATAATAGAGAACCCTGGATGACGGAATGCAACCAGTTTAGGATGATTGGTATGAAAGAGATTATTACTACTACCTGGTCGTTAGTCATCTGCTGTGTTCTTCGGGTTTTCCTCGTCACTGACCTACATATAATATTACATTTGATTACATAATTCTGATACACATACTTTAAATATACTTTTGCTTTAGGGTTTCTGCTCGAAGTGTTTATTGGTTTGCTTAGCCGCTGACCCTGTTTCCGTTCGAAGTGTTTATTGTTTTTGCTTAGCTGCTGACCCTGTTTCTGTTCGAAGTGTTTATTGTTTGGTGTTTATTGTTTTGCTTATCACTGTTGACACTTGCTTTGTTCAGTTTGTAACAGTTCTGCGCTCCAACCCAGATATTCAATGCTCGCGATCTCTTGGGTTAAGGAATTTTCTTGTTTAGATACGGTTTTAACAATAGGCACGGATGTTTCTATATTTTTTAGTCTAATTAATGGTTCTTTGCAGTATGGTGCGGAATTGCGGGATAATGCGTCAGCTATGATATTGCTTTCCCCAGGAGATATCTTATCTTGGCTCCAAAGACCTGAATGATCATTTGTCACCGAGTTCCTTTTGGACTGTGATTAAAGCCTTTGAAAAACTCGGTAAGTGACTTATGCTCAGTGAGGACTTTAACAGGATAGCCGTAGATTATGAACTTGAAATGTACTAGTGAGTTAAAGATACCTAGCCCTTCCTTGCCTATTACTGCATATTTACTTTCAGAGGGCTTTAGTTTACGTGAATAAAAAGCTATAGGAAAGAACTGTTTATCATATTACTGAAGTAGTACCCCTCTTACCCCTTGGTCTGAGGCGTCTATTGTAATAAAAAAAATTCCTTATTTAAATCAGGGATTTTTAAGTTAGGTGAGCTGCATTATTGCGCTTTTAAGATATCGAACGCCTGTTGATGCTTTTTCGACCATAATAAATCTACGCTCTTCTTCGTAAGATCTGTTAAAGGAGCTGTCATGATTGAAGAGTTACATATTTACATACGATTATAATACCCACTACAGCGCAAAAGTGTTGTATCCCCCTTTTACGTTAATAGGTACCGGAAGTTATGAATAGCCGACACCTTACCATGGACTACTTTAAGACCTTGACTAGACACATAAAACCTAGATAAACATGTTCGGTTTTAAAAAACTGACATTTAGATATTTTACTCTGAGATTATTTGTCTTTGTCTCTGTAGCACTATCTCTAGTTTATGTGAATGTACTTCTAAGGTATTAGAAAAGATTACAAGACCAACCAATAGGCATGTAGGGTATCCCCTAAAAGTCTCCAAACACTATATTATAATTGGGGCGCAACGTAAGCCGGAGGCATACGTAAAAATTTATAATGTCCCCTGAGTGTGCTGAAAACGGTGTATGAGGTGCAATCACTTAGGTAATGGTATCTGGTAAAAGCTTTTAAGTAAGTCCAACCTGGTGAAAAATTTATTCTAACCTAACAGAGATAAGATGTCGTCGGTACATGGCACTGGAAACTATCGGGAGTCGTTTCCTTGTTTAAGCGACAGAATCTACGCAGATACGCCAAGTCCGATCTTTTATGGCATGACGTTTGAGGGAAAAATTATATGGGCTTATTTGATTTCCTAATGACTCCTATTACTAACATTTTTCAACTTCGTCATTTATCTCTATTTTGAAATTTCATTGGGGTTCTACACGAAGGTACTTATATAGCTTTATGTTTGTCCTTAGACCGTATTTTGTTTTCAGTGATATCCGTTTTTCTCCCAGAGATCACTCGCTAGTGGAGAAACTTCCTGGTATTCAGATAAAAGATAAAAAAAAAAAAAATTTTGCTGAATCACCTCTGCTTGAATGACTCAACGGATATTACTTTAGATAGAGTATGAGAGATTCATCTACGACTGGTTGGGCGGGATTAAAAATTAGCAACAATAAAAAAAAATGCGATATTTATATGTATAGGTTTTGTTGATTACTAGATTTACCCGTTGCTGCGAGTCAACCGTGTCTAGGGCTTTGTTCGCGGAAATCGTTATATTTCAGAGTGTCGGGAAGGATTAAAATTTCATTTCCCAGCAAAGTCTTTTTACACGCACTAAGGCATTCGAGGGTGCATGCTTCTCGAGATTTTGCGTGCAAACTGCGACTGCGGTTGTGGGAGAATTCTGTTGGGTCATTTGAACAATGTTACGATTTATGAGAAAAATGTATAGTTCCTTTATATAAGTTATTATTTGATTAATTGTCTCTTTTTTGTTCAAACTGATTTTAATATGTTTGAAGATTTATAGGATTTTCCTTTGATAAACACGCCTTATTTTGCAGGATGTAAGATAATATTTTGTATACCCCTAGATGGATCTTACAATTACACTAGATACAGATCAATGTTTTTTATAACTATAGAGGTATCTGTAAGCGCTCGCTTATCCGGACTTCTCATTAGGGAAGTTCGAACAACAGACAGTGAGCCCGTAAATACAGGATATTACGTGTACTAAAGGAATAAAACAAGATATTTAATTTTTACGGCGCGTACAGTCGGGCTTAATCTACCACTACTTATAATAACTTATTGTATTAAAATTACTAGAACCTGCTCTGATTACTTGATACGGTCGTGATATTCATAGGAAAAATCCTTTTTGATTCAAAAAGATATTGGCATGTAAGATCCAACATCGCTTTTCCCCACTCTGCTAGAGTCGCTTATTGTGTGGAATTTGCTATGCTTTGAACACTTCGGCAGCTTTGACTGACCCTGACCGCTTGACTGGATGACATAGTACCCTAGTGCTTAAGCACGATTTGTTTGTTTCTGAAAGGGCTACTGTTTACCTATTTCTTTTTGTAATAATTAGGATCCTTCTCTTTATTACCATCGACAACGTATTGTATGTTTTTAGCATTATGTTGCTGCTAGTTACGTGTAAAACAACGAACGTATGAATGACGAACTATTAGGAGTTGAGCGATTACTATTAAGACAAGTTATCTCTACTGTATTCAATATTAACTGTTTGTACTTGCTGTTGTTTACTTCATTCTTTGCTAAAATTTGAAATAGTGAGATATCCTGGTCAGCGCATTTAGCCTAATGAAAGTTTTTTATAGACATGTTATTCCTTGCAATCCAGCCGTATTTTTTAAAGTTAAGTTGAGTCATTGAGGTTCGATATTTTATATAACTCAAAAAACTCAAGGCTAAAACTGCGATCGGGACTTGCAAAGGAGCATTTATTGTCATGACCCGAAATAGTGTTACCTCTAATTTATCTAGATTTGTACGGGTGTTCCACTTGTTTTTGTGTGTTTTCTAATCACTACGGTGCCTAACGACCCTATCTATGCATCTGTATAAATACAGACGTCCACTGCGTAAACACATATTCAGTGTTTAATATGATTTGTTACGTAAAGGATTAATAATCACCCAAAATGATAAAATTAACATAGTATATGATTATGATATTTCAGTAGAGAACTTCTGGAAACAGACACTCAAAGATAAAAACTCGCAGTAGCGATATCTCAATGATGTAGATAATTTCTGTAAAAAAGTAAGATTAAGAATGTCTCGTAACTTCAGCCAAAGGAACAACAAAATTCGACCTGCAAAGGAAACACTCAAAGTTACTCCAAATGAATAAAAAATTGTACTTAGCTTGCTTTTGTGGGAAGTCACGGTGTTCCGATAACGACACACGGCCTTGGTCCTCCTTCTCTATTTAGCGGATGACCTGGTTTTTTTGCTTGAGTTTCCCCGTGCGCGATGTTTGGATGATTCGAGCCCTCGTAGATCCAATGCTGAAAACGCGTTCGGTTTGTTTCTTGAAGTGCCGGAAACGCTCAATAACGATGTTTTCTTGAATGATTCTAATGAGAGACGAAACTTGCGTCGCCGTAGGAAAAAGACACTTCGGGTTTGTTTCTTGAAGTTATTCCCACTGAAATTGTTCACTAAACGATGATACTAAGTTGCTTCAAGAATCTCTTGTTTTCGTCGTCATTGACTTCTGATGCGATACATGTTCATTATTCTGGTTTTTCTTCGGAGAAGTTGTAGAGTTCTTCTGTGACGCTGCCACCACTTTTAGGGCTGTTGCCTTGTATAATAAGGCGCCCTATGAGGTAATGTTAGACTTGCGATAATCTTACGCTAAGTCGGTTGGTATTGCACTTCCATATTCAATTGAGTGTCTTGGGGTTTGTAGATCACTTACGAAGTCGGTATTATCTTCTTTGGTTATGACGACGATGTGTTAAACTCATGATGATTCGGTGATTAGGTGAGGATCTAGTAGAAACCACGAAGTATAAAAATACTTATATTCTCTGAATTTACATGGTGAAGATCAAGTAGGATTGTACATTCGACAAGAAAACTGACGATACAGTTTTCATTTGCTTTCGTTCATCGAATTTCCCATTTGTTTTTACTGAAAAGACATAATATTGCTAAATTTAATCTAGAATATGAAAATACACTGCAAATTATATCATATTAGTTAAAACTGCAAAACAAAACCGTTCAGATACTTAAAAACACGATATATGTCCGAAGTAATTGGAATTTCTCAGATGGATTCGTTCATAGAGATCTAGTAGATAGAATGTGAATTTCTGATTGTAGTACTATGTATCACGACGACAATATATACTAATTTTCCTTCATGAACGGGGATATTATTGTATCATTGTAAGCGGCGAATGCAATTATTTTTAGCTTCTACAAACTCATGTTTGTATTCCAAAGCGTTTAATGTTAGCTGACGTCAATGGCAGCCAATGTTGCTAAGGCTAAGGTAGGTTGAGCAAATCTAGTTGCATCCTCAAGAGCGTTTTCTATGATGTGGAGGAGCCCTAGAACTTCTAGCGGGAAAGCGCAAGTCACTGGATACTGGCTTACGTAACGAATTTCACACTTTGATTACTTTGACGTTGACGTGGATCGAATGCTAGTTGCTGTTTACAAAGCTACCGTCTTTAAACATAAATCTTTATCAAGGTTAAAGTAGCATGTCAGCTCAAAGATTTTCTGGCTATTTGCTCCCATTACAAAGAAGTTCGTAGTAGCCTACGGCCCTACACGACTGCATTTCTTTGCTGCGAGGCTGAAAGATCTCCCAACACATCAGCATCATTTGCACGATATAAAACTTTAATTGCCTGTGCAATACATATTGAGTTATTTGTGGTAATAACTATTTTTACTTAACACAGCTTTTTTCGGGAATGATTTGTGGATGAAACCCGATTTTCAAAAGTACAGATTATATCAAGAGAGCAAGAATGACCGCAGCCTGTGTCTAAAATTTTCCACGTCTTTTTACAATCTTTAAATGTTATGGCAACTGCCGATTGAAATCAAGATTAGGGTATGAATTTCTTAGAGAATTGACTTGAATATTATGATCCTTCAAATTTTATCTAGCATAGTGCAGCACGATCTTGGCAGTCATATCACCCCGTTTCCCAGGTATCTGTGCACCGACTCACCGCTCTTTCTTCTGCCTTTCCACGTCACAAGTCCGTCACCAATACTATAATTTCTCTCTCTCTCTCTCTCTCTCTCTCTCTCTCTCTCTCTCTCTCTCTCTCTCTCTCTCTCCACTTCTAAAACATACTATAAAAAAATATGTTACCACTCAATCTCCCAAAGAAAATATAATGAAATTAAGTAGTTATAAATAGGCCTAAGCTTTCACGTAAGCAGATTTTGTTCTCTCTCTCTTTTAAAACACATTTGAAAATCAATCTTACAAAGTAAATATAATGAATTAAGTATCTCTACAGATAGGCCTATGCTTGTGCTCTCTCTCTCTCTCTCTCTCTCTCACACACACACACACACACACACACACACACACACACTTCCAAGTCTCTCTCTCTCTCTCTCTCTCTCTCTCTCTCTCTCTCTCTCTCTCACACTTTTAAAGCTCATTTGAAAAAATATCACTCAATCTTTCAAAGTAAATATAATGAATTAAGTATCTCTATAGATAGGCCTATGCTCTCTCTCTCTCTCTCTCTCTCTCTCTCTCTCTCTCTCTCTCTCTCTCTCTCTCTCTCCACTTTTGAAACATTTGAAAAAAATATTGCCACTTAATCTCTCAAAGTAAATTTAATGAATTAAGTATCTCTATCGATAGGCGTATGCTTGCGCGCGCGCTCTCTCTATCGTCATAATATTTCATTCTTTACTGTATTTTTCCTCACGATTTCCACAAGTACTGACCAAATTTTAAAACACTTTCTCTCATTGTTTAAGATCCGTCTTCAATTACGCATGAATGTTACGTCAGTTTAGTGACAAACATTACTTATAAATAAGGTTTCACAGTAGGTTTTAAAAAAGGATGATCGATATTCTACCCTGAACTGACGTTACCAAACCAACATTAACGAATAATATAGAGCCTGTTTCTACATTCAAGTATAAATTATTAAAGGACCTCTACAGAATATTTATGGTGTAAAGTTAATGGAAATCTAGAAAGCAACAAACGCTATGATTTTGAAGCTCCGCCCCCTTTCTAGAGTTGCCAGGTGTGGCATTATTGAATACTGTATGTCCGAAGATTTAAAAAAACTGTATCTTAACATTCCTTGCCGAGTGTACAAGTCTTCTAATGACGATAGCTTGATCGCTTCTGCCAATGATGATGGCTAATTCTATTCTCTCTACATGATAAAGCTTAGGTAAAGAGGTACAGGTCTTCTAATGACGATAGCTAACTCTATTCTGCTTCTACTACCATCTCCGTTACCAGTCATAAAGGAACAGACAGTAGCTCGAACATATGAACATACAATCAGATGACATAGTTACATACGAACATACAATCAAAATGAGACACGCTACAGATCACGTAGGCCGTTTGAATTATAGGTCACGGTGTTTGTCTCAAGCAGGGAGCTTGGACTAAAGTTTATAAACAATTGAATGACTACAGGTGACGGCATGTCAACTTAGCCTACATACTTATTGTATACGTCATCTTTAGCGTCTCTAGTCTGATCACATTCCTGCAAGCAATCTGGTTGACCTCTTTAGTTTTAGTCTTTTATATATATGGACTAACATTCCATATTTTTATTATGTAATCATTACACACACACACACACACACACACACACACACACACACACACACACATATATATATATATATATATATATATATATATATATATATATTGTGTATATGTTTGTGTGTGTGTGTGTGTGTATGAGAGAGAGGGAGAGAGAACTTTCAAGTTGTTTGTTCATTTTAGAATTTAGAGGATATGTATTTGCCTATTCACACATATAAAGTGTGTAGGTATTATATATATATATATATATATATATATATATATATATATAATATATACATGAATTTGCATATATATACATATATATTTTTATATGTATTTATATGAGCACATTTATTCATTCATTTGAATTACAATGCGAACCCATGGAATTACAGAAACACAAGTTTGGGCACAGTTGGGAATTATCCACTTTTTCAAAACAATTTAGTCTCAAGCTAATAAGAAAATCATTCATTAGCAGCCCTAGAAAAGTAAACATATGAGTTTCTTGATTTCAATGCCAACCAAAACTTCAACATTCAGTGAAGATACGGTCTCGTTCAGGTATATAGTATAGTATGCAATGTACCGTATCCAATCTCCTGGCACAGATCCTATCGTTTTTAAGCCATGTAAAGCTCTCAATATGGAATACAATTTGGAAAGCCAATCCTCTGTAGCATAGAGTCGCTACACACAGCATATACAGTACTCTATCCAGATCTAAATGGATTGCGCTGGTTTCAGACCGAAAGTCGTTGATTTAGACAAGATGGATTCACCTGCCGCTGTTCTTGAGGACACCCTAATATGACGTACCACTCGCAACGGAATATGTAATTGTTTCATTTCAATTGACGTAATATAAGGCCCATTAAAACACTCTGGTTTATAGCTAAGGGACTATATTTCGGGTGGTCTGCCTCCCACCCTTATCAAGTACAGGAAAAGTGAGTGGGGCAATTTTCATGTCTTTCTACAAAAATTGAATTCCATGGTCCCAAGCATAAAATTTAAAGTAGAATGGAAAACAATAACTAAATCACTTTTTAGATATACATACATTTTTACAGCTATCATGACAGTTCAGTTAAACTTGCATAGCAAATAACATTTCTGAGAGCCCTGAGAATTTGCTTCCCAGATTTTCTTAAAGAACTTGAAGCAATCAGAAATCAACTCATCTTGTTAAAATACCCCAAGCACATAATGGAAAAAACATACATAAGGCAAAGAGCATTTTTACAAACCCACAGAAGACAAAAAAAAAAAAAAAAAAGGAAAAATTCACAAACAAAATCATAATCCTTCACGTGGATAAATTACGAGAGATCATACAATCTTAGGCCACCCTAACCCTTTCGACTTCACTTATGCAAATACATTGGGGAAATCCCTATTTAACGTTCAGCTGAAACCAATTTCTAAAGATGTAGGAGTCTATGAAATCCCTTGTAAGGATTGTGATAAGTCATACTATGGGTTCACCGGAAAATCTCTAACGAAACAAGTGCTCAGTTAGATATGGACAACATAGTTTGGCAATTTTCCATCATTTAAATAACACGAACCATACCATGGATTGGAACTCGTCCCAAATTTTATACAAAAGTAGCTGTAGATACAAATGTCATATGGGAGAATCTTAACAGCTAAAACAAAAAGATAATAGGATCAACCTTTCCAATGGAGTCTGGGACTCTGACGATATACACAATATCTTGCTTATTAAGGCAAGGATGAAATGGATTAAGACAAGTAACAGAACCAACGTCGGCTTAGGGGTGACCCCAGGCATCACCTAAGGGCATATCTCCCACTATATATTTCGCAAATGTAACTTCTTTTGTCATCCACTACATGAATGTGTGTAAATATAGTGTATATATATATATATCATATATATATATATATATATATATATATATATATATATATATATATATGTATATATTCTTTTAATTACTACGTTGTCTGAAGGGAGGGCAACTGCAATAAAGAATGCATGAATACAGAAGGGTAAAGCTTCCGAAATAATGGACAGGCTAATAAAACAAAGTGCAGGGGGAGACATGAAATTAATTTATCTTTAGTTTTAACAGTATAATTTTTAGAGCTGTTAGATTTCTGTCATTTAAAAGTTTCATTTATCATTTGTAGATTCCTTTTGGGATAAGATCTTTCTAAGATTAAGTGAATTCGATGTAATGGTTATTCGGGGCTTGACATTTAAGGAAAAATTGTCACAAGTAAAACTATGATTGAAGGTGCACTGCATTATCTTGAATGCTGTGAAACAGTGAAAGGTTCTTAACCTTGAGGCGACCGTTTGGGAAGTTCACCTTCTTCATATCATGAATTTCTTCGCAGTATCTAACATATTTCATCTCATAATTGGAGAAAAGTCTAAAAATCACTAATATATATATATATATATATATATATATATATATATATATATATATATATATATACATACACATTTCATGAATAAGATATATAGATATAAAAGGTGCGTGGGTACTGTAGACCATCTATATATTTATGTTGGTAATTTTGAGAACTGAAACAGGTTTGAAAAGTTGTATTTATGAATAACGAACAATATTTTGGGCATTCTGAAGTTGCTTACACATTTATTCGACTAGAATTCCAGGTGCCCCATGACTTTGAAATTGTCACCATAAATTTGTATAGTTAGCGCGACAGGAAAGTTAGGAAAGAAACCCCTTTGTAATTAAATTAATTTTTTTATATATTATATCAGAAAAGGATCATTACCTGAGTGGGGGGCATGGGAATGCTGAGCCCATTTCCCTGTCTTCGGCACCCCTATTGCTCCAAAAAAGCTAAACCAGGCATTGCAGTCATTAAAGAATATGTTCTTCAGTATTGATACTGGTTATGTAGATATATGCAAAGCTTTTTGTACTTCTCAGAATCTTTTTATTTTATTATTTTTGTGGGTTAGAATATATATTCTGAAGGCTTTTTCTCTGCAGACTGAAAAATGTTTTTACAAGTAACCCCATCGAGTTTCCTTTGACAAAGTCTGGGGACTATTGCTTTTCCACTCTATCTGGTTGCCCGCCCTTCAATGTATCTGTCAATCTATGGTTGTTATTGCGTTTCTTCCTGCATAAGTTCATGAAGGTAAAACCTTGTGTTCGTTTATCAATGTGTTCGACTCAGTTCCCTTGCCATAGCTACACTTCTACACGGTTGAAGAAATTTCAATCAAACTTTGCACAAGTGGGTGACCCGCTTGCTGAGAGAAGGATTTGTTAAAGTTATATGACTCCCACCAATGGCTCGACACCTTGATGTGGTGGTGGGGCTTGTGAGGTGCAAGGAAGAGGTGGACGATGGTAGCCAGGCAGTTTTCTACCCTGGCAGGTGCAACCATGCTACTAAGGCCATTTCTGAGCACCCAAGTTCCGTGTTGGCTGAGTGCATATCGCGCTCGGCTACCAACCCGGTGGTCCGAAGTTCAATTCTCGGCTCGGCCAACGCGGAACCAGAGGAATTTATTTCTAGTGATAGAAATTCATTTCTCGATACAATGTGGTTCGGATCCCACAATAAGCTGTAGACCCCGTTGCTAGGTAATCAATTGGTTCCTAGTCACGTAAAAGTATCTAATCTTTCGGGCCAGCCCTAGGAGAGCTGTTAATCAGCTCAGTGGTCTGGTAAAACTAAGATATACTTATTTTATTCTGAGCACCCAGACTAAGTTCAATCCTCTTTTGAACCTTCTATTTTTTTCAGTCTTTCACTTCTTCCCCCTGTCTGGATGAACCAAAAGTTGATGAGCTTAGAATGTTAATGGTTGATGGCTATAACAACTCTTGTAATGTGATGGAGAGGGTAGGTATGGGCGGCATTCCTCATCACCCGTAAAATTTGAGTACCTGAAGTTTCAGAGCGAGGGAAGAATCTTATGTCAAACAAGGCCACCAGTACTGGGTCTGATCTCGACGGACTGAAGACGCCTTAGGTGCTTGTGGCCAAGTGTATAACCAAGTAATACCCTCAAGGGTTAGGCACCACATGGTACCAAACCCCATCCCTCCCTTGTTGGGCTCCTTGGTGGGTGGAGGACTACTTATTCGAAATTTTCTAGCGTCCAATGCAGGAACAATCTCCCCATCATGTTGACGACAATGATTCTTTTACTGGCTCTTCCCAGAAAAAATCACTGGGACACCAGGGTGAACTCTCTACTGGTGGTAGTTCAGCAAATTGGAGTGCTCTATTGCAGAAGTCTCTCATTCACCATGAATTTTTAGGTAATAGGACTAATGGCAAAAAAGTATGGTAAAGTTGGAAGAATTAGCCTCTAAATAGCAGATGAGAATTCTTTGGATGCTCATATGGTATTTGATAGCATTAGATCTGCAGAGAAGGCCAACACTCAACTGAATGGCCATGAAGTTAATGACAAGCCACTCCAAACAAAGCTGGTTGACATCAGTAATCTTAGAGAGGACCCTTTTGATTATTTTCCTGAGGTAAAACTACCTACGATAGAGAGGAAATCCCTATCCCAGTATGGTTTGTAGCAACATATAAAGAAGGCAGTGAAAACTTCTTAAAAGCTTCTGAGAATCTTAATACTGCCCTAAATGGTATTCCTCCCAATAATATGAAAAGATATGGATGGAGCATTCTTATTAAATCTAAGAATATAATCCAAAGCAGACTGTTACAGGCTTTTGTGCCATCTCAGAAATCAAATATAGCCTTAGTATCCCCTCATAAATCATTCAATCACACTAAAGTAGTAATATGCTTTAAAGATTTATTTGAATTAACAGGGGACGAAATATTAAGCAGAAGTCTGCCAAATGTATATCAAGTCAAGAAAATTAATGGAAGGAATAATGTCATTTTGGTAAACTTCTCACAGTACCTCCCTGAGTATATTAACTTTGGGGACCATGTAAGAATGCGAGTCAGAAGATTTAAACCATCTTCAAAACAATGTAAAAGATGCTTTGAGTATGGCAATTTAAGTAAATATTGTCTGAAAAGCCAACGCTGCCACAGATGCTCAGACAATCGTGAACCAAATACCACGTGCCATAAAGAGTTGTTTTGCTTTTTGTGTGATGGCGAGCATTCCCCGTCTTCGAAAGAGTGCCCGAGGAAGAAATTTGAAAAGAAAGTAGTGGAAACTGCGGACTTAGAATGCAACAGCGATATAAAACATAAAACTTACAGAGAAGAGGGAAACCGTAAGAAAAATAAGTATAAAAAATAATCAAAATCCAACTGCTTCTAAACCTTCATTGTCCTTAGTCACATAGTCTGCAGCAACAGAACGAAACACTGAGTCTGCATCATCTGCTACCGAAGATAGGATACCCGCTAAGACAACACCTAAGGCGCAACGAAGGAAAAATAGAATGACCCAGAAGCGAAGTCTACAGACCTCCCCATACAAACATGTAGTTGAGACTGCCAACAAGTATGAGAATCTAGATAATCTATCAAAGCCATTGGTAACCTCACAGCCTCTGAAAAATTTGGCATTATCTGCATCACGTTCTGATGTGAAAACTTCATCCGACTCGATAAGTTCTACCTTTTGTCCACTAGTAGAGTAAATTCCGTACAGTACAGAGCAAGATGCTCACTTGATGGATGTAGAATTTAGTGCATCCAAATCGACATGTCAGTCAGAACCAAAGAACCACTCAAAATTAGATAATCAATCCCCCTCAGACCACATCTCTGGAGGTGGATCACGTAAATAATTAACAAGACCTAGTGAACCAAATAAAATTTCATCCAATCATGAGCAGGAAAAGACAAGGGGTTCCAACCTCAAAAAATAAATAACCTTCTCATTCGACATCTTTCAGTGGAACTGCTTAGGTCTTCGATCTCGTGCAGAAGAACTTAAAGCTTTGATGCATGACCTTAACCCTGGCATTATCTGCTTACAAGAAACCAAACTTGGTAATGCCACTTACAATCCAGGCCTAAATCACATAATATACAATTCAGCCCCGCCAAATGCAGACTTGCAAAATTTAATAAATCATCTCCCCCCTCCCTTTATACTTATTGGTGACTTGAACGCCCATAATCCTTCATGGGGAGGAAGTAATTTAGATGCATATGGAGGAATTGTGGAGAACATCCTAAGTACAAATGATGTCATCTTATACAATGATGGTTCAGTGACCTACCATAACATCTATACTAATACCTTTTTGGCTATTGGCTTCAGTATTTGTTCATCAAGTATAGCCATAGAATGTAATTGGTTTGTTAATAATCACTTGCATGGCAGTGATCACTACCCCAATACATTTA
Source organism: Macrobrachium nipponense (assembly GCF_015104395.2). NCBI lineage: Eukaryota > Metazoa > Arthropoda > Malacostraca > Decapoda > Palaemonidae > Macrobrachium > Macrobrachium nipponense. Next base: position 70,899,926 of record NC_087202.1, on the reverse strand, counting down.
AACACTGTGAGAACATCCCATCCAGTTCACCTCCAAAGTGGAAGGTACAGGAAGCTGACTGGGTTAAATATAGACAGGGCACAGCTATGGAGAGAGAATTTGACTTTTCCATCGCATGTTGAAACTTATTCTTATTTCACTGATAAAATAATAACGAGCGCCAATACATCAATACCAAAGACAGGAAATAAACCCCGACGACCAGCAGTTCCTTGGTGAGACAAGACCTGCACCATCCTTCGCAAGATTCAAGGAAATGTTGTAGGAAATACAAAAATAGTGGTTCTCAAAAGTTTTGATTGGGGAGCAGATAAGAAATCACTACTCCGTTTATATGATGCATTGTCTCTCGAGGCTGGACTAGGGCTGCCAAATATATTCTTCTGCAAGTAAGACAAAGCTTCATGAATTGGATGTAGTGCATAACATGGGCCTGAGAATCTGCTCTGGGGCATTTCGGACTTCTCCCATTGAGAGTATACATGTGGATACTCATCACCTGCCCCTAGATCTCCGCAGGGAGGAACTGGGACTTCGATATGCATTGAAGGTCAAGAGCTCACCCAATAAATCCATCGAATAAATTGCTAAATATGACGCTGTCTATCAGATACTAAGCAAACTCTAAACCATTTCAAGTACGCCTTAAAGAACAGCTGGATAACAATAACATCCTTAACGGAAAAATCTGGCCAGTTCAGTATCCGGAACACCCACCATGGCTTGTACCTACTGTAAAACGATGCGTTACAGACATATGTAAAAAGAACTCTCCCCACAGGAAGTAAAATCCAAATTTTTAGAGCATGATTGGCAGCATGCGAAAGATTATAAGATATTTACTGATGGATCAAACAAAATCTAGAGATGGGGTTGGCTGTGCAGTCATAACCAAAGAAAACTCCAGCTTAGGTCGGTTGCCTGACTCGGCTTCTTCATTTTCGGCCGATATGACTGCTGTAGTCCACGCTTTGAGAGAAGTGTTTAACTCTAACATCAAGAAATCTGTTATTTATACGGACTCTCAATGTGTAACTGATAGTATTTGTAAATATAATCCATTCCATCCTTTAGTGCCAAAGGCTCAAGAGTGGCTGTGTCGTATTCGTTCTCGCCACAAATCTGTATGCTTCTGCTGGGTACCTGCTCATGTTGGAATAAAAAGGAACGAACATGAAGACGCAGAAGCTAAGTTTGCCAGCACTAAGATTTTTGTTAATTTACCCTATGTTCCCCACACAGAATTACATAAAAAGATCAAATCTTATATCTGGCAGAAGTGGCAGACCCGATGGTCATCTCTTGTAGATAATACAAAGTATAGAAGTATCCGACCCAGCGTATCCTTCTGGTCATCAGCATTCCATAAAAACCGGAGAAGTGAGATAGTTTTATGCAGGTTGAGAATTGGGCACTCTCACCTGACTCATAAATTTTTGTTAGAAGGCTCTGAGGCTCCAGAGTGTGCTCACTGTAACAGCCCCTTGTCAGTTGAGCACATTTTGGTGCAGTGTCAACAGTATGCGGCTGTATGGGCTTGCAGGCAAGCTCTTAGCAATGACTTTGGATAATGACAGATGTAGAAGCTGTATTGAAGTTTTTAAAAGAAATTGGCTTATTTAATAAGATATAATAGATTTTTAGCATTTTAATATAAATTTAATATCTTAAGAGCTAGAATTATCCATATTTTTACTAATATATATATATATATATATATATATATATATATATATATATATATATATATATATCTTCAGTTTTCATTAAGTTTGTACTCCCATGAATAATACACACATAACCATTGCTCATGATCATATCTCATATGGGGCTGAATGACCCTTTGGGTCCAGTCCTGGGTCTCAGACCTAAATCTCATACATACATACATACATACATCAAGTCATATGACGTTACCATAGAATATTCTATGTTGAAGCTGTGTGACGGGCGAGAGGGTTCTCGAACCATGGGAAATGAGTTTCCTCGGTTCAGATATAGATATCTTTCAGTACACTCTCTTTTTGCTTTTACTACTTCGATCTTCTTCATATTTTATCAGCTTTCTTCCATCATGGTGTCTAACCTCCGCCACAAAGTTGGAAGGTAGCCAAAGTTATATCTGGAAAGAAATCAAATTTGCAGAACCGTGCTCTTATGAGTTATGTATACAAGTAAGCACAAAAGACGCCTTCATAACATTGGTATTTGAAGAGATGTAAAGTCCATAACCTCATTTTTATCTGCGAGATCCGTTTTGATAAGTTTTAGAAGTAGTGTATCGAAGTCTTATCAACAAGAAGGATTCCTATAAGAAAGTATACATATTGACATTTGTTTTGGTTCAGCTATTAATAACATGATCTTTGCAAAAATAAAGGCTCTCTATTCGTTAAGGACTTTGCAGTGCACCATACTAGTAATGACTACGTCCATATACAGGCATTTGCAAAGGTATGATAACGAAGTTAAACAAAAGGGCTGAGAAAAATGGCTTTAAATCTTCTGCATTCAAAATGGTACTCATCAGGGACAAAGACTGAATCTCATAGTAGTTCTTAAAAGACATCAAGGTGTTTGGATGCATATATCTCTTTTCTTAATTTCTTCTTATTTTTTAACTTATTCTTTTCTTAACATATGTACCTCCTTTGTTTCAATTTATTTTCTTGATTACTTTTTTTGTTTTTAACCTAACCATAATTGAGGCGAATGAGCAGTGAAAGGTGTATGAGTAGCTATTGAAAGCCGAGTAACTTGGGTGTTGTTAAAGCGCTCGTCTTTATATATATATATATATTATATATATATGTATATATAGTATATATATATATATGTGTGTGTGTATATATATATATATGTTATATATATATATATATATATATGTATATATATATATGTATATATATATAGTATATATATATATATATATTATATATATATATATATATATATATATATATATATATATATATATTATATATAATATATATATATATATATATAGTATATATATATATATGTATATATATATTATATATATATATATATATCTATATATATATATGTATATTGTATATATAATATGTATATATTATATATATATATAGATATATATATATATATACATGCATATATATCATGTCATATCGCCACTTCTTCATATTTAGTACTGATTGATCTTATAGCCATCCATTCATAGTTCCAGGGTAAGCCTCATTGCTTAGGTATCCAAGAGAGATAGTAGGTCTTTCTGACCCTCCGACGGCGTTTCCGTTACACTTCCCTTGTTATTAAAATTTTTCTAACTTTGTGCAAAAGTAGGACGCTATGCACGCGCATGAAAGGAGGGCGTCTGCCTCCGTCTGCCTGTCCATCATTGTAACTGCCAGACTTATCTTGTATTACTAACCACTACTCTTACGAGATTGAAGGGATTCCGGCCAAGCTAGGTACAAAGTCAAAACTTGTTCTGTTGGTAGCCTTAACTGCGTTGGTGCAAAGTTAAATTGTAGCTTAAAAATGGATTATTCGTAGTTTATGTATACTGTGTTTTCTCTCTCTCTCTCTCTCTCTCTCTCTCTCTCTCTCTCTCTCTCTCTGTCTCTCTCTCCTTGGAGAAGATTTACAGTGGGAAAATCAGCATAACATTCATTAGGGCTCAAAATTCTTATCTTAACTTTACAGCATTCCACTTTGTTCTCAAACCCTTTTGGATTTGCTTAACACAGAAAATTACTGTTTTATTGAAAAAGTTTGAAAGATATTGAATATTCTGCCGATTAGAGGATATTGGTATGATAATGGCTGTACTATGTTAAATGTATTCGTATGGAAATGGCTTTCATTCGAAAATGTAGAGCCGATGAAACATGGTTTTTCGGCAACACGTTTATATATATATATATATATATATATATATATATATATATATATATATATATATATATATATATATATATATATATATATATATAATCTTGAAGCGTCGGATAAAGGTGAAAGTCGGCAAATGTATATTTTATAAACCTTCCTAATTTTTGCAAGTATTATTTAGTACCTAAGTCCGATAGTTTTGATATTTATAGAATAAAATAAAGTCGCCGATGCCGGAACCGAGAAAAATCACATATGACGTCATCAGGCTCCGCCCATCCACCAGGAAGGCAGTAAGTCACTAACAGGTGAATGGATAAACTTACATAGTCGACGCTTCAACCAATTTGGTAATGGCCAGCAGGATATGGAATTGTTCTCGTGGTTTCAAGACTGCATTTGTGCTAATGCTTGCCCGTGGCAAGAATTACTAGAGCGGAATAGGTAATTATTTCTATAGTGGGTAATAGTTACTTGGCGATACTCATCTCAATCACCTTCCTTACCATTTTTTTTCTTACTAAACTTGACCGCTTTATTATACAATAGTTATTGATGGTGCTAATAAAACGAAGGTATGAAGTAGATGACACCATCCGTGAGTTGGGGCTATGAGGTTGTGTGTTTGCTACCCACCCACCCCGAACTCAATCCAATTGAGCAGGTGTTGGGGGGTGTATGAAGCGGTACGTGCGTTCCTCCTTTCGTCAATTCACATGGACTGACCTGCAGGCCAAGTTGCAGGAAGCCATGCTTTCGTTCATCCGAGGAGAGTTGGGGGGGGCAGAGTGACGGTGAAGACATTGCGTAAATAAATTATGTGTAGTGTTTGACGTTTTATTTGTACATCTGGAAAATATTTATTGAAACGCAGTGATCATAACAATACGTTCCTCATTCAAACTGATTTCAATGTATTTTCCTTTCCATGCATAGCAGTATAAATCGAGTTACATTTGATTGATATAAGTAGGTAAATAATAGCGTGCCCTAATTGACTGCTACCATTACCTTTTATTTGCTGTTTAGGGTGCTGTGTGATAAAAAAAAAATAGCAGTGGGTTACATTAACAGAAACAAAACAATGGCGTTGGCCTTTACGCCTCTAACAATTAAAGGGAATGAAGTAGCTTTGCTTTTCATTTGAATTCTATTTCCAGTGACCGCTCCTGACTTGTTGCAAGTAGAGGGCTATTTTGTCGAAACCTGGGGTATAACAAAACGGATTGCTTTTTTGTATTCCTGCCCTGAACAGTTGTAGATCTAACAAATGTGGATGAATTACACACATTTGTAAAGTATAAACAATACGAATATCGAGAAAATAGAAGAATTCCAAGCTAAGAACTTAGTCCCAACAACTGCTGTGGAAGTTGCGATGAAACCTTTACATCACAATGATAATAATAATAATAATAATAATAATAATAATAATAATAATAATAATAATAATAATAATAATAATAATAATAATAATAATACAGTCAAGGGGACGATGGCAAATCCTGCCCTCCATCATTGACATCGCTGAGGACTAGGATGGGTACTAATATCAATTAGTGAACCTGTCATCGGAAATATAGCCACAGTGAAGAGACGTTTTCCCCATATACAAACCTCTCTTCACTGTGGGTGTTCCAAACCCTTACCTGCGATTTTGGTGGTTCTGGATAGGAAACTACACTTTTACCCTGATGAGTACCGGAACTATTGAATATATTTAATAAAGAATACTTGCAAAAATTAGGTATGGTTTTAAAATATACACTTGCCAACTGTCACCTTTATCATTTGCTTTTATAAGAGGGTGTTGCCGAAAGACCGTGTTTCATCGTCTCTGAATCCCATAAGTAGATTTTTTCATTTTAAAGACGATGCAAAATTTATAATAACTATCGGGATTGTACTGCTTTCTAGGACGGTCGTGTGATTCCGTAATATCATATATGATATACTGTGATGTATTGCATTTTGTGTTAAAGAGAAGATAAAGTTAATTTGCATATGTCTTAGGTAACAGAGTCCCGTGGGATGGGGCGTGCCAATGTTTATTTCCAGCACAGTTTAGAAATAACGATGGAAAAGATACAAAAGTGGGTGGATACTGACTCCTAAACCCGGAGCCAGTCGTGGATCCTCTCGAAATGTGGTAGATATTAGGAATGAGGGAGAATAAAAGTAAGGAGAATAGCAGGTAATAGGACAGAACATTTAAATTGACCTATCGATGACTTTCTAATTTCCACTAATGAAACATTGTAAGTCCAGCCTGAAAGGTGTTGGAAGGGTCGTTTTCTTGTTATATTTGTGCACTTGTATGCATTTTGTTTGCGTATTTCTAGATGGGATGTCGACACTGGTCATTACGCTAATAATCTTGTTCTTCAGCAAACAACATAAATTTTTCTTGGCTCGTTATCAAGACTTGTTATTACTGTCATAAATGGCTTGAAATTTAAGCCTTGCGGGACTTCCCAAATTTAGAAACTAGAATGGTACTGGTATCTGAGTCTTATGGCTTAAAGGAGATTTTCTTAGTTTTTATTTCCATGAAGGTAAAAACGCCATTTTTTTCATTATTATTAATACTTTTCGTGTCTGCATTAGGACGATAGTTTTTTTACCACAGGTGATCTTGTGGCTTTCGCCAATCGTCTGGAAAAACAAGTGGAACGTCCGCAATAGTAACCTAATATTTTAGTTGTTATATTTTGTTTTGGATTAGTCACACTTGTGCTAACACAGCCTCTTGTTCCTGGAATTGCCAATAAGCGATTTCACCTGCAGATTCCAACACATTGGGGTGTTATGCCTTGAGGCCTTTGTTGCACGTAATTGGGCTACTTTGTCAGCTTACGTTATTAAGTCTCTAGGCTAAGCTTGTTTTGTCCAGTTTCCCCATCTTCCCGCGTGCTCCATCCAGGCCATCCATACCTGCAGAGAGAAAGAGCTCCAAGGGTTGGGGGTGGAGATTTTGCCATGATTGCAGTACAGAGAGAGCAGTGGCCTAGTTCTGGTAAAAATATATCAGACAATTATCACACACAAAGAGGATTGTAAGCTTAAGAGTAGTGTCAGTTTTTTCTTTAATTTATATTAATTCTCAATAATTCATAATTTCTTAATATTTTCAAAGAATCAGAAAATAATGCATATATTAATCAGTGATTATCACGACTTGAAATTCTAGGAATCTTTTGAATGAGGAGTCAAAAGTAACATAATTATTATATTCTTTCGATATACATGTTTTATAGCCACAGTGAAGAGACGTTTTCCCCATATACAAACCTCTCTTCACTGTGGGTGTTCCAAACCCACAGTGTATTTTCAGTAATATGCTATTTTTATCGTAAAATTGGAAAATGTAATAATCAGTCAGATTAATTTTGAGGATTGTTACACGTCTGAACCATTAATTTTAGAGCAGATGTTTGTAAAAGTCCACCATCTAGTTGATAAAATAAACATTTTTATTTTTTATTTTATTATTATTATTATTATTTTTTTTTTTTTTTTTTTTGCTCTATCACAGTCCTCCAATTCGACTGGGTGGTATTTATAGTGTGGGGTTCCGGGTTGCATCCTGCCTCCTTAGGAGGCCATCACTTTTCTTACTATGTGTGCCGTTTCTAGGATCACACTCTTCTGCATGAGTCCTGGAGCTACTTCAGCCTCTAGTTTTTCTAGATTCCTTTTCAGAGATCTTGGGATCGTGCCTAGTGCTCCTATGATTATGGGTATGATTTCCACTGGCATATCCCATATCCTTCTTATTTCTATTTTCAGATCTTGATACTTATCCAATTTTTCCCTCTCTTTCTCTTCAACTCTGGTGTCCCATGGTATTGCGACATCAATGAGTGATACTTTCTTCTTGACCTTGTCAATCAACGTCACGTCTGGTCTGTTTGCACGTATCACCCTATCCGTTCTGATACCATAGTCCCAGAGGATCTTTGCCTGATCGTTTTCTATCACTCCTTCAGGTTGGTGCTCGTACACTTATTACTGCAAGGTAGCTGATGTTTCTTGCACAGGCTCCAGTGGAGGGCTTTTGCTACTGAATCATGCCTCTTTTTGTACTGGTTCTGTGCAAGTGCCGGGCATTCACTTGCTATGTGGTTTATGGTTTCACTTTTCGTATTGCACTTCCTACATATGGGAGAGATGTTATTTCCGTCTATCGTACTTTGAACATATCTGGTTCTTAGGGCCTGATCTTTTGCCGCTGTTATCATTCCTTCAGTTTCCTTCTTTAGCTCTCCCCTCTGTAGCCATTGCCAATTGTCATCGCTGGCTAGTTCTTTAGTCTGTCTCATGTATTGTCCATGCATTGGTTTGTTGTGCCAGTCCTCTGTTCTTTCTGTCTTTCTCCTGTCTCTGTATATTCTGGGTCTTCGTCTGCTTTTATTAGTCCTTCTTCCCATGCACTCTTTAGCCACTCGTCTTCACTGGTTTTCAGATATTGCCCCAGTGCTCTGTTTTCGATGTTGACGCAGTCCTCTATACTTAGTAGTCCTCTCCCTCCTTCCTTTCGTGTTATGTATAGTCTGTCCGTATTTGCTCTTGGGTGTAGTGCTTTGTGTATTGTCATATGTTTCCTGGTTTTCTGATCTATGCTGCGGAGTTCTGCCTTCGTCCATTCCACTATTCCTGCGCTGTATCTGATTACTGGCACTGTCCATGTGTTTATGGCTTTATCATATTTCCGGCGTTGAGTTTTGACTTGAGTATCGCCTTGAGTCTCTGCATATATTCTTTCCTGATCGTGTCCTTCATCTCTTGGTGTTTTATATCTCCTCCTTCCATTATTCCCAGGTATTTGTATCCTGTCTCATCTATGTGTTTGATGTTGTTCCCATCTGGTAGCTTTATCCCTTCAGTTCTCGTTACTTTGCCTTTTTGTATGTTGACTAAGGCGCATTTTTCTATTCCAAACTCCATCCTGATGTCCTCAGATACAATCCTTACAGTCTGGATTAGGGTATCTATTTCCTTGATGCTCTTACCATACAGCTTGATGTCGTCCATGAACATCAGATGGTTGATTCTGTTGCCGTCTTTTCTTGAGTTGGTACCCGACATCCATCTTCTGTAGTACTTTTTGTCATGGGAATCATGGCTACTACGAAGAGTAGTGGGGACAGTGAGTCGCCCTGGAAGATCCCTCTCCTGATATTAACCTCTGCTAGTCTTATTCCAGAGCTTGTAAGGATTGTATTCCAGTTGCGCATTGTATTTTTGAGGAAGCTGATGGTATTTTCCTCTGCCCCATATATTTTCAGGCATTCTATTAGCCATGTGTGTGGTATCATGTCGAAGGCTTTCTTATAGTCTATCCATGCCATGCTTAGGTTGGTTTTCCTTCTCCTACTGTTCTTCATTACCATTTTGTCTATCAGGAGCTGGTCTTTTGTGCCCCTACACTTCCTTCTGCAGCCTTTCTGTTGGTGGGGGATGGTGTTTGTTTCCTCTAGGTAGTTGTATAGCCTTTCACTGATGATACCTGTTAGTAACTTCCACATTATTGGTAGGCAGGTGATAGGCCTGTAGTTACTGGCTATATTTCCCTTACTCTTGTCTTTTGTACTAAGGATGTTCTTCCTGTGGTCATCCATTTGGGTGCTTGGTGATTTGAGATACAATGCTGGAGTTGTTCTGCTATTCGTGGGTGTAGGGCCTTGAAGTTTTTGAGCCAGTATCCATGGACTTCATCGGGACCTGGGGCTTTCCAGTTTGGCATTTTCTTTAGTTGGTGTCTGACTGTGTCTGTCGTGATGTCTGTGAATCTTTGTTTTATTCTCCCTGTTTCTTCTTCCTTGACTTCCTGGAGCCATGTTGCATGTTTGTTGTGTGATACCGGATTGCTCCATATGTTTTCCCAGAGTCTCTTACTTGGTTCGGCTTCAGGAATTTCTGGGTGGTTGTCTTCCCCTCTTAGTTGGCTGTATAGTCTTTTCTGGTTGGTTCCGAATAGTTTGTTCTGTTGGTATCCCTTATTCCTGTTCATGTATCGTTGGATCTTATGTGCTTTGGCCTTGAGCCTCTGTTTTACATCTTCTATTGTGTTGTTTAATCCCCTCTCTTGTACTTTGTATTTCTCGTTGAGTTCCTCCCTTGTTTTCTTGCTTCTTAGCCTTTTTTCTGCCATCTCTTTCAGTTTACTCAAGTCAGATCTCATCACCATGATTTGTTTTTCCAGTCGCCTTTTCCAAGGAGGTTGCTGTTTTGGTTTCTGTTGGGTTGGTTGTGCTGGTGGTGTTCGAATTCCCATCAGTTCTGCTACTAATCTTGCTCCTGCATATGTTATTATTATTATTATTATTATTATTATTGTTATTATTATTATTATTATTATTATTTTCTTACTTTTTTTGTTACTGAAACACCGACGTATTCCCTAACAAAGGCGAATGTCCTTGGAAACCTCATTTTAGACGGCCCATACCATTAACTATTAGTGGGAAGGGTCGTGAGATTTAATTATCTCATCCATAAAACTCATTGATGCACAAACAACTTAACTCGTGGCCTACTGATTTCATTCTGCCCTCTCGGAGCTTTCATAAGACTGTTAATGACTAAATGTGTTGTTTTTATTTGTTACTTTTCTAACATTTAATCTGGATAATCAGGTTCCATCAGTAATAAGTTTTAATTCGATTTTTTCGTTTTTGAAACAAAAGTGAATAAATAAAAAATTCGAAACGACGGAAACTTTCTTTTCAGAAGTTAGTCTTCAGAACGTGAATACCCAGCTGTTTTAGCGCTGCCTAATTTGAAAAGGAAATTTATAGGCTCATTCTTCCCTCAAAAGATTATGAAGAATATAAAGACTTTGCCATCGAATATTCTGCAACGTGTTATGATTTTCTCACGAGTTCGTTTGTTTAACCAGATACAGCAGAATGATTACCATATCGTAATTTTGTGAACTCTACCTGAAATTCATGGTTTCATATCATTATGGAATAGTCATACAATTTTGTTTTGAAAATGAATTATTGGGAGATTGTGCAATAAAATGTTGAAAGGAAGTTATTTATGAAAATGACTAGCCTGGCAATCTTGCACCGTAAGCAGACTTCATTGTCAACCAAACTTATAAAAATGTTAACACTGTTAACTGTTAAATTTTGATAAAAAGTATTGTGTACTATGAAATAAATATAACCTGTTTATTGGTGGAGCGTAGTTGTCTTAGAAACATTAGCATTTTATACCTGTAGCTTTTATATTGCTAAGTAAAGATTCAAACTAAATTTCGAAAAACACTTAGTTAGGCTTAAGACACTTACTATGAGATTCAGGGCCTCTGTAACACGGTTTTTTTTACTTTGCTCCTTGTCACAGCATCGGATGTAGCTGAAAGTTGACATATGTCTATTTTACAACCACACACAAATTTTGTCAGCATTATCAATAACCTAAACCCGATAGTTTTAATTTTTATAGAGTAAAAATTATCTAGCCGACGCCTTGGCCAATGATTACGAGCCAAGAGTCGAAAAACATTCATTACGTAAGCAAAGTAAACACCTTTAGACGAAATGTTGCGCCGCCCATCCACTAGACAGAAACCCATTCACCTTGTTCCATCGGCTCTGAAACCCAAAGACTTTATGAATGGCGGAACGATACATAGATGTGGGTGGGGTATCTGTGCTAGCGTAGTAATACTACTGTAGCAGTAGTGCCGCAACAGTATAGCAGTAATATACATGAATTAAACGTTTAGGCCAACTGCTGGGATCCTTGAGGATCATTTAGCACTTCTTACAACTACTCGAGAAATGAGTTTTTATAGCCAGAAGTTAAATTTTCTTATCCAACAATGCCCATGATAGCCTTCAGTGTTATCCTGAATTATAACGAGGCCAAAGGGGGTGGAGCCTCATGAAGTTATCATTCTGACGATAATTATTGGTGAAGGTTTAAAGCCAAAATACGGTACCGGCTATTTTTTTCTCAGTAAATAGGTAGATAGCCAATAAATAAAAATTGCATGACATTGGATATAGCAGCTATCAAATCAAGCTTGTCTACTATGTTTTTGAAAATTACCATCTATTCCCTACATCTTGTCAATCTGATTGTGACCTATAAAGCAGACTTTAATTTCTTAGGAAACTTATTTTGGGAGTTAGACTAATAATCGAAGTGTTTTTGTATTTATTAACATACTTTGTAGGTTTGTTCATTATGACAATTATCAGTGGAGAGGTTCAGAGTTCATAAAGGTGTGCTGCTTTGCTTGTATTTAAATTTGTTTGTCATTGTTGCCAGAGGTATAGCCTTTGTTACGTATAGCCAATCATCCATCGAGAAAGAGGGAAGAAATGCTGTCATAAGTTACGTAACGAGTGCGTTCGAAACCTTTTCTCTGAGTAAGTTGGCCCGTCTTCAATAAAAGTCACTTTTACATTGTAAGTACCAAATTTATTCAACCTACGTAATGCAGAATACAGTCAAAATTTATGTGTAGATATAATGTGTATTCTGAATAAGCGTTATATTTATGAAATGCATACATAAAAAGTTATTGCGAAAAAACCGTGTTACAGAGTTCCTGAATCTCATAGTAGTTAGGCTTACTGAATATATTTATTTGTAAATAATGCAATGAAGTTATAATGAACTTCATGAGACATGCATCCAAAAGAATTCGCGTACAGTCTTCTGAAGCCACTCAGATATTACAAGCTTAATATTTTCATTGCTTGTATAATATATATATATATATATATATATATATATATATATATTATATATATATAAATATATATTATATATATATATATATATACGTAATAATATATACATACACATAACAGACTTGAGTGCATATTTTCATACATGCCTTTTTTATGTACTTAAAAGCCAGTTATTGTTATTTTCTGTTTATCAGTTATATTTAAGGTCATTTTTATTTAAATATATTGTATCCTACTACTTATTTGTTCTTTTCCTTTTTCACACAAGAAATATTTTCTCTGAAAATCACTATAAAAGTTCATAGTCTTACGGCTTCTATAATAATGAATTTATGCAGTAGTTAGGAATTATGTACTTTACGTAAAAATTTTACTTTCATCAAAGAAAAGTAATTTACCTACCTACATGTAAAAGTTAACTGACGATTGAGTGTTCTGCACTTCCCATCATCTCTACAATCCTCCACTTCAGTTCGGCGCCTGTTGAGATTAATCGTTATTTGATAATATTCTAATGCGCCCTCTGCGCTCTTGAATATAGATGAGATCATCTTATAGCACAAGATCCAGGAGGAGAGGAGATTTATCGGTAATTAGGACAGGAATTTTAAACGCCTTTTCAAGATTATTTGAGAACAGGTAAGAGCTCTGTTACCAACAGATAAAAGGCGCAAGTCGATGATCAATCCTTCCTTTTTCAATTTATATTGAACGATTAAGGGCAAAGTAGGTTTGGGCATACTACTGTGCTTTTTCTAAAGTGACTTTTATCGTCATCTTATTTATGTTGTGACAAATGAACCGTATTTTCATCATAAAAAGTGTGTTGGTTTGAAATTAAAACTTTATTGTAATGAGTTTTTTTGAGAATTATTGTAATTCCAGAATATTTGCTTTTGCAGTTTTTCCCATTAACTACCTATAAAACGGCTGTAATTTTGAAAGGAATTTTCGTAAAAAAGGGGGACAAAAAACTGGTCAAGAGTACAAGTTGGTAGATTAAAAAAAAAAAAAAAAAAAATGATCAAGAGTAAAACTTGGTAGATCAATTTTTTTTTTCTTTAAAACAAAAGAATGAATTCATCTTCAAACTCCTGTGTGTGCGTATATGTAGATAAAATACAATTTATTCCTTTTGTAACAGTTACTAGTAATTTGTATATAAATAAATGTAATGAAGAGCGCGAATATTCTCTTACACGCTTATAAGCATATGTAAGCGTATGCACTCATCACTTGGGTAAATGACAGCAGGATGACATCCTGCGTCAAAGGTGAATGGCGGTAGGATAAAATCCTGTCAAAGGAATTTTGTTTAGGCTGTTAGGATGTCTGTTTTGTCTCTTGAAATATTGAAGGTCATAGAACGAACCAGAACTATTATTCTTGGTGTTTTATTGCCATTATTGTGTATGATAAACAGCAAATTATTAGCTCTCTGACCTCTCATATGAATTTAAGCTATTAATTATTCCCAGGCTTACCAGAGTAAATCTTTATATTTATGGGTGGTAAAATGAATGAATTATTCAGAACTCATATGTCTATAATGTTGTATCTGAATTTGGGAGTCCGAATAAAATGACTAATGCTTTCTATCTGTTTTCAGACCTTATGAATTTACTGGAAAGTTAGAGCAGTCATATTTTTACCTCCATAAATTTCCTGGTAAATGTTTCCTTTATCGTTGCTCAAGCTCTCTCTCTCTCTCTCTCTCTCTCTCTCTCTCTCTCTCTCTCTCAAGGCATCAAAACATCTTTTGTCCTCTGTATGATACGCTTTGAGAGTATTTTTCCTTCCCTAGCACTCTGCGCCTTTTAAACATCGCCCGAGCTTCCTTTCTTCCCTTGAGCACATTTCCTTTCCTCGTACACACCCACGCTTCTCTTTCCTCCTGAAGGGCGGAGACGCTGCTGCCATTGATTTGAAGTGGAAGGGGTGGATAAGAGGGTCCGCCCCTTCCCCTCCACCTTCATGCCCTCCGACTATTTACATTCAGGAGGCACCCTACCCCGCCATTTTACGTTACCTAAGAACTTTTTAATGTAGCTGCGTTTTGCGCCTGTCCCCTCGTTGTCGGGTTGTCAGGAACCTGCCTTCTGTTTCTCCACCCGAGTTCCGAGCGCATTCCAGAAAGTAAAAACTACTAACGTCTCTACTACGTCATCTTTTGTCACTCCCCAGAGTTCCCTCCTCTCTCCCCCTCACGTTCTTTCTATCGAAGTTTCTTGCCGTCACCTCTTCTCTTTTGAATTGTGCTTCACTTGAACTTTGAATAAGTTTGTCGTGGCAGCCGTAAAAGACTTTATTCAGAAGCTGTAATAAATTTAAAAATTTCTTTTGTGAGGAGATTCCGGTGTCAATTATTACTGTGATTATTCTTTGGTAAGCAGCAGTCTCACGTAGGAAAAGCTGTTAATAACAAACCTCTTTGGGCATTTAAAGGTTTGACCTGTGATTTTCCAGACTCGCCACATATGTTTAGCCACAAATGAAATAAAAAGATTGGAACCAAATTATGGCACTGCATATGCTTTGGCATCATAGGGCGGGGGGGGTTGTTTATTGCACCCATACCTATGAGACTCAGTAGCTATAGCGTTGGATTGGCAAATCATCCATTTCTAGGTGAGATTGTTTGTTTACCTTTTATACGTAACCTCATTACCTTTAAGGAGGAAATATAAGTTCATACTCACTGTTGGTGAGGCTGGGATTGAGTACATAGATGTGGGTAAGGTAGGCCCTTTATGATTTCGAGGTATACGTAGCAGCGTATCTGGTTCCACTCCTTTTATGTCCTTTTTAACTAGAGTGGATGTAATGCTTGCCTGCAACTCGCAGGTCATCGTTGCTTATCTCCATGCAGAATGGTTTTCTTCATTATTTTTATTAGTACAGAATCTAAGCCAAATTTATCAAACATGCTCAGTATTTTATCGTTATCTTCAGTTCATTTACGCACATTTACCTATATATTTTCATTTACCATCTGGAACTTATGAAGTTGGTAAGGCATCCCATAGCACAGAAATACATAGTCCGCGGGAAGTTAAGGTTTGTTCTCAAGAATGGAGATCATATATGGATCTAATATGTCAAGATGAAATCGAAAGATTCCTCTTAAATATCTGTGTTCCTAGCACTAACTCCTTAGACAGATTAAAATATTTACGTACGAAGAACAGGGGTCCATACCAGTTTTTTACTACAAGTATCGTATGGAAAAAAAAAACGGTTTTGCCTTTGTTATTGTACAGACGAAAATAGTGCACTCCTTCCTGTTACTTGAAAAATTTATCTTGACAATGATGCCTAATTATATGGCGTAATATTTCGCGCTAAAATTAAGAAGTCTTAATTCATGATACAGAAATGAGGCACCCTCTGTAAACAAAAGTAATTTAACAGTTAATTACGACCTTGGAGGTGTAATAGAAGATGAAATTTAGCTGACTGAAGAGTGCGAGACAGTGATTAGAACTCCTGTTCTGTTGTCAACACTGCCTGTCTTCATTGAGCCGTACAGGACGGAGGATCTGTCAGAAAAATAGCATGAATAGAAAATAACAAGAAGTTAAAAATCAAGAAAACATGAATTAGGAATAATATGACTGAAAACAAATATATTTGATAGCTCCGCTTTAGTATGAACTAAGGATAAAAGAAAACATTGCAATGAATTTTCATCGATTTCATTATTGATGCTTCTGATTTTCTCGATCCAGTCACGTGTGTGCTTGTTTTGTGTGTGTGTGTATATATATATATATTATATATATATATATATATATATGTAATGTGTGTGTGTAATGTACGTGTGTGTGTAATATATATATAATAAAAAATATCTATATAATATATATATATATAGATATATATATATATATATGTACTGTGTGTGTGCAATGTACGTTCATGTAGACTTATGATAGGCTGTTTCCCTTAATTTTGTAGCTCCAGAGATAAATAACTGAACGGTCATTGCCACATTCGTACTTTAATTTCTGTGTCATGAATAAGCAACGTGTCGTGAATGGGCAACGTGTGTGTGTGTGTGATGCACGAATAATCGCCACAGGTTTTTGTATTTTGAGATTATCTCTGTTATCATCAAGGAGAAATTAATTTGCCATCAAACCTATCTCATACCGGGTCATTTTCCCTTGAGAACAATTAAGAGATTTAATGTTCAAACGTTCAAGATCTCCGTCTTCGGATCGGAGTTAACTTAAGGCTGTGTTGGTCAGACACTCACTCCTCACTCTGTGGTGTCAGTGCCCCCTCCCTCCCCTACCCGTTATTGTAAGTTTTAACATTAGTTAGTTATTTTATTCTTTTTGTTCTCTATCGCTCAAGTCTGTTCATCCCCTGGCTAAACGAATTATTACATATATAGGTCTTGATATAGTAAATATATGAATCTGTACGTATAAATCGCCTCTCTCTCTCATCTCTCTCTCGTCTCTCTCTCTCTCTCTCTCTCTCTCTGTATACTCCACACACACACACACACACACATATATATATATATATATATATATATATATATATATATATAGTATATACATATATATATATATATATATATATATATTTATATATCTGAATCATGGAAATATGGATCATGATGAATATAGTAGTATATATATATATATATATATATATATATATATATATGTGTGTGTGTGTGTGTGTGTGTGTGTGTGTGTGTGTGTGTGTGTGCGTGTGTGTATACAGAGAGACAGAGACAGAGACAGAGAGAGATTTATACGTACAGATTCAGATATTTATATCAAGATTTTATATATGTAATAATTCGTTCAGCCAGGGGATGAACAGACTTGAGCGATAGAGAACAAAAAGAATAAAATAACTAACTAATGTTAAAACTTACAATAACGGGTAGGGGAGGGAGGGGGCACTGACACCACAGAGTGAGGAGTGAGTGTCTGACCAACACAGCCTTAAGTTAACTCCGATCCGAAGACGGAGATCTTGAACGTTTGAACATTAAATCTCTTAATTGTTCTCAAGGGAAAATGACCCGGTATGAGATAGGTTTGATGGCAAATTAATTTCTCCTTGATGATAACAGAGATAATCTCAAAATACAAAAACCTGTGGCGATTATTCGTACATCACACACACACACACACACGTTGCCCATTCATAACACGTTGTTTATTCATGACACAGAAATTATATAATATAGATATTATATAATGAGAGAGAGAGAGAGAGAGAGAGAGAGAGAGAGAGAGAGAGTCTAATCTCGGAAACTCCAAACGTGATACACCTCACTTTTCGAATTCAGAAGTAGAAGGAATTCTCCTTTACTTGAGCTTAGTTGGGTTCTTATATATTACCAAATTTCTTTTCAGGTCCATGCATACATGCTTACGCCTTAACTAAATCATAAGTTTCTTTTATGACTTTCATGAAGAGTTGTATTAGTTTCTTAAAATAATGTGTTTCGATATCATTGCAGCTGAGAGGTAAAGTTAGAGAAAAAGGAGTGATTTGAAATAAACAGTGATTCTATATTCTCTTTTCCAGTACAGTTTTGTACAAACAAAATGACTAAATTACCTTCTAAACATTCTCCATTAAATCCGTTTCCGTCTATATCACAAAACTGAAAGCTCTACAGGAATTAATTGCAACTGAAAACTAGGATTCTTCCAAAGCTAAGCCATATCATATGATTTCAAAAGCATATATGATATGTAACTACTAAAATGTAGATATGTTGTTTAGATACTTTTGTCCTCTTGCTCCATTCATTCCCTGCCTTTCTGCCGGCAACATCCTTCGGTTCTTTTATTTCTTCTCTAGTTATCAATCTTGTGTTTTAAAGAGGATACCATATCCTTCTCTTATGAAATGCAAAGAAGAGTACGGTTTCCCTTAATGGGGCCGTCTTATCATCATCTTGTTATCAACTCTGATTTAATGAATTGGTCTTGGAGATAGTTACAGCCAAGTTCGTTTACCTCCGCAGATGTTTAATTTCGTTCGAGAGAGCTGCCATGTGGTCGTTCAGATTCTTGATTTAATTTTCCGCAGCGTTATTTATTCGTTTGTTTTCTTTCTTGAACTCACGAGCAGCTCTCTCCTTTCCATCACTTGCGCTTACAGATTGGCAGCCCGATTAAGTAATTCATAGTGAGTCTTCACCTCCTGTGCACTTCCCCATTCAAGGCATTCTTCACTTGTTCGTTCATAGCCGTGTTCACTTTCTTCCTCCCTTCCAGTTTCATCCTCAACTCTAAATTCTGTTTCTCGTAGGCTTTCACCTTTTTCACGAGACGATCTCGTTTTGCAATGTCTCTATCATGAGCACCCATCAGTCTTTTGTGATCTTCTCTTAACTTCCTGACTTCAATTTGAACTTCTGCTGCCAATGCTTGCATATCGATTGTTTGGATGAACTGGGTATTAGTGTTCTCTATCTCTTCCGTCTTCTCATTTTGATGCTTCAAAGGGGTTATTTCCAACCTGTTGCTCTTCTAGTATTTTCATCAGTAAATCATTTACACTTAGCCCATACTCTTGGATTTTGTTGCACAGGTGATCATTACAAATTTCCAAATTCACAGCTTCTCTTATTTTTTTGGTTTTTTATCTAATAATTTTTTTTTTTACTTATTTTAATAATTTTTTGTCCTGTTTAATTTACATTTTGTGTTTTTTAAAGGTGTCCTTTTAGTCTTTTTAATATTTTAAGTTTGTAATCATTGTGCAACTTTTATTTTTAGATTTCAAGTTCTTAGCTTTATTGTAATTTATTTTCTGTTATCTATTTTGTACAGCCCTCGAAAATGTAATGAAGACATTACGAAACGTCGGGAATAAATTGACCCTTATAGCAAGTCTTTTATGTCCTCCTCATTGATGTATATCCAGCTGTGGCCACCGCTGTTTGGATTTATATATATATATATATATATATATATATATATATATATATATATATATATATATATCTATATATATATAGATATATATATATATATATATATATATATATATATATATATATATAGATATATATATATATATATATATATATATATATATATATATATATATATATATATCATATCATATTTTTAAAAGCTATTAAGATGCATATATACTAGGCAAAAGTGACAAGTAGATTTTTTATCAAGTGAAAAGGGAAATGGTGTAATATATATATATATATATATATATATATATATATATATATGTGTGTGTGTGTGTGTGTGTGTATGTGGTGTGTATGTATTTAGTATTTGTTATATGTATTTTATAATAATATTACACATATATATGCATATTCTATATACATCCATGCATACATGCAGTCATAGATGTATACATATATACACACACGATACGGCCTTAAGCAAATTCTCCCAACGTGTAGTATTTGTTTGTGAGGCTTCAAATTCTGTCCAAAAACGGGTATATATATATATATATAATAATATATATATATATATATATATATATATATATATATAAAATGTGTGTATGTAAAACGCCGTTTTTCCTGGGTAGCAAGACCACCTCATTTGAAGCCAATCGGTATTGATTATAGAAGTATCTATATGTTTACTGTTTATAGTGGCAAGTAGTTAATTACAGCATTTGTAAATTTTTGGAGCATTATTTGTTTAATGAACGTAACATGATCAGCAGTATTATTTTTTTAACATTTGGTAGTGAATAGCTGATTTTTTTTTATCGTGGATTATTGTTAGAATTTGCACCTTCCTTAAAAAGAAAAAGTTTCCAGATTTGTAAAAGCAAATCGATTATTTTAGGTAGTAATGTCGATTGACTGAATGAATTAGGAAAAAAAATAAAATTTAAATTATTTTTATTGTTTTCGTTTTGTCCGGCAAGTCAGGAATTTACCTCTGCCACTGTTGTAGTGATCTCTCTCTCTCTCTCTCTCTCTCTCTCTTTCTCTCTCTCTCTCGTTTCAAAGCATCTGAATCTTTTATATTATTTATACGCCTTAGAGTATTTTTTAATCCTTAGCACCTTTCATCCTTTTAATAGCCCTCCACATTTTTTCTACTGTATACACCGTCACCGCGTTTCCCCCTTCCAAAAACCGGTTGGGTGCACCCTCGCTCCCCCTAGGAGGGCGAAGACTTTTTACATATATTTTAAACGGCAGGGGGTAAAAACGGGGCCTATTTGTTCTAGCACCCCCTACCCCCCGGCTGTTTAGAATCGGGATGCACCCTACCTGACCGTTTACATTGCCTAAGAGGTGTTTAACCGTAGATGCTTTAATTGTCTCGGCTTTTGTTGGAATGTCAGACATCTCGCCACTACCGCCTCACTCTCTTCCCTTTCCAGTGGAGTGATAATACGAGCTTTCCTACTTTTCACCACTTTTCGTTTTGTTTTGTGTTTGGTTTTCTTGATGACAATGTTACCATCATCCTGTTCTTCGTTTTGCCTCAGGGCTTTGAAAAACCTCTTGTTTTTGCTCTACGAATCGCACTCAACGACGTAGTTCACTGCAACGAGCCTCAGCCTTGTGCGCCATTGACGCTCGACGTTTTGACCAATATAAATTTGGTATTGTTTCATGCTAATTTTTCATGAGATTTTATTTGCCTTTCCAAGAGGTTATTATCGTGGTTTTTCTTCACAAAAGCGCCGGTTTTTGCTAATGATGGTTACCATGACTGCAAAGAGT
The DNA here is from genome assembly GCF_015104395.2 of Macrobrachium nipponense. NCBI lineage: Eukaryota > Metazoa > Arthropoda > Malacostraca > Decapoda > Palaemonidae > Macrobrachium > Macrobrachium nipponense. The sequence goes on along the minus strand of NC_087202.1, from coordinate 70,878,626 downwards.
TGTCATCGCCAGATTCATTCTCTCGCTGCAGAAAAAGTCTTATGTAAAATCCAACTGATGGTTGGTACATCTAGAATTCAGAATCAGTTTTAGCTCTTATCCATGACTCTCTCTCTCCTCTCTCTCTCTCTCTCTCTCTCTCTCTCTCTCTCTCTCTGTATATTAGCGTTAAAATACCTAAAAGATAATCAAACACTTACAAGTCTTCAGGAGGCAACAGCGAGTTGTTATGGGAACATAGCTGAATTCATTTGGATATGGTGAGGGTATAATTGTTATAATTGTTGTTACAACACCGAATCTGTATAGTTTTGGGTTGTCACTGATATACTTTTGTTACGATGGATCGAAGTGAAACCAACACCGATATCACACATCCAGAAGACATTATGTTTCAGTTACTTGATTAAATCATTTGATTGCATGATTTCATTAAGGTTTTGCTGTTGTAACAACGGATGAAAAGTAAAAAAAAAATTACTTCAGGTTGCTTTTGTTAATCTGCCATTTTTATTTTTCTAGAAAAATATTCAAATGCACGACTATTGCTCTTCCGATAAAACCATGCAATCGACTCAACATTTAGGTGTAGGTTAAGGATTGGCAGTAACATAATCCCAAAATAATAAATGAGCTGTGCATTTCATAATTAATTCAATTATGTTTTTAGATATGAATTCAGTATTTCAATTTATCCCCGGGTGGTGGCCTACAATGAAAAAACGCTTCATAAGTAAAGTGGACTTATTGTGATAAATGTGAGTTATGGATACCGATATGATTAAATTCTCTCTCTCTCTCTCTCTCTCTCTCTCTTCTCTCTCTCTCTCTCTCTCTCTCCTCTCTCTTATTTATATATGTAAATATATACATAGTATATATAATCAATAAACACACTGTCACGTTTGGAACAAAATTAAATTTCTGGCTCACATCGAGATCGAACCCAGGTTTTTCAATTGAAAAGCAAGCTGGAACCGAGTAACACTGTAGTATTCAAGGCTTTTACATGGGCACGCTTACTGCCTAGCATACCAGCGGGTTTAACCAAATTCCCAACCCAAGCAGTGACCCTATCGACAGCATTTCATTCAAATTATCCCTTTTGAGTGAATATCCACACAGAAGGGATAATCGCTTGGAAATAAAGTAGGAACCGGTCAAGACTAGCACCCCGCCTCCCAATGTTTTCACCTCTGGTAATATATATATATATATATATATATATATATATATATATATATATATATATATATATATATACTATATATTACCAGAGGTGAAAACATTGGGAGGCGGGGTGCTAGTCTTGACCGGTTCCTATATATATATATATATATATATATAATATATATATATATATATATATATATATATATACATATAAATATATATATAATATATATATATATATATATATATATATATATATATATATACACGTATATATCTGTGTGCGTGAATGTAAATGTAAAAATACACATACATGCTAAATAATCTCTGGTTATATAATTGAAAGTAATTGGAAATGATGATGATAATCAATATATTTATGAAATTAGCAGCAGTTTTATCGGTATCACTATATTGTGATATCGAATATAAGATAGTGTTATCGGCGGCGTAAAAGAGAATTTATGTTATTGACAACGCGTTATTAACGGGATTGGAAAGAGAAATAACCTAGGATTATATGATGTACTGCGTGACAAACGGCCCTTTAATATCGTACCTGGAGACCAGGAATTTGATGATCATGTTTGCTTATAAACATGGCGAGTCTGACAATTGAGAACCGACGGTACAAATAATTCCCTTCAGTAACAGTGGAGATACAGCAGGTGGGCACGTGTAATCGAATGCATAGTATTAATGAGGGGCCCCTATTTGCCTACACCTCTTTCTCTGTGATGCAGTTCTCGAATATTCAGCAAATCCTTCATGCATAATCTGTAATAATCGTCTTGTTTTACAAGTGACGTATTCAGTATCTTCCCCTTATTTACTCTCCCAATTTCGTTCGCAAGTGTTTGCAAAGAGCGTATCTTTATATATTTATGAGTGAAGTGGCCGCTCATTTATGCAATTACTGATACGGACATGGTTGCTGTCGTTGCATGTTGCTTACTCTTATCATCTTTTTCGCCAGTATATTTTACCCCGTCATTTCCTAGCTCAGGGTTATTTATGTGTTTCTATTTCTGCGGGAAATCTTATGAAGTATGATGTGGCTCACTATATGATATTTGTAATGATTAAGCCGTTTCCTTTCCGGGGAAAAAAAAGAAAATAATCAAGCTGGTACATACAGACATACATGTTTTAGTTTGTGACCGTATGATCTTCGATTATCCTGGATTATCTCTTTGATTTTTTTTTTTTTTACAATTAACCATCTGGTATTCTTGATCTTTTTGTTGACCTTGTAACATTCTTTTCAACTTTATCTCATTTGCGCCTCGACAGTGTCATATTAAAGGACGAAAGCGCTCGGCTACGAATTTCTGCCTATTATTTTTCATGTGGTATTCACTTACATCATGAAGTCACGTGCATCTACTGTGATTTTTTAAGTATGCTATATGTACGTATATGTCACTGGGAAAAATTAAAAAGGGTTTTGAACCCTGACCTGTTTTAGGTTTATTGCTAAGCCATTCTCAGAGAACTGATACATAGTTGTAGAAATTTACGAAATATATATATTATTGGAATTGTACATACGAACGTACAGACACTTGGATAACCAAATATTCACACCTGACAGTTGCATGCGGTGGAGACCTTATAATCAGAGACAGATCAGCGTTTGCAAAATCTATTATTGTGCTGGTGCCCCGCTTACTATTTCTCGTCAGTCAACTAATCTCTTAAAATTTGATCGTTTATGTATTTACAAAAACTTTCTTTGATTAATCTTGACTCGAAGAAATTTTTTCATGTGCATGATTTTGGTCCCGCACAGTTGATTCTCTGTTTTCTCAAACACATAAGAAAATTCCACAGTTTACTTGTACATACCTAAAACAACTTTCATGCTCTTATCTTATCTTTCCAAAGTTTGACCATTACAAAATTTATCACTGCGTTGTCGAGCGAGTTCTTTTTAAGTACATGTGTCAGTGTTTTATTTTTTTGAAATGCTACATTAACTACAAAATTCTTAAGCAGGTGTATAATATGTTTTAAATTAGTATTTGATGGTAGTAAAGTTTTTTTATATACAATAAAAAGCCTTATTTGCCGCATTGAACGCATTGTCTAATCCTATCTAATTCATTATCAGTATAGTCAGGGCTACATATACGTACATGGCCATGGAGACCGATTTCTTAACTTAATGTTGTGTCACACAAAAGTAAAAAATATGCGTTGGAAGAAATCATTGAGTATTCTGTCCGTTGGGAGCCTCAGACTCTGTTCATAAAACTCTTAGCTGCGTCCTATGAAACTCAGCCACGGTCTGGTGGAGGCATATGTTTTTGGTACCTATAGCGCTGCCAGAAGTATGAATATGGCTAACTTTAACCTTAAAGAAAAACATTACTGAGGCTAGATGGCTGCAATTTGATGTGTTTGATGATTGGAGGGTGAATGATCAACATACCAGTTTGCAGCCCTCTAGCCTCAGTAGTTTTCAGATCTGAGGGCGGACGGACAAACAAAGCTGGCACATTAGTTTTCTTTTACAGAAAACTGAAATGAACGTGGGCAGAAATATTGGTGGGTTTCATGTACGTACTATGTTTAAACCCGTTACTATAACTGGTTCACTTAGGGTAGATTCTTGAATGAGCCCTGTGCTTACAAGACATGTTTGGCGGCCGCTGATTGGCTGGTACCGGGAGGTAGGCAGCTCCCAGCCAATCAGCGGCCGCCAAACAAACGTCTCGCAGGCATAGGGCTCATTCAGGAATCTACCTTAAGTGAACCTGCTATAGTTCTATATATTAGGCATTACAAAAAGTGTTGGCAGTTACATTCTTTTACACTTATTTTAATAAATTTTATTAGCGTTTTTGGAAATGGTATATCCAGGTATCTCTTCGGTAACGCATCCGCAAATCAGCAACACATGCTTTTGTGAACAATGATGTCACGTCGAAACTCCCAAGACTGGATTCATTATTTATCAGTACATGATTTAATTCATTAATAAAAGTGATTACAAATTATTTATATATAATATATAAGTATACATACATACGCACACATATTCATATATATCTATATACATATATATATATATATATATATATATATATATATATATATATATATATATACGTATAGTATATATATATATAAGTCATATCACATTTCCGTGATTCATAATCATATATCGAGCTACAAATGTTCCTTTAATATCTAATTCGCCTCTACCTCGGAATTAATATAATTTCATATAGCTTAACCGAAGGGGAATTTTTCTCGATAATAGATTTGCCTGGACCATGGCGCGAACCTATGGATCCTTTCAAAACGCCAGAACGTCAGTGAAGCTTTTCCTACTACAAACCACCGCGAGAGGTTAAAAGTTCATGTCGCCTCTCACCCCTCATACCCTTTCGCGCGCAGTAATTAGTTGGTTTGGAGACAACATCAAACCCACCTCGACTCCGGTAGTGTGTTTGTAGTGCTTTTGACAGCACGTTAGCCAAATCTATAAGTCATATCACATTTCCGTGATTCATATACAATATATCGAGCTAACAATGCCTTTAATATCTAATTCGCTCTACCTCGGAATTAATATATTTTCATATATGCTTAACCGAAGGGGGAATTTTTTCTCGAAATAGATTTGCCTGGAAACCGGGCACGAACCTATGGATCCTTTCAAAACCCGGACGTCAGTGAAGCTTTTCCCTACTACACCACCGCGAGAGGTTAAAAGGTCATGTCGCCTCCTCACCCTCCATAGACCTTTCGCGCGCAGGTTAATTAGTTGGTTTTGGAGACAACAGCAACCCACCTCGAATCCGTAGTTTGTAGTGCTTTTGACAGCCACGTAGCCAATCTAAAGTCATACACATTTCCGTGATTCCATTACATAATACGACTACAATGTCCTTTAATATCTTAATTCGCTCAACCTCGGAATTAATATATTTTTAATATAGCTTAACCCAAAAGGAAGGGGAATTTTTTCTCGATAATAGTTTGGCTGGACCAGGGCGCGAACTATGGATCCTTTCAAACCCAGAACGGTCATGAAGCTTTTTCCTACACCACCGCGAGAGGTTAAAAGTTCATGTCGCCTCTCACCCTCATAATACCTTTCGCGCGAGGTAATAGTTGTCTTGGAGCCACATCAACCCACCTACGACTCGGTAGTGTTAATTTTGTAGTGCTTTGACAGCACGGTTTAGCCAATCTTATAAGTCATATCACATGCTTTTTCGTGATTCATATTACATATATCGAGCTACAATGTCCCTTTAATATCTAATTCGCTCTACCTCGGAATTAATATATTTTCATATATGCTTAAACCGCCCAAGGGAATTTTTTTTCTCGATAATAGATTTGCCTGGACCAGGGGGCGCGAACCTATGGATCCTTTCAAACCCAGGAACGCAGTGAAGCTTTTTCCTACTACACGCGAGAGGTTAAAAGTTCATGTCGCCTCTCACCCTCATATACCTTTCGCGCGCGCAGGTAACCTTAGTTGGATTTGGATGACACATCAACCCACCTCGACTACCGGTAGCTGTTTGTAGTGCTTTTGACAGCACGTAGCCAACCATCTATAAGTCAATATCCACATGTTTCCGTGATTCATATACATATATCGAGCTACAATGAACCTTTAATATCTAATTCGCTCTGACCTCGGAATAATAATTAGGTTTTCATATATGCTTAACCGAAGGGGAATTTTGTGGTCGGTTTGCGATAATAGATTTGCCTGGACCAGGGCGCGAACCTATGGATCCTTTCAAACCAGGAACGTCAGTGAGAAGCTTTCCTACTACAACGCACCGCGAGAGGGTGTAAAGTTCATGTCGCCTCTCCACACCCTCATATACCTTTCGCGCGCAGGTAATTAGTTGGTTTGGAGACAACATCAACAACCCACCTCGACTCCGGTAGTGTTTTTTATCTTTGTAGTGCTTTTTTTTTGACAGCACGTAGCCAATCTATAAGTCATATCACATTTCCGGAAGAATTCATATACATATATCGAGCTACAATGTCCTTTAATATCTAATTCGCTCTACCTCGGTAATTAATATATTTTCATATGATGCTTAACCGTAAGGGGGGAATTTTTTCTCGATAATAGAATTTTGCCTGGACCAGGGTTTTCGCGAACTAATGGATCCTTTCAAACCCAGGACGGTCATGCAGCTTTTCCTACTAAACCACCCCGCGAGAGGTTAGTTCATGTCAAGCCTCTCACCCTCATATACCTTTGCGCGGCCAGGGTTAATTAGTTTTTTTGGTTTGGAACAACATCAACCCACCTCCGACTCCGGTAGTGTTTGTAAGTGCTTTTTGACAGCACGGTAAAAGCCAATTCTATAAGTCATATCCATTTCGTGATTCCATATACATATATCGAGCTACAATTTCCTTTATATCCTAATTCGCTCTAACCTCGGAATTAATATTTTTCATAATGCTTAACCGAAGGGGAATTTTTTTCTCGGATAATAGATTTGCCTTGGACCAGGGGCGCGAACCTATTTGGATCCTTTCCAACCCAGACGCAGTGAAGCTTTTCTACTACACCACCGCGAGAGGTTAAAAGTTCATGTCGCCCTCTCACCCTCCATGGTACCTCCGGCGCAGGTAATTAGTTTGGTGGAGACAACATCCAACCCCATCGACTTCGGTAGTGTTTTGTATTGCTTTTTACGCACGTAGCCAATCTATAAGTCATATCACATTTCCGTGATTCATATACATATATCGAGCTACAATGTCCTTTATATCTAATTCGCTCTACCTCGGAATTAATATATTTTTCATATATGCTTAACCGAAGGGGAATTTTTTCTCGATAATAGATTTGCCTGGACCAAGGGCGCGAACCTATGGATCCTTTCAAACCCAGGAACGTCAGTGAAGCTTTTCCTACTACACCGCGAGAGGTTAAAAGTTCATGTCGCCATCTCACCCTCATTACCTTTCGTCGCGCGAGTAATTATTGGTTTGGAGACAAAATCAACCCACCTCGACTCCGGTATGTTTGTAGTGCTTTTGACAGCACGTATGCCAATCTATAAGTCATATCACATTTCCGTGAATTCCATATACATATATCGACTACAATGTCCTTTATATCTAATTTCGCTCTACCTGAATTAATAAGATTTTCCATATATGCTTAACCGAAGGGGAATTTTTTTCTCGATAATAGATTTGCCTGGACCTAGGGGCGCGAACCTATGGATCCTTTCAAACCCAGGAACGTCAGTGAAGCTTTTTCCACTACAGAACCCCGCGAAGAGGTTTAAAAGTTCATGTCGCCTCTCCCCTCATTACCTTTCGGCGCAGGTAATTAGTTGGTTTGAGACAACAATCAACCACCTCGACTCCGTAAGTGGTTGTAGTCTTTTTGACAGCACGAGCCCATCTATAAGTCAATATCACATTCCGTGATTCATTACTATATCGAGCTACCTGTCCTTTAATATCTAAATTCGCTCCTACCTCGGATTATATATTTTCATATATGCTTAACCGAAAGGGGAATTTTTTCTCGATAATAGATTTGCCCTGGACGCCGCGAACCTATGGCTCCTGTTCATAACCCGGACGTCAGTGAAGCTTTTCCTACTACACCACCGCGAGAGGTTAAAAGTTCATGTCCGCCTCTCACACCTCAATACCTTTCGCGCGCAGGTAATTAGTTGGGTTTGGAGACATACATACACCCACAGTTCACTCGCGTAGTGTTTTGTAGTGCTTTTGAACAGCAAGTAGCCATCTATAAGTCATAATCACATTTCCGTGATTCATATACATATATCGAGCTCAATGTCCTTTAATATCTAATTCGCTCTAAACTCGGAATTAATATATTTTCATATATGCTTAACCGAAGGGGAATTTTTTCTCGATAAGAGCTTTGCCTGGACCAGCAGGGCGCGAACCTATGGATTCCTTTCAACCCAGGAACGTCATGAGGCTTTTCCTACTTACACACCGTGAGAAGGTGTTCAAAGGTTCATGTCCGCCTCTCACCCTCATATACCTTTCGCGCGCCAGGTAATTAGTTGGTTTGGAGACAACAATCAACCCACCTTCGAACTCCGTATGTTTGTTAGTTGCTTTTGACAGCACGTAGCCATCTATAGGTCATAAATTCAAATTTCCGTGATTCATATCCATATATCGAGGCTACAATGGGTCCTTTATATCTAATCGCTCTACCTCGATTAATATAATTTTCATATATCTTAACCCGAAGGGGAATTATTTTCCTCAGATAATAGATTTGCCATGGAACCAGGCGCGAACCGATGGATCCTTTTCAACCCAGGAACGTCAGTTGAAGCTTTTCCTACTACACCACCCGCGAGAGGTTAAAGTTCATGTTTTCGCTTCTCACCCTCATATACCTTTTCGCGGCGCATAATTAGTTGGTTTGGAGACAACATCAACCCACTCGACTCGTTAGTGTTTGTAAGTGCTTATTGACAGCAACGTAGCCAAGTTATAAGTCATCATCACATTTCCGTGATTCATATACATATATCGAGCTACAATGTCCTTTAATATCTAATTCGCTCTACCTCGGAAATTATATTTTCATATATGCTTAACCGAAGGGGATTTTTTCTCGATAATAGATTTGCCTGGACCAGGGCGCGAACCTATGGATCCTTTCAAACCCAGGAACGTCAGTGAAGCTTTTCCTACTACACCACCGCGAGAGGTTAAAAGTTCATGTCGCTTCTCACCCTCATATACCTTTCGCGCAGGTAAATTGTTGGTTTTGGAGACAACATCAACCCACCTCGACTCCGGTAGTGTTTGTAGTGCTTTTGACAGCACGTAGCCAATCTATAAGTCATATCACATTTCCGTATTCATACATATATGAGGCTACAATGTCCTTTAATATCTAATTCGCTCTACCTCGGAATTAATATATTTTCATATATGCTTAACCGAAGGGGAATCTAGGGGCGATAATAATTTGCCTGACCAGGGCTGCGAACCTATGGATCCTTTCAAACCCAGGAACGTCAGTGAAGCTTTTCCTACTACACCAACCCCGCGGATGAGGTTTTAAAGTGTTCATGTCTGCCTCTCAACCTCCATATACCTTTCCGCGCCGCAGGTAATTAGGTTTTGGTTTGGAGAAAAAATTCCCCTTAGGTTAAGCATATATGAAAATTGAAAAATATTAATTCCGAGGTAAGAGCGAATTAGATATTAAAAGGACATTGTAGATCTCGATATATGTATATGAATCACGGAAAAATGTGGATATGAACTTATAGATGGGCTACTTGGCTGTCAAAAGCACTACAAACACTAACCCGGGGAGTCGAGGTGGGTTGATGTTGTCCCCTCACCAAACCAACTAATTACCTGCGGCGCCGAAAGGTATAGAAGGGGTGAGAAGGCGACATGAACATTTTAACCTCTCGCGGTTGGTGTAGTAGGAAAAGCTTCACTGACGTTTCCTGGGGTTTTGAAAGGTATCCATAGGTTCGCGCCCTGGTCCAGGCAAACTTCTATTATCCTGAAAAAGAAAAATTCCCCTTCGGTTAATGCATATATGAACAAAATATTATTAATTCCGAGGTAGGGAGCGAATTAAGGATATTCAAATGGAACAATTGTAGCTCGATATATGTATATGGAAATCACGGAAATGTGAGATTGACTTATTTAGATTTGGCTACGTGGCTTTGGTCAAAAAGCCTACTAAACAAACCTACCGGAGTCGAGGGGGTTGGGTTATGTTGTCTCCAAACCAACTAAATTTACCTGCGTCGCGAAAGGTATATGAGGGGTGAGAGGCGACATGAACTTTTTAACCTCCTCGCTGGTGGTGTAGTAGGAAAAAGCTTTCAAAAAACTTGGGGGGACGTTCCACCTGGGTTTTGAAAGGATCCATAGGTTCGGGCACCAACACCCATGGTCCAGGCAAAATCTATTATTTCGAGGAAAAAATTCCCTTACGGTTTAAGCATATATGAAAATATATTAAATTTCCGAGGTAGGAGAGAATTAGATTATTAAAGGACATTGTAGCTCGATATAATGTATATGAATCACGGAAACTGTGATATGTACATTATAGATTGGCTACGTGGCTGTCAAAAGCACTACATAAACACGACCGGAGTCGAGGTGGGTTGGATGTTGTCTTCCAAACCACTAAGTTACCTGCGAGCGAAAGGTATATTGAGGGTTGGATAGGCGACATGAACTTTTTAACCTCCTCGCGGTTGGTGTAGTAGGAAAAGACTTCACTGACCGTTCCCTTGGGTTTGAAAGGATCCATAGGTTTCGCGCCCTGGTTTCCAGGTCAAATCTATTTATCGAGAAAATAGAAAAAATTCCCCTTCGGTTAAGCATAATGAAAATGAAAAAATAATTAATTCCGAGGTAGAGCGAATTAAAGAATATTAAAGGACATTGTAGCTCGATATAGTGTTTAATATGAATCACGGAAATGTTTGATATGACTTATAATTGGATTGGCTACGTGCTGTCAAAATCACCTACAAACACTACCGGAGTTCGAGGTGGGTTTGATGTTTTGTCTCCAAACCAAACCAATAATTTTTTTTTTCAAACCTGCGCCGCGAAAGGTAAATTATGATGGGTGAGAGGCGACATGAACTTTTAACCTCTCGCAGGTTTGTAGTTAGGAAAAGCTTCACCCTGACGTTCCTGGGTTTTGAAGGGATCGCCATAGGGGTGGTTTTTTTCGCGTCCCTGGTCGCCAGGCAAATTCTATGTTATCGAGAAAAAATTTCCCCTTCGGTTAAGCATAGATGAAAATTAAAATAATTTAATTCCGAGGGTAGAGCGAAATTAGATTTAGATAGAAAGGAACATTGTAGCTCGATATATGTATATTAGAATCACTGGAATGTTGATATGACTTATAGATTGGCCTGCGTGCCTGTCAAAAGCACTACCAAAACACTACTTTAGTCCGAGGTGGGTTGAATGTTGTTCCTCCAACCAACTAATTACCTTGCGCCGCGAAAGGTATATGTAGGTGAGAAGGCGACATGAACTTGTTTTAACCTCCTCGCGGTGGTGTAGTAGGAAAAGATTCACTGACGTTTCCTTGGTTTAAAGGATCCATAGGTTTCGCGGCCTGTCCAGGCAAATCTATTATCGAGAAAAAATTTCCCCCCCTTCGGTTAAAGCATATAAATGGAAAAATATAATTTCGAGGTAGAGCGAATTAGATATTAAAAAAGGACATTGTAGCTCCATATGTTATGAATGGCACGGAAATGTATATGGGATTATAGATTGGCTACGTTGCTCGTCAAAAGCACTACAAACACTACCGGAGTTCCGAGGTGGGGTTGAGGTTTCTCCAAAACAAACCTAATTACCTGCGCGCGAAAGGTATATGAGGGTGAGAGGCGACATGAACTTTTAAAACCTCTCGAGGGGTGGTGTAGTAGGAAAAGCTTCTGAGTTTCCTGGGTTTGAAAAGGATTCCATAAAGGTTTCGCGCCCTGGTCCAGGCAAATCTATATCGAGGAAAAAAATTCCCCTTCGGTTAAGCATATGAAAATATATTAATCCGAGGGTAGAGCGGAAATTTAGTATTAAAGGCATTGTAGCTCGATTTATATGTTATTATGAATCACGGAAATGTGATATTGACTTATAGATTTGGCTACGTGCTGTCAAAAAGCACTACAAACACTAACCGGAGTCGAGGTGGGTTGATGTTGTCCAAACCAACTAATTACCTGCGCGCGAAAGGTACTATGAGGGTGAGAGGCGACATGAACTTTTAACCTCTCGCGTGGTGTAGTGAGAAAACTTCACTGACGTTCCTGGGTTTGAAAGGATCCATAGGTTCGCGCCCTGGTCCAGGCAAATCTATTATCGAGAAAAAATTCCCCTTCGGTTAAAGCATATATGAAAATATATTAATTCCGAGGTAGAGCGAATTAGATATTAAAGGACATTGTAGCTCGATATATATATGAATCACGGAAATGTGATATGACTTATAGAATTGGCTACGTGCTGTCAAAAGCACTACAAAACACTACCGGAGTCGAGGGTGGGTTGATTGTTGTCTCCAAAACCAAAAACTAATTAACTGCGCGCGAAAGGTATATGAGGGTGAGAGGCGACATGAACTTTTAACCTCTCGCGGTGTGTGTAGTAGGAGGGGGGAAAAGCTTCACTGGGACGTTCCTGGGTTTGAAAGGATCCATAGGGGTTCGCGCCCTGGTCCAGGGCAAATCTATTATCGAGAAAAATTCCCCTTCGGTTTAAGCATATATGAAAAATATATTATTCCGAGGTAGAGCGAATTAGATATTAAAGGGACATTGTAGCTCGATATAGTATATTGGAATCACGGAATGGTGATATGACTTATTTAGATTGGCTACGTGCTGTCAAAAAGCACTACAAACACTACCGGAGTCGAGGGGTGTTGATGTGTCTCCAAAAACCAAACTAATTACTGCGCGCGAAAAGGTATATGAGGGTGAGAGGCGACATGAACTTTTAACCTCTCGCGGTGGTGTAGTAGGAAAAGCTTCACTGACGTTCCTGGGTTTCGAAAGGATCCATAGGTTCGCGCCCTGGTCCAGGCAAATCTATTATCGAGAAAAAAATTCCCCTTCGTTAAGCATATATGAAAATATATTAATTCCGGGAGGTAGAGCGAATTAGATATAAAGGACTTGTAGCTCGATATATATATGATATATATATATATATATATATATATATATATATATATATATATATATATTTATATACATATGCATATACATACAAACACACACACATATATTTAATGAAAAGAAATTGTTACTGCTGACGAACCTAAATCTTCAGGCGATTAAGAAGTCCCCTAAATCGGAATATACGTCTCGTTTGTATTTTCAGACAATGGTTCTGGATGCAGCTGTACGAAGTATAATTTGTATTTTTAGTGATGTGATCTTTACTGGTCTAGACATTTTCTCCCTAATCTTTTCGTTTTCCTTATGGATTACTGTCATTAGTCGTTATATTTCAGTGTGCCTAGCCGAAGCATGCTGTATGTTGCCTAATGGCTTAGTTTTCGAAGGAGGAATTATCGTGGATAGTTTGCATCTCACGAAGTTCCGGCGGGAAACTGAGGTCTTGGGAAAACTCACACATATCGGCAGACGCGCACACTGCAATGCCGTCATTATAAGAAACTTTAATCTTAGATAAGTACTGTACTGATGATCGAAAATTTACAGGTACATCAAAATTGCGTGTAAGTAATAAGGGAAATATTAATTGGAGGGTATCTAATATATGTATTGGGACTTATCGTGCCGCCAAAACTGCTGTTCATTCAATAAACAAAATTCCCCGTAGGGGGTAAGTGCCGTCATTGCACTTCGGCCCCTAGCTGCAACCTCTTTCTTTCCTTTTACTGTATATCCATACATAGTATCTTTCTTCCATCTTGCTATCCACCCTCTCCTATCAATTGTTTCATGATGCAATCGGGAGGGTTTCTTCCTGTTGTTACACCTTTCAAACTTACCTACTCTCAATTTCCTTTCCATTGCTGAATGACCTCATAGGTCCCTATGGCTGGCCTTTGAACTTAAACTCATTATTCCATTCCATTGAACAAAATTTTTGTTTTTTTTATTGTCAGAAATATATATATGAATAGGGGATTATAAGAATGACAAAACAGCTCGTAAACATGCTAATTGGGTCAAATTACGAGTCATAACATTTCTCCGAATAATAACAAATTTGTTATATATTAAATGTTGGAAATTGCGCTCCCTCATCAGTGATACAATTCAATAGACTGTTCAAAAATAGAAAGGTTGATCAGTTGATTTTCATGGCGAATATCATGATTACATGATACAAAAATTTGCTGGCTTTTCCAGCTTTTCTTTTTATTTAAAAGATCAGCGACTACCAGGTTTTGTTTTATTGTGATAGACGAGAGATATTTTTGAAAATAGTCTTGCAGAAGTATATTTTCAGACTTCTCTGCCAGTAACTCCAAAGATATCAAGGCCAGCTTTCTAAAGAATTTATTTGTGGCTCTGTTGACCCATCCAATGATTGAGATGGGCATTGGGCTAGTAACCTCATCTCCCAAACATACGCTTAGAACCGGAAGGTTCACTGTAGGGGCGTTCTTGGATGATTTACAAATGGTAACCCATACAGAAAAAGGTTTGGTTGAATTCTCGAGGGGGAGGAGGACGTGCATTCAAGATATTGGGCAGTGAAGTAGTTTCAGTTAATTGATGTTTTACTATTTTGGTTAGTGCTTTATAAGTTGATTCATTTTGGTTTTCTTTTCCCATCTTGCTCTTTCATTACGTTTCTCTTTCAATTGATTGTTTAGCGTTTTTTATTTTTTTTATTTTTTGACGTTTTATTTCTTTATTCATATTGCATTTTTGACGAATGTTTTCGCGAAAGAGAAAATAAATAAGCGTTGTGAGAGAACTTACGAAGAATCAGAGAATACATATGACTGGTGAAAATCTAGAGAATTGGCAGTGTTACACTCTAGGTATATAAGGAGTCCACCTGTTAAAGATGATATGAGAGTCTATTTGGTAAGATCGCGTTAAACTGCAACAGTCTTATGTATTTTCAGTACGCCAGTAGAAAATAATCTGTCCCCTACACTTTTCAAAGAGCGTCTGTTCATTGCTGTATTCTTGTGCTGTGATTATACTCCCTTGTTCTCATTCCAGCATATATTATTTTTAATTGTGTTCCTCACCTTTCTCTATACTTATAATTTTCCTTTCTAAATCTTGTATATAGGCCGGTGCTTCACCACGTAACGTCACAATATACATTAGGCAATTGTTTTTTCCCATAACATTCGTGTTACGGGATAAAATTATCAGGTAGCAGTACTACTAAGTTCATCCTTTAGCAGTTCAACCAAGGATGTACCTCAGGCACAAAACACCTCCACAATTTCAATTTCAGCCACTGAGTATAACAGAATGGTTCATCTCGTTGTGTCATTCACATCTTGACTATATTCTAGCCTCATGGAGATCAAGGCACTTCAGTTCCATTAACTTGTGAGCTCCATTTGTCAAATTTTATATATATATATATTATATATATTATATATATATATATACATATATATATATATATAGTTATATATATATATATATATATAATTTATGCAAACTTTTCCTTCTTCCTCATGGTACCTAAGAATTTGAATAAGCTACATGGCAAGTCTTACATCCATAAAATTTCATATTTTATTATAAATATTTACGAAAATATCTTTTAGTGATGGTCTGTTGCCCGTGACAAAAGCGCGTATATTATGCGATATACTTTTAAGCGGCCCACACACGCTCAAATTTTTGGTCAAATTTTTTGATGTCAAATTATTTGACGGTTTGACGTTCGCCCTACAAGCTCAAACTTCTCATCAAAATTTTCATTTTGCTCCCGAGTGTCATCATGGATGTATATACAGCGTTGGCTCTTGGCTTAGCGCTGAAGAGCACACACAAACGAAAGAGACGAAAGTGGGCCCAGTAATGGTATTTTGTCGTGAACGATTTGGTCATGCTCCTTTATTAAATAAACTGAGAATTAGTGAACCTGATGTTTTCAAGAACTTTCTTCGCAAGTTGTGGTAAACTTCTATAAACATCAATAAGCTCAAGAAGAAATTTCTTTTCATGTATTGTTGGAGCCATGATGACGATGAGCCGCGCACGTCCTCCTCAGATTATGTCTAATCACTAACTAATTTGTGCAAATTATTGCTAGGTACCCCACACGCACAAATTATTTGACGTTGGCTCAAAAAATATCTACTGAAATCAGATCAGTAAAAAATTTGACATCAAACCTTTTAGGCCATCAAATTACGCCACTCACGATCAAATTCATGTCAAATAATTTGACATAAAAAAATTGGACCAAAAATTCGACCAGCAAGTGCTGAGAGGTCAAGAGACCAAGCAATCATTGCAAATTTGTTGGAATTTGCCAACCATGGAAAATCCGTGCATCGTATAGTGAGTAGGCGTGTTGTGAGTTTCGGAGTTAGGGAAAAGGTTTTCTGGATAGTTTGGAAGAGATTGAAACAGTGTAATAACGCTTTCAAGATTAAGGTGAAAAGTAAGTGCACCAACACGGTTCTGATTGGATGTTGGGGTATATAAGCCTGCTGATGCGGATTCTGCACTCGAAGTTAATCTTTCATTCAATTAAAAAACGAAAGTAATAATGACTTTTTGCCTCGTTTTCTGTGTAGTCATGTCAAATTAGGGTCAATGGCTTCGCCATTACCACCGCCTGCAACACCATGCAACGAAGAGGTTATAGGACTTTACGCATTAACTTAGCTTTTACTTCGTCAGTTCTCCGCTCATCTTCAGCCTCCGGTCTTACAGTTGTCATCCAAGTGGGTGTGGGTCTTCCAACTCCTTGGGTGCCCAAAGGAGCCCAGAGGTGATTTGGATGTGTCCAAATCATCTTCATCTCCCCTTCATCTTTTAGCTCATTCTGCACATGTGACCTCTGTCATTTTCCTTTGAACGTTGTTTCTCACTCTGCCCTAATTTTTTTCTTAAAACGTTATTCTCGAATCGACAAAATCTTTAAAATATTTTCACTAACATACCATGATTCATGTCCGTATAACAGTGTAGATGAACTAGACTGATGCATATATAATCTATAATGTACATGTTTATATTTCCGCGTAACTATTTTTCGGGTCAGGGATTTTCAAATTTATTTTCTACTTTACTAATGAAGTATAGTGGACCTTCCAGCATATTTACATTTTAAGTGAAATTCAGTATCGTTACTCTACTGAAAAATAAATGGTTTTCGTAAATAGGGAATCTAGCTCTTGAAACAGATTCTCATATTGCTCTTATAAAAACCTCCTATTTTTCATATTCTGCACTCTTGTTAATATAAGCAGGAGGTAATTTTTCACTGACTGGAGAAATGCAGTACGAATATATATGTACATAAAATATACTGGCCACGTGAATAAATATTTATGAAACTGTAATAACCATAATGCCCTCTCACTTCCCGAATTCTTCATATTTTTTTTTTTTTTTTTTTTTTTTGGATAGGCCTGTCACTACAGAATTACTTCATATCTCTGCATTTGGGTCTAAGGCTTTGTAATGACAAGCGTATCCAAAAAGTCTGAAGAATTCGAGAAATAAAGAGGCCATTGTGGTTGTTACAATTACATATATATATATATATATATATATATATATATATATATATATATATATATATATATATACATATATATGTATATATATCTATATTATATAATATATATAATATATATAATATTAATATATATAATTTAATATATTATATAATATATAGATATTATATTATATAATATAGTATTATGTACTGTAATTTATGTATGTATGTATGTATGTATGTATGTATGTATGTATGTATGTATGTATGTATGTATGTATGTATGTGTTTTTTGCATGTTTGAAAAATGGATAACAGAGAAGTTTCCAGGAAAGTGATGACGATTTGAATAATGTTTTATTTTTAAATGCTCGAAGTGTTCGGTATCCTTGATCACAAACAATTCCTGAAAATCATTTTAGGCTCGAAATCATTCTCAGTTTTCTCAGACGTTTCAATTCTCTGTTGATCGCAGGGCCAAGTGCTGCCATTCATAAGTGCAGCCATGGTAGAGTTGGTATGGCAGAGTAGGTAGGGGAAGGGGTCTGTCGGTCTTCCATTCAGTTCTGATTCCCATTGCTTGCATATTTTGGGCATTATTTTATTTTTATTTTTTTTTTTGCAGAATGGTCTATCACCTCTTAGACCAACTCATTTCGATGTATTTTTATGGAAGAGTACCTCATTTTGATGTATTTTTAAAAATAGCTATTTCCCTATTGAAGGTTCAGCTTTTAAGTTGTCTTGAAATATGAATAATCTTTTTAGTCGAGTTACACTTGGAAGATGCAAAACAACTAATAGTTATTAGTATTACGTACGACTATATTTTTCTTCATGCAGAAAATATCAATAGAAAATAAGAATTATTCTCGAAGATGGCAGATTAACAAACTAATGCGGACCACCGAAAACGGTGTCTTCAGGGTGACTTTTTGGTCTTCCTAAGCTAAGCTGCTCTCCGGGTCTGCATTGTTAACTGAAAGAGAGCAACGCTTCCTGTGGGTTTGTTTTTACAGGAGGATTGAGAATTGGGAACAAAGCACCCCTTGCACTATTCATTAGAACGTCAGACAGAAAATCATGAAAAAGGAGAAGGAATGGCAATAGCAAATCGTTGGATCTAGCCGTGTGAGCAACAAGTAAGCAAAAAATAAAACGCAGAAGTTAATGCATAAGGAAAAAGGCGTAAGACCCACGGTCGGGCCTCACACACCATAAAAAATGTTAGGGATCACGAAGTTTGTGGCTTTAATAATGAGCTGTGATTTGAAATGGAGGGAAAATGTTTATGTAAACAGGCATTGTCTGGGACAAAAACCAAGGTTATGTTCCGTGGTTCCTAACTGCAGGCAGTCCTCTGAAATAAAACTTTCAGCATACAAACTTTCAAAGGTATAAACTGTATTCGCATGTTGTATGGGATATGAAGACTTTATTTCGTGTACTTCATCGCCACTTTTTCCAGGAAAGGTTAAAGAATTTTTTTTAATATAAACTTCATGTACAGAGATAAACTGATGGTCTTGACAGAAAGCGTTATTGCTACATAACGCTATTTGCCGAAGGCCAACTGCAATGGTGGATGAGTAGTTAAATTTTGCTGGACTTACAAATTAACAAACGAGCTCTCGGAACGGAACTCGCTTGTATATCGGGGACTATTTGTGTATGGAATGTGATGACCTATTTCAGTGCTGAATTTGGGAAAGTCAAAAGCCCTTTCACTTCCCATTTCACTTTGGAAAACTTCAGTGGCATGTGATGGTGGAAAGGCTCCTTTTGTTTTAGTGCAGATTCTGTATTATAGGCTGTTTGCACAATGTAGATAAACGATAGGAAACAATAATCTTAAAAGCTTAAGGACCTTGCTCATTCCAATTCAGGTACTTCGTAGTTCTTATTCTAATTCTGAACTACAAAGAAATCATGCATTTATTTGTTCAGGAGTTCAGTTTTAGGGAAACGAGGGAGCAAAGAAGGAATAAGTTATTCAAGAAGAAAAAATCTAAAATTATCTAAAAAAAAAAATTTATAACACAAGAACGTGGCATTTCATTAAGTATAACTCTGAGAAAAAGTCAGCGCAGCATAATCACGTCAAGATAATGTATGGAAATTCATGCGACCACCAAGTTCGAGGGACCATGATTGTTATAGGCTATTTTTTGCGCGAATTGCCTTTTTTATGTTATTATGTGCTAGAATAGAACGTATGTGTGTGGTAAAATTGTTTGTATAAAGGAAATTATGAATTATATTTTCGTCAAATATAAATCTTTGCCGATACCTGCCATAAGCTTTATTTTTTATTCATACGTCATCACACTTCCGGTTTGAGATTTTATTTTACAACTAATAATTTTGATTATTCAGTCAAGGAAACGGACAGGAAATGCCTAACCCTGTAGATAAATGATGATTTTTTGTATTGGTCTAAATGCATTTTTTTAAGTCTATATGTAGATAACCTAAAGGAACACATTAGCAAACTACTAACTATCCTAAGTGTGAGATATACAGCTCTCCTTATGTCATTGAATGCATACGTGAAAATTACAAATTACCTCCTAAATGACAAAATTCATGGTAATGATGTTCATCTGTCGGAAAGGGAAATTAAGTTAATGAAGAGGCAAATTGAAGCTATTAGAAATTTGTAAAAAGAGTAAACTATAAAATTCTCTGATGAATTTGACAGGTTGTCTCAACGAGTTCGTAGCCATGAGCGATGCAAGACTCGGATGTAATTTCATGGGTCTTTAGTTCGTTAAAATCTCTCTCTCTCTCTCTCTCTCTCTCTCTCTCTCTCTCTCTCTCTCTCTCTCTCTCTCTCTCTCTCCTCTAAATCTGCCAAGTCATCCATTAAAACCAGAAACATTTATCCTTCAGTTTCGCCGCATTACTATCCCATCTGAAATTGCTTGATTGTCGTCATTTGCCCTCACGGTTTATAACCTACTTAGGGCTTATGTCTTCCTCACTGTGCCTGAACCATTACAAGTCAACCTTTAGACATATTTAAGCAGAACGTAGGCAGGTTCCTGGATATTCTACCGGATAAATTAAGATGCAATGCCACCGGTCATTCCAGCGATCCTAACACACGTTATCCTAACTGTACCGGGCACCTCGCTACTCGGTTTCGAAGTCGATTCAAATATCATTGCGTTCAGTAACTTCAGTAGGTAATATCGAAGTCCGCGCAAGGTAGGCATGACTAAGGTTCTTCGCAGCGTGTCTTCGACCCCTAGCTGCAACCCATTTCTTTAAAAAAAATTTTTTTTTTTACTCTACCTCCTTTTATATTCTCTTTCTTCCATCTTAGTTTCCACCTTCTCTAACAACTGCGAGGTTTTACTCCTGTTAGATACACCTTACAGGCCTTTCACTGTCAATTTCCATTTCAGCGCAGAATGACCTCATAGGTCCATGTGCTTGGCCTTTGGCCTAAATAGAATTCAACTCGGTTCACCTGTGGGTTTTTCGATTTTGAACCTCATTAGTATTTGAAGCATCCTTCGTTTTCGGTAACAGTTTCTGGAGACTTTTATAATGATGAGAAGTCTGTGAGATAAGATGTTTTTATAAGACTCTCAATAAACCGTTCCGGAACACTGAATAAATCAGGGGAAGCCAATAAGCTGAAGATGTACTATGGCTTATTCTTGATTCAGTGTTTGATTTATAGGAACAGACTTGTCGAAGAACAAATACTGGGAAGATGGCTACAATATTTCAACGAGCTACCTAATGTTAACTTTAGGAATTTTCAAATATTGCCTTTTACAGAATTTCCATTGCAGATTTATGAGATTTGACATTTTCGTACAATTTCTGGCTAATCTATACGATTTTTATGTTACATGTGTCATTTGTTCACCTCTCGCCTTTTTTATTGCCTTCTTTTTTTATCATTTTGGTGTATCCCATTCCCCCGAAGCTGTCTAATTCATTAGATAACATTTTACTATCGGTAATCTCTCTCTCTCTCTTCTCTCCCTTCTCCTCTTCTCTCATCTCTCATCATCGTCTCTCTCTCTCTCTCTCTCTCTCATACACACATTAGCATTGGTAAAATACTGAAATATTCCTTGTCCTCCAAATAAAGCTAGCAGTTGCATAGTAATAGCATTAAATATACAGGATGTTATTGAATGTTGATACCAATGCAGTACCGAGTAAAAGTAATCTCGAGCGATATCCATTATTGAGAGATTTGGGTGCCTATATTTTTCTCAGATTTTGGAAACGAACATTATTCCGCGCGAGTTTTAACAAAAAGATACGTTGCCGAGTTAAAAGAAGATGAAATATAGCGATTTTCGCTTCCCCTTCGGTAACGAAAGCTAATTTGCACTTCAATCCGTAACGTATATTTTGCATCCAAAGGAAATTTTCCGTCTTCAAAGGTACGGAATTACCAGTGTCTTTGGTGATCGTCCAGATTCAAAGGAAACTTCTTAGAGATGTAGAAAAGTTTTTTTGTTATTATTGGTAACAGACCAGAGTAAAAACAGCAACAATAATTCATGGATCGTTTAAGAAAATAACCAATCACAACTAGATTAAGTGGAAAGAATGGAAATAGGCTAGAACTTTTGGAAAGGAGCGCAATAAAGAAAAATGGGACATGAAAATAGGCTGGAAAAAAACGAGCACGATGAAGAAGAGTGCTGGAAACAGAGCCTGTTAGTACTAGGTCGGACTTGGTGGCATGGAATAGACCCTGTGGCATTGAAAAGTGAAAGGAACACATCATTCGAAAGTATGAAGAGGCCAAGGTGACACTATCAACGAAAAAAAGAATGGGCCATTATACACGCAAAAAAAGAAAGAAAGAAAAAAAAACAGCCATGGTAACAATATAATGGGTTTCTCGTTCTGTACAGAAATCATTGCTTTTTGAAGGTGATAATCATGTCATTTTCTAATTTTGTATAAGTTCACATATGCAATCATTCTTTATGAACAATTAAACATGCCAATTATGTGACGGGAACTTGTTTTTCCAAGTGAGAATCAGGAGTTTTCTCACATTCTAACGCACTTCCATTTGCATGGTAACTGCTGGTCGTCGAGGTCTTTAGCTAGTCACTGTGAATAGCATTTGCTTAATTTTCCAGGCCTGGCGGGGGGGTGGGGGGGTGGCTACACTTGCAGAAAAAGTACGCGCCAATTCCACGGTTTTTCGGGGGGCGTTATCTAGGACAAATATTTCTTGGGGAGTCAAAGATCCGGTTAAAAAAATATCTTTATTGGGACTGCATCATGTCTCTTCTTTAATATTCCGCATTACCGTTAAATCAGTTGAAGAGCGTCATTTTATAGGTAGATTCTAGTATGTTTCACTGATTACATTCCTCGAACGGTGTGTGGAAATCATTGCCGTTTGATTACGAGTTTAAAGTGACCCGGCTCGTTACATTTCATTTAATTGCTTGTTATCACGCGTTATCGTTTTCTCTCGTAAACCGTATCTAGATCGAGTTACTATTCTGAGCAAATATTCATTGGTTTTGCTTTTTCCTCTTATTGGGCAACCGAATAGAAGGTATAGACGAGCAGAAGGCGAATTGATGATAACTAGTAATTTATATTTTATAAAAATTTAGAGTTTTAGTTGGAAAGTTACCTCCGAGACTGTGGCTCCCTGTTATAGTTTTCAAAAAATTTCTAAATAATTTTTCGTGCCAAAAGTAAATCCAGTGAGGGTGTGTCCTCTCCTGGTTGTACAGTCTTCATCAGTCTTCATAAGGTTGCTTGCTTTTAACAAATTCAGATTTTTATGAGATGATGCCCGAATTAAAATGCGCTAAAACCATTCAATAACCTCCATGGATTGTTAATTCGTGTCCTGTAAAGATCGTGGCTCTTTGATTGCATAAATTACAGCTTACTCTTGCTAGTAGTTGTAGATTTCGTCTGTGCGGATACATATATTGCAATTTTTTTACACCTAAACCTTTACAAAATTTCTAAATCTTACAAAAGCATTCGTCTATTGAGTGTTAAATCTCTCTCTCTCTCTCTCTCTCTCTCTCTCTCTCTCTCTCTCTCTCTCTCTCTCTCTCTCTCTCTGAGGGCTAAACTGGAAGGGTCGTACGTTGTATCGTTTATTTGCGATCATAATATAATATGGTTAATGATTGTTATTGAGTGGTGGATAAAAATTTCTTGAATCATCTGTCTCCAACAATGTGGTTGAGGTCATTGCGATACCCATTCCGAATTGCCATTACTTAGCAACAATAATAATTTTGCAATAGATTATCTAGAAAAGAAATTCATATAAAATGGCAGTTGCCTTTTATCGAAGTATAAAATTTAAAGTCTTTTATTCAGATGAATTCAGTTTAAAGATTGAATTCAAAGAAGGAGAAAGAGCGGATTACCTCAATGTCCGTCAAGAATGAATGCTTTCCAGGAAATAGCACATTCCTGTGTGAAACCAACCTCATTTAAGCAATGTATAGATTAAAACACCAGAATGGAGTTAGGGATGACACGTTACCGTCATATTCCATAGCCCATGCCGATTAAACGAATGAATTTATTGTGACTAAAGCGTGTGCTTCGCTTTGACTGATATAGAATAATAACGAGAGATGAGGGATATTAATTCTGACGGGGATATGATTCAGCACTGGTGATGTGATGATTAGAATGGGCGATTGAATGATTAATCTTAGCCACTGGGAATGGCAATGACCACCATGAAGAGAATGATGACGGTCTTTGAAGACGAACGACAATTATTTTATTTTTAGAAATTAATTGCGGTTGTAGATCATCTCAAGTTAGCCGGAAGTTTTTCACCGGTGCGGTTTGTAGAACTTTGTACACTGGAATCTCTATATCCTTTAATGATACTTTTCCAGAAACTTTTCAAAAGTAGATGAGGTCAGTGAAAATGTTCATTATATATTCTGTAATTCATATAATAAATCCTCTTATGTGAGTTGTCTTTCCGGTATAACAGTAACTCATATTTAGAGAGTGTTTTCTTAAGTAAAAATAAAAAACCACATGGCTTTCTCACTTAATAATGTGGTCAGTGCTCCTTGCTCTATGAAGACAATTCTTTCGAGTCATTTTACCAATGCCTTTCCTGATATTGCTTTTTTTTTTTTTTATTTCCCACTTAGATCCCCACTGCTGAAGGCTATTAAACTCTTAAACTCTTTGTAGTTCCTGTAGGAATCAACTGATGTCTCATCTGCTCCTTCAACTTTTTGATTCCCCAATAATGAAGTCTTAGGAAACATTGTCTCCAGGGGCTATTATCCAAGTCTTGCACTCGAATGGAGAAATACACTCGCATTGACATAAGTATATATATGTGTATGTATGTATGTATGTATGTATTGTTGACAATCATAAATATCAAACCCGTAAATACTGCAGTAGGATAACCTAGTAAATAAAAATGAAGGGACGTAAGTCTATTTGTCATTAAACAGTAAAAGACAGTGTTTTTATTACGGAAAATTTACCACGGACTGAGAGTTAAATAATCGGTTAAGGTATAACTATCTGCGTTGATGTAGAATAGGGCCTATTAACTCTGTCCTAGAAAAGGTACACTGCAGTTCTAATCTATTGCTTCCCTCTGTCTACGATCCATGGAACAAACTGCTATATATATTATATGCCATAGGTATTTGGGAAGGTTCAGACAGGTATTGTTTGGATCAACAGTCTGATGCACACTGATTTGTATTGTGATTGGTGATAACCCCGTGATTAGCGTTGCGACGTTCGTGGTTTACTTTGTGGGATGCTTTTTGTTGAAGTCCAACTAAGTTTTCCCTCACCTTGTGTATTGGTTTATTGAGCTGCTTTTGTTTGGGATTTTTATTTTTTTGATATACGCCTTTGCCACAAAAATCAGTGGATTTTGGGATGATATTAATTATTACGTGTGTTCACTCACGGAATTATCATTTTGTCGCTGTATTATCTTTTGGACTGTCACTGAGGCCAGAAAAGAAACTTTTAGATGCTTTTAAGCGAATCATTAATTCATGTGGTTTTGGGGGCTGAAAGGAAATCCTTCTCCCTTGTAAGAGTAAATTATTTGGCAATCCATTTCTACTGACAATCATGGTAACAACTGGGTACAAAATACCGGAGTGAGATATTTATTTATATACAGTGAATATTCGGTGTTTGGTATAGCATCTTTTAAATCGGTAAAGAAAAAATTGAAATCGTCTCAAATAAGATTACGAAAAGTAAGCGTCATTTTTATCTCATCCCAGTCATATTTTTATGTTCGATAGGGTTAAATAGGATGATTAACAAGTAATTCATATGAAAATCACTAGACAAGGATGTTAGAGCTGTCCATTTTCACCTGAAATTTATACCTACCTGAATAGACTTTAGTAATTTATCTAGGTCTAGTCTTGCTCTAAGTAAACCAGTAGTCTTGCTCTAAGTAAACGAGGAATCTATATGAAAGAAAGCTTTGTTACTCTGACATCCCTCTCCTCTTTATTCATGGAATTTATAAGTTTCAGATTCATCAGCCACGTAGCATTTCCCTAATTCATTTCCACGAAAGAGCTTTCACGAAACACAGGAATCTTTGCCATGCTTCCCTCTAGATTTCTTTATGTCATCATAATCAATAAACAATTCCATCGTGAGATTTCGTTTTGTTTCAAAATTTTGTCCCATATACCTTATATGTAAGACTATGGGGAGCCTATACTGTAAAGAAGCGCTTGAGGTTATAGGATTGTTCTCGATTCACTGTTTGATTTATAGGGAAAACTTGTCGGAAAGCAAATTTGTGAAGCGGGGGAAGAATATTACAGCAAACTACATAACGTTTGTTCTAGGGAAAGTTTCAGATAGTGTCTTTAATAGGATGTCTGTTGCAGAAGGGGTTTGAAATTATATAATTTTTCGTCACTTTAAGATTCTAGGTATTATGCATGGGTTTTTAGGTCCTGCTGCAAAATTCCGAACATTTGTTTATCGATGATATAGTAATTTTTAAATCAATTTGTCAACTCTACGCACTTCAGGTTATCTCTCTCTCTCTCTCTCTCTCTCTCTCTCTCTCTCTCTCACACACACACGCACACACACACACACACACACACACACACTCACATTATATTGGCGGAAGTAGTTAAATTTATGGATCAGCAAACTGTGTAAACCTAAATATTTGTGGTTTGCTCATCACAGAACGTATTCCTAAAGAGGTGTGTGTGTGTGTGTGCCATTTAAGCGATTGTTTCATTCTTAACGTGTCAGCAACTTGCCTGGTTCAGTTTCATGTGAATTAAGGTGCGTCGCTTTCCCAGCTTAATTTCACTTTGTAGTCAACATTTTTTTTTTATTAGTTTTTCATATTCGAACAATGGTCTTATACTGGTGTGCATATATATATATATATATATATATATATATATATATATATATATATATATATATATATATAATGTGTGTGAGTGAGTGCATTTGTGTGTGCGTGTATGCATGTATATATACAGGTAGGTAGTTTCTTATGTGTGTGTGAGTTTGTGTGTGCAAATTCGGGCGTGTGCGCTAACAATGATTACATAGTGAATATATACATAAAAAACGACTTCCTGCGTCATATGTAGTGTGGAACAATGCAGGGTGTTAGATATAGGAGTTGTGTAATGCTTTTACTTTGCTATGTATCACTTGTATCTATTCATTGTTTCGGAATCATTAGATTTTAATATTTTAGCTCTAAATTTTTTATTATAATTGCAGCACTATAAAATAATATGGAGAGAGTTTAATGGCATGGAAAAGTCGCATGTCATTTGTCATGAACTTAGTAAATTGATATATTTTTTCCGACTCATCAGTTATGTTGAAATAGTTGCATAACACTGAATAAATAGATAGATAGAAAGATAGAGAGGAAAGTAATGATTAAGAATAGAATGGTTACCGTCGTCGGAGAGAAGTATTGATTTAACAAAAAGGTTGGGAAAGATTCAGCCAAACTTTCTCCAGGGACCCCCTTCTAACTGATTGCAAGTTTCCTCTTGGTCATTTTCTGGGAAGTTCCTTAGAATACCCTCTATCAGGTCTCGGGGGACTTCAGAGGCTTATAATCTTGATGAGGACTCTACAACATAGGCTCCCCTATGTTACCTATCCATTCGGTTTCACTGAATATGTGATTTTTTTGGGTTTTTACTTCTCTTCCAGGAAATATGTTTGCTGTCATTTGTTATGCGTTAAATTCACGTTTTTGACAGTCTCATTGGGCTGTCATTTATTTGGATTTTCCCTGCCCCACACACCACACACACACACACACACACACACACACACACACACACACACACACACATATATATATATATATATATATATATATAATATAGTATATATAATTACCTTACAGTATAGGTTTTGAGGAGTTAGTCTAAACATAATTCTGTATACAATTCTATCATAATAATCTAGAATAAATGTCTCCCTTTAAAATGAAGAGACCCATATTGAATTTTATGGTGAAAATCGAACAATCTTTTGTCATGCTGTGCCCTGTGATTGTACCCCTTAAATTTAAATTTTCATAGTAAGTACTCAGTCATTAATTTAACTTAAAGAATGATAAACTTTGAGAGTTATAAAGATCACTAAGTTCGGATACCATTCAGCTAAGCCTGACTAAACCTTAAAAATATGGAATGTATTTTGTTGTTTTAAAACTTATAGCCGGAGAAACTAGTCTCTATTTTGTTTAACCACTACAAAGGTAATTCGCACACTTTCCTTTGAAGAATACATTGTGAGTGGCGTCAAGTCATCCAGAATTACCCGTAGAAATACAGATAGGAGCTTCAATATTTTCACCCTTTTAAATGTCATGAAGGCTATTTAGCTCTTATATGATGATCACAGCTATTGTAGATGCATTTTGTATAAAGATCTCGTTGCCCGCATCCATGTGTCACCCGAGATCCCATGAGTCCATTTTAGGTCATGAGATGTCGATATTTCGCTTCTCTCACAGTTTTTTTGTTTTCCTGTACTGCAGTTTTCTAGAAAATTCAAAACAAATTTTCCGTGACATATCTTTAGTTTCATAGTTCTTATTACATAAGAGTGTTGAATACTTATTTGAATTTCTAGTAGTCAGTGGTAGTAATTTATCGTAACGCGAATTCTTAAAAACTCTTTCATACTCTTAATATTCTCGTAGACTGGCAAAGGATAAGATTGTCATCTCGAAAGCAGGATAGCACTTTAGGGTAATAAGGTTCTAAACAAGTATAGGTCATTTAAAGGAAATTCTTAGACGAACTCGATATTAAATTCTTACCCATTAAACAGTGGTGTTTCGATGGTCCCATACAGTACTTTCTCGATCGCGTGTTTCTGTAATTACGCTTTTTTTTTTCTTTTTGTAGGACACTGGTAAAACATGAAAAAGGCTAATTAACGTAAGTTTCCTTTGTCCATAATTATAATTTTAAAAATTGCAAAAGATATTTTTTTTGAATACTGCATTTTTGATGTTGCTGTGGGAAGTAAATTTATGTTTCGCAAATTTTCATGTTTTTATAAAGCTTTCTCGAACGTTGTGTGCAGTATCGAGTTACCACAACCGCTGTTAAAACGAAACATATGAATTTGAGAAATACGCAACTCAAATGTTTGCGTTGTAGATGAGGTGCTTTTTCTATAGCTGAGAAAGCAAGAGGAAACTTTTTTTTTTTTTTTTTTATAAGTGTGTTTGCAACCTTGAATTAGAAGTCGACTGAACTCACTCGCACCTATCGCTGTCATTGCGAAACTTGTCGTCTTCATAATATATTTCATGATTTTTGGTAACTTGCTTTTGGTAACCTGGATCTCTATGTACTTTTTTTTTGAAGGGATCCGAGACTTTATAACTTGCCTCGCAAATAACAGTTGGTGATTTGAGATTTAATAGTGATCTTAAGGATCGAGATTATGCTGATGATAGATCGGCTTTGGAAAGATACGTAAACACGCTATTGCTATGGGGAGTAGTGTGAAATCATGCTCTCTCTCTCTCTCTCTCTCTCTCTCTCTCTCTCTCTCTCTCTCTCTCTCTCTCTCTCTCCCAAGTTACGTGGAATATCGCGTAATAGGGTAAGACTTGTTTTTCGTCTTATTCCATATTATTAAAACACTCACTGAAAATCTACGTTGTTATATTTACGCTCACTTTCGTTTTAAACGAGGTAAAATTTGTTCGGTTTAAGGAGAATTTTTCGTAGATGATAGTGATTATATATATATATATATAATATATATATATATATATATATATATATATATATATATATATATATCATGTAATGAGTTACTGCCGACTCAAAAACATTCACTTTGCTGAATCTGTCTACAGTCGTTGACTTCACCCATTCTATTCTGTGTAAGGCTAAGGCCCCACCGAATCCGTCGCGGCGCGTCGCGTGGCGTCTAACACGGCTACGCGTTTTGTGCGTTTCGATCAACTGTTATAGTTCAAACACGAGTGGCCCACACGGCGCATGAGCGTGCGTGGCGTCAGGTGCGTTACCGGACTAGACGCACAAGGAACGAAACATTTTGTTTTTAGCCGACGTGGGACGTGCGTCTTCCGCATGAAGGAAGAAATTGTGGTAGACCTACAACAACCTGCATTTGAACCACCTGCCCAACTTTGAGTTATAATCAAATGTGATGATTTGTGGTTATGATAAAGGATTAAAGTTATTTTTTATTATATTCTAGGATACATTTATGTAAATATCTTTGTTTCAGAAGTTCCTGTATCAAAGAGTTCAGTTCAAACACACAATACGTATCTTAATTTTTGTATTAAATTAAATAAAGTGCAACTTTAATTTCGAAATCAGTAATCCTTCCCTCAGAAGTTACTACACTACAAGTTTTCTTGCGTTAATACTTATCTTCTGTAATTTGTATCAAATTTTGATATTCGAGATATAATGCCCTAGTGAATTAAGTCAAAGGTTTTCGGCGGCATCCGACAATATTAAAAAAAAAAAAAAACTTGTCTGGACGCTATCGTAACTCATGAAAGTTTTGCTCATTCTCCACTCTTTCCTCACCTAAAGTTTATGTCATAAGTCCAGATTTTCCTACTGTTCAACGCCTCTAATTTGGTTGACAGCACCGAGTCAGAAGGGAAAACCTCGCGCTCTCCACTTCATAACGCAAACTACTGCTGAAGTTTGAATTGTCTGTCTTATAACCGTCACTCGCGGTCTGGTTGGGCCACACTCGCAGAAGACGGAGACGCTTGTAGACGGATAGCCGTGTTGCACGCACGCGACGCGCCGCGCGGCCGGTTCGGTGGAGCCTTAGCCTAAGGGATCGTACTGTCGTACACGCGCTTGAAGGACACTTGTTGCTGGTCGTAGTCTCACAAAATGTTATTTTCATTTTAAAATAAGTTTTTAAATATACTTACCTGGTAGTTACATATATATAGCTTAATCCCGCCGATTCGTCGCCGCACGCACGCAGAAATTCAAAATTCGCGGCTATCGCCGATAGACGGTCAGGTGATCATACCTGTGCTCCCTCTATGTAGGTATCTGAACCATTCCCATTTATCCTCAGAAATTCCATGCCTCTGTTCTCAGAGGGGAGGAGGGAGGGACCTTTTATATATGTAACTACCAGGTAACGTATATTTAAAAAACTTATTTTAAAAATGAAAATAACATTTTTTAAATATCTAACTTCCCTGGTAGTTACATATATATAGCTGATTGGCACCTTTGGTGGTGGGTCAGAGAACCGCAGCACCGTTGGGAATTCGTAAAATTATTGATCACAACAAATTAGCTGTACCAATAATCTGGTTCATACCTGATAAGGAAGCTGGCTTCGAAGTTTTTTCTGCCTCATTAGCCTGCATTCCTTGAGAGACCCAGCGATCCACCCAGGGGCTGTAGAAAGTCTCTGTGGGGCTGTCAGACGGTCCTCGACCTAACCTGACTCTAGACCACCACCCTTGCTATCCTGGCAAAGCCATGGACAATGAGCTGACCACCTGACCAACTAACACACTAAAACACACTCCATAAAACGTAACTTAGACTTTCACCCCAGACTGTGGAAGGTTGCAACAACCTTCACAGACAGCCTGTGAGGTCAAGTTCAATAAAAAGCAAGGGTATAAATAAGGTTATAGGTTAGAGGCAGTTGTACCTTCTCCAACTACAGCGCCGGAGGCAACGTACGGCCCTAGGGAACAACAATCCTCATATTGGGGTCTGTACGTCTTTAAGGTAGCAATCTGCGAAGACTGACTTGCTTCGCCAGAATGTCACTTCCAAGATCGATTCCATCGACTTGTGTCTATACGCCCTCGAAGTCGCCACAGCTCTTACTTCGTGCGCATTGACTTTGAGTATTGGGAAGACTTTTCTCATCAAAATTCTGGTGAGATTCCCTTAATTAAATCCTTGACAAAGACCGCCAGCGCGTTCTTTGGCACAGGTAGTGAAGGATTCTTCTTTACCCAAGGTACTAGAGGTTGGTCTTGTCCTGTTCTTTCCTCTTTTAAAAAGTTTTTGTTTTTGTTTTGTCTGTAGATAATACTTTAGGGCTCTAACTGGACAAAAGGCTTTTCTCCTTTTCCTGTCCTACTAACTGAGATAACCCTGGTATGGTAAAGGATCTAGGCCATGGGTAGAAGGATTCTCATTCTTGGCGAGAAAACCTAGTTGCAGCGAGCAGGACTGCGTTCTCCCCATTGAAGCCTACATTCTTGCAACTCTCCTATCCTCTTGGCCGTTGTCAACGCAACCAGGAATAGGGTCTTCTTGGTGAGATCCTTCCATGAAGCCTTGTCGAGGGGTTCGAACCAGCTCGAGGTTTAAAGAAAAAGTCAGAACAACATCCACCAAATTCCAAGAGGGGGTTGGGTTATTCTTGCTCTTAACTGTCTCAAAGGACCTTATGAGGTCCGAGAGATCCTTGTCTCCCGACATGTCAAAATCTCGTGACGGAAGACGGAGGCTAGCATGCTGCGTTTATCCCTTGATAGTTGATATTGCTAGTTTCTCTTGGGTTCTTAAGTGTAACAGAAAATCTGCTAGTTGAGTTCGAGTACTGAAAGAGGAAATGTTGTTAATTCTGCACCATTTCCTGAACACGTCCCACTTTGACTGGTTCACCTTGATTGTGGACGTCCTCCTCGCTCTCGCGATTGCTCTTACAGCTTCCCTCGAAAAGCCCTTCGCTCTGCCAGTTTTTCAATAGTCGAAAGGCAGTTAGATTGAGAGAGAGGCGATTTTGATGTTGTCTCTCTATATGTGGCTGTCTGAGTAGATTGTTCCGACACGGTAACGATCTGGGGGTGTCTACTAGCCACTCCATCACATCTGTGATCCAGGGTCATCATGGGTCTAAAACGGAGCTATCAGGGTCATGCAGACGTTGTTCGATTCCCTGAACTTCTTCATGACTCAGTCTAGGATCTTAAATGGGGGGGGGGGAGGCGTACGTGTCTTCCTTCCCAACCCCAATCCATGAGGAAGGCGTCTACTGCCATGCTTCCTGGTCTGGGACTGAGATCAGTAAACAGGTAACCTCTTTGTTCTCTGCGTCGCAAAGAGGTCTATAGACGGTTCTCCCCACTGATTGCACAGTCTGCTGCATACCTCGTGATGCAGGGTCTACTCCGTCGTGAGAACCTGTCTTTCTCTGCTGAGGAGATCCACCCTGACGTTCTTCTCTCCTTCTATAAAGCGAAGGTTAGAAGAGTAATGTTCCACTCTTTCGCCCACAATAAGAGATCCTTTGCTGCCTCGTAAAAGGAGTCCGAACGAGTGCCTCCCTGCTTCTTTATGTAGGCCAACGCCGTGGTGTTGTCTGCGTTGACCTGAACTACTTTGATCTTGCCATAAGACTAGAGATCCCGTCATCCCCTAGTGTTGCCACCCCACCCCACGTCCGATCGTCTGAATGCAAAACTAGGTCGGGGTTCTTCTGTTGAAGTTCGAAACCTTCTTGTAGCTTGTTGGTGTCGTGCCACCAAACTCAACTGATTGTTCTGGAAACAACCTATTGAGACCACAACGTAAACCGTAACTGAATCGGGCGCTCTGACAACTGCCTACTGACAGCGTTCTTTGGTAATGAGGCAAGTTGTCCAAGCATCCGAGCAAGTCACGTGATCTCTTAAGGCATGTGCCCAATAAGCGAAAGTCAATTGCCCTCTAGAGACCGAGGTTCTTAATGGCAAGACATTCTCATAGTAGTTGAATCTCAGCTAAAAACGAAAACAACATTATGTTCAATTGAAGACGAAGGTGGAAAGTGAATGCAAACTACGTCTTCACAGCCGAATCGAGAGAAGGATTCTCAAGGTTCTGAACCTGTGCTTATAAAGGACTGAAAACGCTAACAGCTAATTTCATTGCTGTAAGGTGAGGGATTGTAGTTGTAATGAAAGCAACGGGCGGTTTCCAGTAATGAAAAAACAGAGAAGTACTACTTCTCATGGGCTGATTATTTGGAAGTAGAGCTGGCAGGTCGGGGAGCAGGCGATGTCTTCCGTATATATCTGTCAATTCCGGGTGAACAATAAACAATTGCACCTCTCCGAATAAGAGATATTTTGACGACAAACTCAGATGTCTGAAGAAATAATTCCGCATTATCGCAATGCGATGCAGCGTGAGACTAGTAAAGACTTCTGTTACCGTGCGGTAAACATAAAGATGAAAGATTCCAGAATATATATCTCTGTTGCAAATTCTCGCAATATTCAACGGGGATGCAGATGTCATTCATGTATGCGAGAATCCCCGTTAATCAGAGACGTAAGTCCGATATTGTTGGACAGAGAAAAGGTTTCGTTAGTCAATCCTTGTATGGAGACACACATAATCCGACAATGCATCTCGGAGAGCCAGCTGGAACTAGGTTGTCTTGCTGTAGTCCCCTACTCAGTGGTTCTTGCTCACTCGCTATCCTGAGTTGCCAGGTAATCCATTCTTCGAAGGAATGCGTTCGGCTAGAATAATCGAGCGTTAAAAAAAAAGGATCTATTATGCTTGAGCAATTATATTTAAACGAAAACGGATTTCGGGTAAAAACATAAAACTGAGGTGGTGGTGTCGTGACCATACCATAAGTATCTGAGAAAAAATCGAAACTGGTAACTCCTGGGAAGATGCAGACAGTCCCGAATTGCAGTTACCATTAGGATACTAGCCGTCTCGGTCACAAACCGTAGAATTAACTACGGTATGTGACTAACCCCCGGACAATTCAACTGCTTAACAGAATCATGTGTCGAGGGTAATATACGTCATGTATTTGTAGGTTTCTGTACAACGAATTCCATCCTAAATTCTTTACCCTTAGAGGAATGAGAATAAGGATTGGAAATCTACACCCTTCCTTCTCTTATTCAAGAGAGTGAAGGAGAAGTTTTCCCTAAGGAAAACTTCAATAGTGAAAACAGAAAACCCGAAGACGAAAGTTCAAGTCAAACTGGATATTCGCGTTCGTTCTTCTGTATTCCAGGGTTGGTCGTCTACTGAGAGGTATC
Source organism: Macrobrachium nipponense (assembly GCF_015104395.2). Classification (NCBI taxonomy): domain Eukaryota; kingdom Metazoa; phylum Arthropoda; class Malacostraca; order Decapoda; family Palaemonidae; genus Macrobrachium; species Macrobrachium nipponense. The sequence continues at coordinate 70,843,684 of NC_087202.1, read as the reverse complement.
CTTACTTCAGTAGCAGTTCTTCTTACAAACGCTAGAAATTCCAGGAATTCAAGCATTCGGCGAGGTTCCCGATTATCATGAAAACCATTATCGGGGATTTAGATATAAAGTCCTGCATTGCCTTTTGGCTAAGGCAGAGGAGACCTCATTCTTGAAGGAGGAAGATTTCTGGGGTCTACCCTTTATAAACTGTGAAGGCGGGCTCCGAGGTACAGCCTGCTGAAAAACTATTCGGATTAAGTCCGCCAATACCGCAAGTAATCTTTTCAGATCCGCCGCATGAAGAGTTTCTTGCGTCTCTCCTCTGATATCTCATCCAAAGTATTGGCGATTTCCGATGTCGAACGAGTGGGGGAATCACGCGCATCGTTTTACTTGCGTGCGTCATGCATGCATCCAACCTGCTGCAAGGGAGCATGCTGCGTGCGTCCTGCGTGCGTCCAGCCTGTTGCGAGGGAGCGTCACGATCCTTGTCATTTCTCGTCACACGTCCGGTAAGCTGCGAGGGAGCGTGGTTGCGTGCGTCATGCTTGCGTCTGCTTCGTCACAGGTGTAGGTTGCTGTGAGTGTCTAAGAGCGCTGCAACCTGCAGCGAGTCTTCGTCTTGCCGTCGTTAACGTCACGCTTGTGCTAACTGCGGTTTTATCTTGTGTTTTATCGGTCGCGCTTCACCTGCAGTCCATGCGACTTGTAGACATCAAAACCGAGACGTAATGGACTGCTGAAGCTTTGACAAGAAAGCTGCTTGCGGTACCTCTTGCTGTTGGGGAATAACTGAAGGCGGCACTGCCCGCCCGGCGCCCATCTACCGCTTCGGAGACACTAGTAGTGATCTTTTGATCAAGACAAGGTGGAGACGCTCCATGAGACACTCCCAGTCTGGGGGAGGAGGAGAAGCATGCACCGATGTAAAGCAAACTTCTTCTTCCGAAGAGCTGTGCGTCATGGCGGTCTCCTCCAAATTACTGCACGACGGTTTTGCTGTAAACGCTACGGGGGGGGGGACTTGGGTATCTTGAGGGGTCTTGATTCTGGGGTTGACACCAACCGCGTCGAGGTCTTGCGTCATCAGACGAAGACGCAAGCACCGAAAGTCTCTTCCTCCGATATTTCCTTACCTCCTGCCAAAGGGGACGGCCGCCTGTGCGACATCTTGCCTCTTATATTGGCAGGAGAGCAAGTATCCGAACACTTCCTCGTCTCACCTTTCCTGTGGCGAGGGAGAGCGTCCTGGGATGCGTCAGCAGGATCGCTCGAGGGTACGCCCCCCCCCCCCCCCCCGCTCGCTTTTTAACATCTCACCTCCCTTCGCCGGTCGACATTCCTTCTCCCAGGGGTTGGGGAGCATGGAAGAGGTCTAGGACTAGGAGCGTGACAGACACGCAACGGGCGCACCCCCTCCACTACACTAACACTGTCACCAAATTTGCGATGCAAACTACGCACTGTCTATTCAGTCCCCTTTCCGAAGAAAGGAATTGTATTAACACACAATCCGAACTAGCCGCAAAAACATTCATAGTCGGCTAACTTATCTACGACTCCTCAGGTGGGTCTGGTACTCTTAACTTAGGGCTAGGCTCAGGAATATTAGTATTAGACAGGTTAGACAAGCTTGATTATCAGAAGAACTAGCTGATAGAACACAATACGATCTAGTTCTTCTAATTAAAATCTAATTGCATCTTATAGTAAACATACATTTCATTATTTCTCAGAGAACGTTACACACTCATCCTATCTGCTAACAAATGTACATATCTGCTTCCTGCATTTGTTAACTATTGTATGAGGATCAAGAGTTGTATGGAAGCCGGGACTCGAAACCCTTAACTACAGAGTCGGCCATCTTGAATTCAGAAAACAAGAAAAATTGTAGAAGTCGGAAACTGACCAACTGAAACTTATTCGTGTGTAAAACAAATTAAGGATAATCTGATATCAGCGAAAGCCATTAAGTAACAAAAAAGTAAGCAATGGGTACTTCACCAATTGTAGTAAAAGCAAACCCAAACAAAGAAGAGCGAATTTCCAACGTGCTGCTCGAACGACGGCAGGGAATTTCTGAGGATAAATGGGAATGGTTCCAGATACCTACATAGAGGGAGCACAGGTATGATCACCTGACCGTCTATCGGCGATAGCCGCGAATTTTGAATTTCTGCCGTGCCGCGCGACGAATCGGCGGGATTAGCTATATATATGTAACTACAGGGAGTTTAGATATTTAAAAAGATTTTTTTCTAGTTTTTATGTAATCATTTTCGCGGTCGGCCAGTGTTAAAGAATTATATTTAGCATGCAAGACTTTATAACTTACGTTTCCAGAAATAGTTTTAGCTCACGACTTATATATTACGTTGCTCGAAATATTTTCATAACATTATCGGAAACAATAATTTTCATTCAGTATTTTAAGCACGTATCCGGAACTTTGACTCGAAAGCGAAATTTTATTCCTGTCTCCCACATTTTCTTTAATGGTTAATGTAGATATTCAGAGGTAATAGTTCTTATTGCCCCAAGGTAATTTGAAGATAAAATTGACTTTCTAATGTGAATACAAACCGTAAATTGTTATGAACTGGAATGTTGTAGAGTTTTTCCATGAAGATTCAGGAAAATTTTGATTTGACTGACGCTTTTCCAGTGGTGTTGATGCAACTTTGGTAATTCCGTTAAGTAATTTTATGACTAGCCCAACGGAGCTATTACATTTGCCAGATTTAGTTTTGGCTTGTAAGGCCATTTGCAAATTAGATTTTAGATTCGTAGAGGTGATTATTATAGATCTAATGTACTGTATCTTTATATTTGGTAGTATATTTATTTTATTTATTTATTTATTCAAATAAAAGTAGTTTTGAAATCTAACAGGCTATGCTTATACCATTTTTTATATAGTTATCCCTGATATGTAAATTATGTCCGTTTTCTTTTCCTTTGTAGTAGAAAACGTCTCAAAAATGGTCACAGTTTTCTAAGGATGACTATTATAAAACTGGGAGCTTCTGAGGGCCTTTTTTTTTCTTTTCTTTTAACAATATTCACAAATTCCCATTACAACCAGAAGTTTTGATATTTGAGAGAGAGAGGAGAGAGAGAGAGAGAGAGAGAGAGAGAGAGAGAGATTTTGTTCTTGAAAAAATTATAATGATCATACATAAAAATAATTCATAAAAAAACGTATATGTATATGAACAGTTTATATGACTTTTCCATTTCGTCCTCAGATGTAAAAAGTTACAATTGAACGTTATGATTGGAATGATTAAAATGAAAATTTATATAGTTTATATTGACCATTGATGTAATCAAAACTCCAAGATTTACAATGAAATAGAAAAAAATTGTTTTCTCATGAGTTATCACAACTTTACGTCGCTGTCATTATAGTTACTTTTATTAATAAACATATTGAAAACTAGATCACACCTTCATTTTAGTGATTTTTTCAATATTAATCAATCGGTTATTTGGTATCTGGCCTTTGTACCTAGTATAGATATTTTAAGAACGTACCAAGTTTCACCTCTGAGGAATTACGTAAAATTCCTCTAGAAATAGGAATTAATTTTGTAATTTCCAGAATAAACTTTGTAGTTTCTACAAAATGCTTGATTGGACAGCATTCAACGAAAACGTGCCACCACAGTAGCACAGTTTGTTTTTTAAACATTGAAATAGTACTCTGGAAAAACAAGCATATATCGCAGATAGCAACTTCTCATTTTCCCCTTTGAACTACTAGTATTCACATGCTTAGTTCTGCGAAGTTAGTATTTAAAAGTAAAAACATAACTGTAATAATTAACAATTTAATCATGACCTCATTTACATCACTACATACTATCATATGTTTCCGTTATTTCTAATTGATGACGAAGCAATTTCTTGTAAATTTCTGGAATGAATCGGCTCCTTTTATCTTAGTTGCTCTTTTAGCCAGTATCCTTAATCGGAAACTACACTTCCTCTTATGTCTAGCCAAGTTTGTCTTGACAAGATGGAGAATTTTGTCCACAACTCTAAATTGAAATGTGAAGAGCTCTCTCTCTCTCTCTCTCTCTCTCTCTCTCTCTCTCTCTCTCTCTCTCTCTCTCTCTTTAACAGGGAATTAAATGAAACATCAATTTGTCTCCAAGGTGATTCTAAATACCTCAAAAAAATGCTTTAAGTTATAAAAAGTGAGCATTAGCTGGACGGCAGGCTGGAATTAAGTTGGTTTTGCAGACGCCGGCTACCAGTTGTTGGGCTCAAACTTACTCGAAAAGAAAACTACTTTGCACACCAGTAAGTGACACGTTAGATTGTATTTTCTGTGAGATATATGAATGACTGATGATTAATGTAAGTGGCAGTAAAATGAAAGCGGGGAACAATTAAGTCTCCCAATCAGAAGCCAGATCCCCGTATGAAGTTCCCACCTGCCGTCAGCCTTTAACACACTTTCATAAGAAAGTCTAGATGACTTTGTAAATGAATTTTTTCACGTGGTAAAAAAGGATGTAACTGGTAATTAAAGGAGAGAATAATTTTCTGCCCTCAAGCAGATCTTGAACACGTTCAAGAGCCTTTATTTCTTATATATGGATCATTGTAAGTCTGTTTTGCGCCATAAATGAGTGTTTATGAAAAATAACCTTTTTTTTTCACTCATAAGTAAATACCCCCATACAAGGTGGGTCTTGCATCCTTTAGATCTGCCTCTCTTGTATCTTGTACATTTACATTCAACATCTTAGGATAATTCTGACACAAGACAGCATTATCCCCAGTTAATTGCCTCTTTAATTGTAAGATATATTTGCCTATTAACCTGTCGGTCAGCATTAATTCCTCCTATTAAGAATATTTACTCCGTACATTACCTTCTAAAGTTCATACATTTTATTCTTCTGTATTTCTCATCCTATTTTTTGTTCTTTGTGACTTTGTCCAGATGCATTTCGGACAATCGGCAACTTACCGCATGTTTAACTTTTCTTCCTCCTTCCATTGGCCCCATTAGGGGGTAGTACCGTCACTGCACCTCACACGGTGCACTGTAGGCATTACTGAAGGATCTCTGCAGGTTCCCTTCTTCTAACTGCAACTCCTTTCATTCCTTTTACTGTACCTTCGTTCATATTCTGGCCCTTACCTCTTACTTACCAGCCTCTTCTGAAAATGTTTCACAGTGTCACTGCGAGGTTTTCCTGCTCTCACACCTTTGAAACCTTTGCTCTCAATTTCCCTTTGAATGCCGGACGACCTCTTATGTCCTGCTTTGTCCTAAATTGTATATTCCAAATCCCATTCCCTCCAGCGGGTGTTTTCCCTCATGAATCCCCTGCTGAAACCAGAGACCTTATCCATGAAGTTTACATTTTCTTTGTTGGTTCTTTTCATCTGATATCTACTCTTAGGTAGCTTTCTTCGATATTCGTGTTTGTTATTCTCTCTATTTTCCAATCATTCTTGCCCTAATTACATTCATAATTAATAATATATTCTAATTTTAATTTTGTTTAAATCAGGTAATGATCTCATGCTTGCCAGGCTTATAGAAAAAATTATTAAAAATCCAACGTCTTCATTATATCTTAGGCTGCCATTAGTTCGGCTGTTGGGACTTAGATATTTTATATTAAGAACTCATTTATGTATACATAAGCAGTTTTGTTCTGGATATCCATATACATATGTTCAGTAGCACGAGAATTGAGTTGCAGATGAAAAGGCAACAAGTCTTTAAAGCTCCTTGTTTTGATTTCCGTGGTTACTGGTTACCATGGAAACAGATGCCTGTTTTGCCTAACTTATTATAATGACCTTTGCAGTTGATGATTACCCTAATCTTATTGAATTTGTGGAGGATGCCGTGGTTCTGTGAATGATGTGAATGGGCCTTTCATCATTACGAGCTCAATTACTTCTATAAGATCAATGAGAATGAAGACAAGACCGTAAAATTTATGGGATACTGCTTAATGAGGTATCATTGAGTGTGAAGTGTACAATGATCCTGCGCTATTCAGTGATGGGCTCTGAATATCGAAGGTAACATTTACTTCAAAGGAACAGGTAACCACTTTGCCTTTAGGCGGCCACGTTCAGGAGAGTTCTTTCTTCGATAGTTTTTTTATTTTTTTATTTTTATGTATGGCTTTTCACCCTGTCAGCATTTTACACAATAAAGGATGATGTACATATCTTGTCGATGGCAGTGTTGTTTAAGAAGTGGCAGAGTATAATCTCACATACATATATATATGAATATGTACGTGAAAATATATATATATATATATATATATATATATATATATATATATATGTATATATATATATGTGTGATATATATATATATATATATATATATATATATATATATATATATATATATATATATATATATATGTATATATATATGTGTGTATATATATATATATATATATATATATATATATATATATATATATATATATGAATAACTTGATCACAAAGTATATAAACCCTCAGCTTTATCAATAGCGACATCTCTATATAAGTTTGAAAAATACTGTGACCTACCACAAAATCATTTAGACATTATCAAAGGCATGACATATAGTGCTACGCATGCCTATTATGAAAATAACTTCCCCGCTCGCTACAGAAAAAGTTTAAAAGAATTGAAGAATGATAATAGCTTACACATTACCAAGGCTGATAAATCCAATAGTTTAGTGGTTCTGGACAAAACTGACTACATATCACGCATGCATGCTTTACTAGAAGATGAAATAACTTACAAAAACCTCGCAAAAAATCCGTTGGACCAAGTAATAAAAAACTTTAATATCAATATCAAACAAATTCTTAAAGATAAAAAAGAACTTTTGTGTAAGTTAACTGTAAAGTGTCCCTCATTACCTTTTTTATATGGCCTAGTCAAAACTCATAAGGAAAACAAACCTATGCGCCCAATTATTAGTACTGTAGGATCAATTGCTTATAAAGTATCTAAATATCTTAATAGATTGTTATCCCCGCTACTAGGAACTGTATCTTATTCACACATCCGGAATTCTCTTGATCTTGTGGAAAAATTAAATAACATTGTACTAAACCCTAGCGGTATCTTTGTCATTTTTGATGTATGTTCTTTGTTTACAAAAGTCCCTATTGACTCTGTACTAGAATATTTAAGTAATGAACTTGTACTGCATGAATTGCCTATGTCCGTTAGTCACATAATTTCCTTGATTAAGTCATGTATTTGTGATTGCAGATTTATTTTTATTGGAGAATATTACCAACAAATATTTGGTATGGCCATGGGTAACCCTTTATCACCTGTCCTTTCAAACTTATATATGGAATATTTTGAGAGACAATACCTCCCGAATATCACACTTGTCCCCTTAAAATGGTACCGATATTTTTGGGTTCGATGATATCTTAGTAGTCTTACCTGTTGGTATCGATGTAAATGATTTACTGTCTAAATTGAATAATTTAGTGCCATCCATAAAATTCACTGTTGAAATAGAAAATAACAATGTCATCCCTTTCCTAGATGTATTAATACATAGAGAATATTTCCAATGCAAATTCAGTATTTATAGAAAACCCACAAATAATTTAACATATGTACATTTTTATTCTGGCCACCATCTTAATAATAAAATTTCAATTTTTTCTTCTATGTTCCTACGCGCTTTGCGTATCACGAGTCCACAATATCTTGACCAAGAAATAGAATGCATAAAAAAGATAGGAAACGATCTCTGCTACCCACCTCATTTAATTGATTTATGTTATCAAAAAGCTCACAAAAAGTTTTATAGTGTTGCTATTAATGAAAAAGAAATGCCTAAAAATGTACTTAGCTTACCTTACTTTCGTGGATTTGAAACCATAAAATCAATATTTAAATCGTTTAATGTTAATGTAGTGTTCTCTTATAACAATACCATTAAAGATATGCTAATTAAGAATAGTCCCGTAACAAATAACAACATCATTTACAAAATTCCTTGTAAGGATTGCCCATCGTTTTACGTTGGTCAGTCAAGTAAAAATTTATGTGTACGTATTAAGCAGCATATGTATTCAGTTAGAACAGCCCAGACTTCAAATGCACTGTTTATCCACCTGAGTGAAAAATCTCATTGTATTAATTGGGGTGATACTTCTGTAATTGCTTGATCTAATGATTATGTTTCAAGAAATTTACTGGAAACAGTAATTATACAAATCACTAATAAAAACAACCTAAATATTAGTCTGGGAATGTATCATTTGGAACCATATATTTGTAAGATGTTTATGAAGGACCTTAAAATAAATGAACTACTAATAAATTAGTCCCACATTTATATAGTTATTATTTCTCTATCTCTCTCTCTCTCTCTCTCTCTCTGGTTCAATATTCTCTCTCCCTCTTTCTCTTCCTCGATATATATATATTTATATTTTCTTTTGTCTTTTCAGTAATAATATTTTTTTGGGAAAATTTGTGTAAATTTCATGATATTAAATTGTTTATGCTCCCTTGTTTTTTCAAAATGTACTGTTTTCTGGAAGAATAGCTTGTTTACCGCGTGTATCCTCCAAGGTGTGGCTACCCTCAGGAGTTTCCTCGTTTCTGTAGAGTGAAATCGACCTTATTGCTAATCTTGTAGTGTCAGTTTGGATATTAAGCCTTCTTTTGACTATGTTTTCCTCTGTAAAATCAGTTTGCCTTAGTAAAGGGTCGGAACAAGACAGAAAGTACTCGACTATCTCGCTTTTTCATTTTTTCCTTCGTGGCAAAAACCTTTATATATATATATATATAATATATATAGATTATATATATATATATATAGGATAATATATATATATATACATATATATATATACCATATATACATATATATATATTATATGGTATATATTGTATATTTTTAACGATTTAGCGGCCTTGGGAGAGGCTAGATACGTAAACGGAAATAATTGAGGGATTTCAAGAGGGAATTGCTTTAACTTACCGTAAACTGATAGTTATTGATAATTTCTTTAGAGGGAAGGTCGCCAGAAAACTCAGCTAGTTACTTTACAGCTATTTATTTACAAAAAGGCCCGTGCTGGCCTGGAGAAAAGGTAAATGATGGCTCCAACTGGAGTAATTCAAGCTGATTTTTCGTAAACCTTGGGTAAGAATGCACACTTGCGGGCAGAGAGACGGCACGTGACTCATGGAATCTGGAAAAGAATCCCAGATTAACAAGATAAAAGGAAAAAATGACTTCTTGTTTTGATTAATTAATTCTCTAACACTGGGGAGAAGGAGAAAGAACTTTTAATGTATCACTGAGGTATGCAATGACTTCCTTGGTCTGGGACGATCACACAAGGGGAAGCATGCGGCCATGAGGCAGTGAGAGGGAACAAAAGGATGAATTCCTTTTGGGGCTGGAAATTGAATTGGGAGAATGAGGATCAAAAGATAATAGGATGGAGAGACTGGCAATATGCTGTTCCACAAGACGTACCTGGATGCAATGTTCAGTGTGGACCTTTGTAGAAAATGTGGCGCCCGACTTTGTCCAGGTCTGGGGTTCGTGCGCGCCAGTACGCCGTGGATAGGCCTAAATGGAATGCAGATGGTCGGACATCTGTCCGACGGTCACGTCTGGAGACGACTGGGGCAGAACGCAGGTCGTTTGCTTGGGCGTTGGGATTCAGCTTAATCTGCCTACATCCTTCCCTTTTGAGATACGTCCCTAAAGCTGACAAAAGACACTTTTCCCCCCAACCGGGGAACCCCCTATCTCTGGCTGGCGGGTTTTGGTTCCCACGTTTCCTAAAAATCAGCTGATATTCTAAAGAAATGGCTGCCGTTTTCCAAATCAAATTAATTAATTGATATCTGGGGAGACGAACGATCTATAAACGTCACAGCTCCCCCTGTTAAGAAGGCATTCACTCCCTTTCGGGCGTGAAGGTCTTGGCTTAAATAAATTGATCGTCTCGACTACCCAGTTCTCCTACTCTAACTTGAAGTTTTTAGAGCGGCGATACAGCTAACTACAGTGGCCTACCTAACTTATAGGTGGAGATGCTAAGTGTACTAACTTAATGGAGTAATGTAGTCTAGCCTAAGTAATAACTACGGGTTGTCTTGTGACGACAGTCTACTCTACCCCTAGATAAGGTTACTTGAAAATTCTACTTGCTACTAACCTAATGCCCTGGTACTAAATCATTAGCCTAATCTACTCATTATAGTTAAATGAAGACGCAATCATTCCAGAGTGTGGTACGCACAACTACAGTTCAGCGACGGAATTGTTAAAATATATGAGGTGAGGTAATGGTGCGTGAGGATGATGAGTGGTTAGTGCATTACCAGGATGGAAATGTAATGAGGTAATTATATTTAAGTGAGGGTTAGTATCACCATGGCTAGGGGTTAGAGGGTTAGTTCTACTGGCAGAGATCAGGCTGGCTACCTTCTCTGGGTAGGTGCCAGGATCACTCTGCAATTGAATGCGACACTGTACCTCGGGCACAGGTGTCAAGGAGAGCATGTGGCTCTTTTGTTAATATGTTAATGATTGGTTACGTCCCTTCTTCTTCTTCTTCTTCTTATTCCTCCAGGACCTGGCTATACCAGTCCTAGGAGTAGACGGAGGCACCGACTCTGGGGAAAGGCCAGAGACGCCGGCAGGAGCAGAGGCAGTGGTAGCCTGAGGGATTTCAGGAGAACACCCTACTTCGGTATCCGCAGCAACCGTCGTAGAGGTGGAACCTACTGCAGGGGAGGCCCTCACTTCGGCTGCTGTGACAACCGTCGTAAGGGGAAAACTCCAGGCTGACTCCTGGTCGGGCAGTTCCTGGTTTTCCAGAGGAGGTATGAAGGTTAGGTCTGCCGGAGGTTCATCCTCGGGCGACAGTGGTGAGGGTGAAGAAGACTCGTGGACCTTGGATTGGCCATGGGCTGTGGTAAGCTCCATGCCTGTTGGAGGATCTCCTGTAGGAGGATCCTTGATAAGGTTAGGCGCCGGCACTAGCTCGGGGCCCGGCGCAGAAGTCAAATTCTGTGGTGGCTCTACGTTCAGGCTGGAAAGAGCTTGGCACTGCCCAGTGCTTCCAAGTGGCACTGGCAGAGTGTTGAGGTCGACTGGACCTGTGGCGGGTACCGGAGGTGCAATACCTCTCAGCGTGCCCTTGGAAATGGGAGACAGAGGCTCCTGTCTCTTGTTGAAGGCTAAGCCTTGTGGAAAATGGACATTGTCCGCTGCTGGTAGTCGGCTAGGGCACCTAGGCCAATTCGTGGAGTGCCCTATTACGTTGCAGGTTTTGCAACAGAACTGTGAATGGTCAATCTCCCTCCTTGGTAACGGGGGAGACTGTTGGTGGATGTACTTCCGGGAGGAAGTGGAATTTCGATGACTCCTTGCTTTGGAGTGATTTGTTGTGGGGTTAGGACCCCTAGGCTTTTTGAACTGTGAGGGAGACTTCATGTCTTGCCCTAGGAGGAGGTCGTAACCTCCTGGAATGTAGCTCGCAACTGCAAGGGTACAAATTCTGGAAAAATGAGGTCTGGTGACCCTCAATTGGACGGTCGGAAGGATCAGCTTGATATGGTTGATACCTTCAATGGTTATTAAGTGACGTCTATCAACGTGGGCCCCTCGGGGGATTCGATCTTCCCGTATCAGGGAGATTTGAGCGCCAGAGTCGTCGTAGGCTCTGACGGGGCTTGGCTGATAATGGTTTTGGAGGGGTGCGACGGTTATAGGGCCCTTAGCTGGGGGTCCTAGTGAAGAAGGATTTGTAACTGCCATTGCGATGGCAGGAATATTGTGATTTGCGCACCCTCCGTAGTTGGCAGACATGTGACCCTGGCGGCCACAGTCTCGGCAGAACTTGTTCCAGAACCTCTTCTGTGGCACTGGACGGTAAGGCCAAGATGGCCCCACAGGTTGCGAATCTGTGGAGTCACCAAGGCTGGCAGTGTGCTCTGGCACAGGTGAAGAGTCCTCTCTGGCAGTGATGTGAGGTAGGGAGGTTAAGGAAACCTCCGTTGAATCATCCTCGGAAGCAAGTCCGGGGTTAACTGGTGGGCTTACCTCTTCCAAAGTGGAGGAGGTAGGCAGTAAGATGGTAAGAGGCTGAGATGATGCGGAAGAAGCGTCTGGCTCTGACACTGGGTCAGGGCCAGGTTCACAAATAAAAGGGATGTCTGGGACATCGGAGGCACTAGCCTCTGAATCTAAAATTGAGGTTTGATTATGAGGCATGCTGCAGGGATCCGGTGCATCTGGTAGTGGGAGCTGCGTCCAGGGGAGATACGGCTTAAGTAGATCTCGGCCCAATATCACCTGATAAACATCATGAAATTGGTCAACTACGCCCAGGCGGCACAATGTGGTTTCCTTGGTCACCTGGTCCAGAAAGGGCATTTTTACATTCAGAAGGACCGAAGGAACAGAATAGAGGTTACCGTCAATCCATTCAAACTGAATTTCTTCGTTCGTCTGGATTTTGGCACCCCTAGGCAATGCCTTCTGGAAATAAGGGAGACCTGGGCTTCGGTGTCGGCCATGACTTGTACCCACTGATAGGCCGTAGGAGACTGTTCATCAGGCAGGGCTACATGGTAGCCTTGGAGAAGTTCACCCTGGAAGCTCTCCTCCCAAGGTAGAGACCGACTTGGGCACTGGTCGGAATCCACAGCATGCCCACGCACACAACAAGTGGTGCAGAACCTCCGCAACCACCTCTTACCGGGAGTCCAGCTCATGGTCTGGGGCTTAGAAGCTAGCAGAGAGATTGCGTCATCTAGGAGAGCTAGCTCATGCTTTCTCTCTTCTTCACGTTCCTTTCTCTCTGCTTCTCTGGCTTTCCTCTCTGCTTCTCGTTCTTCCTTTTCTTGCAGGCGCACAGCAGCCTGCTGCGCCTTTATCCACTGGTCAAGTGCTGGTCCAGTGTAACCAGCCTCCTTGCCCAGAGTTATGAGGGCTCCGAGCTTCTCTAGCTCTCTGGCAAAGAAGTCGCGGGAAGCAGGGGAAGACATTTCCCTTAGGCTGCAGTAGAGGCTCTGATAAAGTTTAAAATAATGGCCAGGAAGGGTAATGGATGGAATGGGAGTGCCTACTGGGTAAAGTGGCACTCACTTGGAAATGTGTTCTGCGACGTGGTAATGAAAAGTCTGGAAAGACTGGGTGCTCGGTGGCACTTTGTGAATGGCACCTTCTGCTGAGGTGAAAAAATCGAATGAAGTGTGCGGCGTACGTCACACTTATGGGCGTTCCCAACTTGGGAGACGTTGGAATGGGCTACCTGTAGGTCCAATACAGGTGCGTGGCGCTTATGGAGGCGTTCCTTGGTGGAGTGATCCAAAATGGTGGATACTCTAATGAATGAGCGTTCCGTAGGACGGACACGCAGGTATAAGGCTACCTGTATGTCTGTACAGGTGCGATGGCACTTCAGGAGGCGTTCCTTTTGGACAGCACTAGTAGTGCTGGTATTGCGGCACTTCGGGAGGCGTTCCCTTGATTGGTCCGAAGGATCACTGATCCTTCCTTGTACATGGACATTAATGAATTGGGCGTTCCGTAATGACGGACACGCAGGTTTGACAGCACTTAGGGCTGGTATTGCGGCACTTCTGGGAGGCGTTCCCTGGTTAAGTGTTCCGAAGGATCACTGACCCTGGTACACGGACACACTAGTTCCTTGGGCGTTCCGTAAGGACGGACACGCAGGTTTGTCAGCACTTAGGGCTGGTATTGCGGCGCTTCGGGAGGCGTTCCCTTTGTTGAGTGTTCCGAAGGATCACTGACCCTTGTACATGGACACACTAGTTACTTGGGCGTTCCGTAAGGACGGACACGCAGGTTTAATGGCTACCTGTACGGCCTGTACAGGTGCAATGGCACTTATGGAGGCGTTCCTTGGAGCACTGGTATCGTGCTGGTGTGTCCCGGACACTACATACAGTATACTTAAATATACTGAAGTGAAATGGTACTCTGTTCGTGGCAGAGGGTAATAGTGGAGGAGAGAAAGTAAAAGGTGGGAGTACTTCAGCAGCCAGTCGATGGACAGTGTCAAGAATTAGTGGCACTGTAAAATGGTAAGACCTGACGTGCACTGGTGGTGGCCAGTCCTAAACTGGTAACTATTCTCCCGTCTGGAAGTAATGAATTTGCGAGGCACACTGTGCGAATTGTGCTTGCGGTATACGCAAGTCTTTTGTGATAAAAGAAAATGAAAAGACCACTCGGGCAACGACAGGTAATGGAAATTTTAGAAATGCTCAGTCCCTCGCTGAAGTACTCGATAAATGAAATAAATAAATGCTTGCAAACTGCAATGGACACAGGCGCGTACGTATCACGCTCAGTGTAAATGAAAGACACAAGTGACTAAAATAATGTTAATTCTGCATGCTATAATTAATGGTAAGATGTAGTACTCTTGGCTTCGTGAATACTGGGTTCTGGTTTTCTCTCTTCTCTCTCTCTCTCTCTCTCTCTCTCGGAGAGGGTGAAAAATGATATATGAATGAACTCCCTTATATTGAATTGAACTACTAATGTTAGTTTAATATGACGCAACTTGCGTTAAATTATCTACTTATGTTAACGTTTTTAATGAAAGAATTGCTTTTGATAACGTTTTATGAAAATGATAACGCGCTCGCGTTGAACGATTTTTACGCTAATAGTAGCGGCTTGCGCTTATGAAATGATTTGCGTTTCAATATGAATTTTACAAAGACGCGCTTTACGTTAACAATTCTTGTAATTTACTCTACTTTTAAGATTTACGTTAACTTTATGTAAGATTACTAGGTCCCTGTGAACAGTGAAATGACGATAAGGATTTTAAAATGAAAATGTTAGCAAACAATTGTAAAAAGAAGAGGTTACGTTTAGTGCGAAGTGAAATGAAACTTTCGCTAAGCGCGCGAGTGAGCGATGCGAGGTGAAACACGTGAGCAAGCTGGGTAGCGCTGCTAGCGCACAGCGTGTCGTTCAAAACAGCTGATTCTCTGTAAATGCGAAGGCAATTTACAACACTAACTTTTAGTTTCTTATTCCAGGCGAATTACGTTAATTTCTCTGGCAGAACGATAGATACTAGTACCAAGATTGATATTATTTACGTTAAAACTTCGAGACTTACGTTACTTTGCTTAAATTGTTTAGATAATGCTGAAAGAGATAACAAACATGGCTGCCGCTGTGAGTGAAACGAAAGCTGGCTGGCAGGCCTGAGAGAGTGCCTGCGCGAAGCTGAATTAAGCTGAGAGGTAAGCGGTTACCAACACTTGGAATGAAAACTAAGTTAAAAATGAATACCCTAACATATCACAGACAAAAGAATTGTACACTTCTTTTGCCGTAACTATTAGTAAAACACTCCTAACTAGCTAGGCTTTCCAACACAGCAATAAACCCTGGCAAAGCACTTCCTAGTTTGATCTGGTTCTTTCTGGTATCTATCTAATACACGTGCTGTCTCGTCCTACGAGAACAATGCGATTTACAAAATAACAGAATTCGCTCGGCGCTCTGGCTGTTACAATAATAAGATTTCTACCTTCACATTTGTTTAAAAAACTTCTACAATAAAAATACTTAAACGTACCTTAAGCTAACATTGGTTATAGAATAATCATATTAATGAATGGAATACCTTACCGTGAGTCAGTGTCTTTTCTCCCGCTGCAAGTGTGCTTGATTTACTTTTTGTAAAATAACTTACAGTTTACGTTTTACAATGGATAACGCGATTTACAAGCTTTTTTAAGCAAGCCCAGATTTGATGCTGGCAAGA